>NC_140277.1:12653228-12678228 GCF_964030765.1 Micromesistius poutassou
TTTGAATGGTGTGTGTGTGTGTGTGTGTGTGTGTGTGTGTGTGTGTGTGTGTGTGTGTGTGTGTGTGTGTGTGTGTGTGTGTGTGTGTGTGTGTGTGTGTGTGTGTGTGTGTGTGTGTGTGAGCTAGGTGGTCCAGATGTGCTGGGAGAATCATCTGTACGATGCGATGATCTACGTGTTCAACCGAGGGATGAACGACTACATCACCCCTCTGGAGGTACGAGGAATCGCTGAGACTTAACGAACGAGGAGAATTACAATTAAAGACTTAATGAGATACACATACTAACGAGGATAATTACAACTAAAGACTTAGAGTTGTATGTTATGTGAGAACCCTAAAGTCTCTATGTGTGGTTCTATGTTATGTGAGAACCATAACGTCTCTATGTGTGGTTCTATGTTATGTGAGAGCCCTAAAGTCTCTGTGTGGTTCTATGTTATGTGAGAGCCCTAAAGTCTCTGTGTGGTTCTATGTTATGTGAGAGCCCTAAAGTCTCTGTGTGGTTCGATGTTATGTGAGAGCCCTAAAGTCTCTGTGTGGTTCTATGTTATGTGAGAGCCCTAAAGTCTCTGTGTGGTTCGATGTTATGTGAGAGCCCTAAAGTCTCTGTGTGGTTCTATGTTATGTGAGAGCCCTAAAGTCTCTGTGTGGTTCTATGTTATGTGAGAACCCTAAAGTCTCTATGTGTGGTACTATGTTATGTGAGAGCCCTAAAGTCTCTGTGTGGTTCTATGTTATGTGAGAGCCCTAAAGTCTCTGTGTGGTTCTATGTTATGTGAGAGCCCTAAAGTCTCTGTGTGGTTCTATGTTATGTGAGAGCCCTAAAGTCTCTATGTGTGGTTCTATGTTATGTGAGAGCCCTAAAGTCTCTATGTGTGGTTCTATGTTATGTGAGAGCCCTAAAGTCTCTATGTGTGGTTCTATGTTATGTGAGAGCCCTAAAGTCTCTATGTGTGGTTCTATGTTATGTGAGAGCCCTAAAGTCTTTGTGTGGTTCTATGTTACGTGAGAGCCCTAAAGTCTCAAAGTATGTGTGGTTCTATATTTCAGAAACTTTTTGCTGAAATTGGACCCCATCTCCGAGAGGGGAGACAGCTGACTAGTAGGTCTTGATATCATTCTAGATTATTCTAGATTATAGATCATTACTATCATCATTATTTAATGTTATTATTTGATTTATTATATATTAGCAGTAAAAACCCAGACGTGTTTCCTCTGCAGATGAACAGGTGGTGATCGGGAACAAGCTGCTGGTTTATATAAGGTACAACTAACTAACCAACTAACTAACTGTTATATCAACTTAACATACTGGTTATACATTTGTGTGTGTGTGTGTGTGTGTGTGTGTGTGTGTGTGTGTGTGTGTGTGTGTGTGTGTGTGTGTGTGTGTGTGTGTGTGTGTGTGTGTGTGTGTGTGTGTGTGTGTGTGTGTGTGTGTGTGTGTGTGGTCCGTGTGTGTGTGTGTGTGTGTGTGTGTGTGTGTGTGTTGGTCCGTGTGTGTGTGTGTGTGTGTGTGTGTGTGTGTGTGTGTGTGTTGTTCCGTATGTATGTGTGTGTGTGTGTGTTGGTCCATGTGTGTGTGTGTGTGTGTGTTGGTCCATGTGTGTGTGTGTGTGTGTGTGTGTGTGTGTGTGTGTGTGTAGGTCTGTGTGTAACTCCCTGTGTTCCCCCCCAGCTGCAGCCTGGCGGGTCGGGCCTACCCCCTGGGGGACATCCCTGAAGACCTGGTGCCCCAGGTCAAGAACAAGGTGGGGGTCCACAGCACACTGAGGGCAGACCCGCCCAGCACCACGGGCCCCTGTTACTGCCTTGCTCTACCCCTAGAGCCCGACGAGGAATCAAACCCCTTAACCCTTCATTATTTTTATCATTATTCCTCAATGTTCTGTGTCATCCTATTATCATGTTCTTGTGTTCATAGGAAGTGTTTGGGCTCATAAGTTCATTTGAACGGGACTGTGTTTATGAAGTGACTGTATTTATGTGTTCACATGAACGGCATTGCGTTCATGTGTTCATATGAAGTGACTGTGTTCAAATGAAGTGTCTGTGTTCATGTGTTCATATGAAGTGACTGTTCATATGTAGTGACTGTGTTAATATATAGTGTCTGTTTTCATGTGAAGTGACTGTTCATGTGTTCATATGTAGTGACTGTTCATGTGTTCATGTGTTCACCTCCAGGTGTTTGAGTTCCTAATCCGGCTTCACTCGGAGACCTCTGAGGAAGAGGAGGTGTTCCCCTTCATCAGGACTCTGCTCCACTTCGACACCAGAGAGTTCCTCAATGTTCTGGCGCTGGTGAGCTTCAGCCAAACTATACCACCCGCCCCCCAGGTACAGACTCTCATCCCATTGGTCCCCCAAACCGCCCAACGGATCAACTACAACCAATCAAAACACTCAAGGCAGATCGCCCGCCAAATTCTGGGCCAATCAGAGCGGCCCCTACGTTCTTTTTCCTCCTCGCTTTCTCTAAATTATATTGCAAAGATGATTTAAAATGTTAAGTTGACGTTAATTGCTCAGAATATAGAATTCATAATTTCAGCATAAATAAAATAGTAAAATCGTTAAACCTATGAATATATTATATGAATAATGAAAAGCGAAACCATTTGAATATCTTTCACTAAAGTCTATGATATAGTATCTGGGCCTTGTAGACTCAACAGAATTTTTCTTTTTACAACATAGACTGACTGATTACAGTCTGATCAGATCTCCAATCATTCTATTGATCTCTGATCATTTTAAGTGATCTTCTTCAAACACAAACACATGATGAAGAAGAATCCTTTCATCCAGAGGTGGGATCATCTTCTTGTGTAACGTGCGTCTCTCTTTCCTTTCGCCGGACAGACCTTTGAGGACTTCAGGAACGACAAGCAGGCCTTGGAGTACCAGCAGAGGATAGTGGACATCTTGCTGAAGGTACCCTTCAGAAGCTGAATGTTTAGGACCATCTAGGGATTTAGAGTCTGAAATTCAAACCTCTCTTTCCCCTCATGTCCAATGTGTTGAGGTCAAAGTTGAGTTTTGTGAGACTGGCGTTCTTTATTGAGAAACCTTCTCACCACCTATGTGGTGGTTCACCTACTGTTGTTTTATCATGCTCACATCCCCTGGTATGGTCACTGGTCTAACTGTGTCATCCATCATGACTGATCCCTTTTTCTGTGATTGGCGTTATTGTCTAGCGGTTTGATCGTCCAGCTCTCATTGGCTAGCTGTGTGACTGTCTACCTCTCTGATTGGCTAGCTGTGTGACTGTTCAGCTCTCTCATTGGCTAGCTGTGTGACTGTTTAGCTCTCTGATTGGCAAGCTGTGTGACTGTTCAGCTCTCATTGGCTAGCTGTGTGACTGTTTAGCTCTCTGATTGGCTAGCTGCCTAACTGTTCAGCTCTCTGATTGGCTAGCTGCGTGACTGTCTCACCCTCTGAATGGCTAGCTGTGTGACTGTCTAGCTCTCTGATTGGCTAGCTGTGTGACTCTCTCACTCTCTGATTGGCTAGCTGTGTGACTGTCTAGCTCTGTGATTGGCTAGCTGTGTGACTGTCTAGCTCTGTGATTGGCTGGTTCCCTCATTGGCCCTCCAGGTGTGACCAGGTCTGTGTCCCGTCTCCTAGGTGATGGTGGACAACCCTGACTTCACCCCCTCCCAGGTGGGCGGGCTCTTCACCTTCCTGGCCCGCCAGATGGCCAAGCCCGACAACACCCTGTTTGTCAACAGGAAGCTGTTCGACCAGGTAACCCCGCCTCCTCTCCAGCTGGTCAGCTCACTTCCTGTCCAGGAGCCCGCCCACAGCTGCTCATCCTGTTGTGTGATTGGCTCCCCAGGTCCTGGAGTTCTTGTGTTGCCCGGACGATGACTCGCGACACACTGAACGTCAGCAGGTGGGTTCACGCACACGCGGGACCGGAAGGCGTAGCAGACGGATACTGATGGATATTGATTGATTTGATTATTGATGAATTGGTGATTTTTCAATTCTAGGTTTTGTTGGAGCTTCTGCACGTCGGGGGCGTGGTCCAGTTTGACGAAGGGAGCCTATTGGCCCTGGCGGAGAAGGCAGAGTTGTGAGTGGTCAAACTAATCAGGAGAAGGTTGTGGTCGTTCTGACCGAGGCTTTGATGGGATTCAGCAAATCAGAAAATACGAGGAAGAAAAGAGCTCAATTAAAATCCTTATCATTAGTTAGTAATGTTATTGTAATTAATGAGCATAAGGATGAATCGGAACATCTTTAATTAACACATTTCACTGTGTTTCCTGGTCATGTGGTAATTGAGGATGAAGAATGATGTTTTCTTTCCACTGCTGATCCCATCCTGAGATCAATCTGTTTCTCATAAACCCTTTTAATCTGCTAGGACATAATCAAGTCATATCTACATACAAGTGAACAAATCCAATTAACCTTGTAATCCATCTTCATACCTCCTTTTTCTCTCTCTCTCTCTCTCTCTCTCTCTCTCTCTCTCTCTCCCTCTCCCTCTCCCTCTCTCTCTCTCTCTCTCTCTCTCTCTCTCTCTCCCCTCCCAGCTACCAGATCTGTGAGTTCCTGTATGAGAAGCAACATCTGTACGAGAAAATAATCGACTGTTACCTGAGGGACAACCTAAGAAAGGTAGCACGCACACACGGGCGCGTATATATGTGTATGTACGTACCACTCGTGAAAAATGTACACACTAATGTGTAGTGTTATATACATGGATACATATACAGTGATGTATTTCTGCTGGTGTGTGTTGTGTAGCGGAGGTTATTTACTTACTTATGTACTTTTGTATGTTTATGCGTGTGTGTGTGTGCGACAGGTGGAAGTGTTCAGCTACATCCACAACCTGCTCTCGATGCCGGGCTACAGCCCTGCAGAGAAACACAACGTCTGGGACAAATCACTACAGCACATACAGGTACACATGCACACACATACACAATACAACACTCACTCACTCACTCACTCACTCACTCACTCACGCGCACACACACACACACACACACACAGACCCTTTTTTTTGTTTTTTTCAGGAACTGGTGGCCCTTGACCCCAGCAGATCAGCTGACCTGGTCACATGTCACTTCTCTGAACACGTGCAACCAATCCTCTCTCAACTGGAGGTGAGGGCTCCAGACTGTCCGCTCTCTCTCGCCCCCTAGGGGACGGGAGGAGTCTCACACTTTTTGGAATTGGAATTGTTATTGGTATTGGAATTGTCAAAATGAAATCCACTTAACCTCTCTCTCTCTCTCTCTCTCTCTCTCTCCCCTCCCTCCCCCTTCCCCCCTCCAGGATGATCAGTTACGTTTTCAGTTCCTCACGAGCCTGCTGGAGCCCAGGTACTGTGTGTGTGTGTGTGTGTGTGTGTGTGTGCGTGCTGCTCACCCATCCTTGACCCACACAATCAAACAGATCAAGGGAGGGGGTCGCTTCTATGACGGCCACTGTCTCCCTGTCTCTCACCTCCTGTATGTCTCTCCTCTTGTCTATCTGTCTGTCTGTATCTCTCCTGTTGTCTGTCTGTCTCACCTGTTTGTCTCTTTCTGTATGTCTGTTTTTCGGTCTCTCCTCCTGTCTCTCCTCCTGTCTGTCTGTCTCCTCCTCCTGTTTGTCTGTCTCTCCTGTAAGTCTGTCTCTCCTCCCGTCTGTTTCTCTGTCTCTCCTCCTGTCTGTCTGTCTGTCTGTCTCTCCTCTGGCCTGTCTGTCCCTCCAGAGAGGGCCGGCCTGCCGACAGCACGGTGACCTTTGACCCCGACCTCCATGAGCAGCAGGTGGGCTTGCTGTGTCGCTTCGACCCCCCCGGGCTCCAGGCCTTCCTGGAGACGTCCCAGCTCTACCCCCTGGAGCCCGCCATCAAGGTGGGTGTGGTCAGGGGGCCAGAGGGGTGTGGTCAGGGGGCAAGGTGGGTGTGGTCAGGGGGGCCAGAGGGATGTGGTCACAGACTAACCTTATAAGATAAACACATTTTGTGACTGAATAACTGGTTTTAAGTTTAAAGTGATGTTTTATTGGGGCATTTTGTTAAAGTTCTCATCATCTGTCTCTCTTTCCCTGTGGATGCATGTGTGTCTGTCTCTCTATCCTCTCCTGTCTATCTCTATCTCTCCTGTCTCTGTCTCTCTCCTGTGTGTGTGTGTGTGTGTGTGTGTGTGTGTGTCTCCAGATGACAGAGCAGTATGGTCACAGTGAGGCCACCGCCTACCTGCTGGAGAAGAAGGGTGACGCCCACGGGGCCTTCACCGTGCTGCTCACCGTACGTCCTCATCCTCATCACTCTAGTGATATAGTATCGTTGATACAGTATATAGTATATTGTTTATATTGTATAAATCAATTAAATCACATGTCATCTTGTCCTTTCCTTCCGAACAGAAGTTGAAGAGAATCCTGGAGTCCATCACCAGGGATGGGGGCGTGGCAGAGGGAGACGGAGGCGCTGCCAAGGACGGCAGCGTGCCATTGGAGGGCCTGGAGGGCTCTCTGGATGACATTATCGCCCTGTGCCACCGGAACTCCCAGAACCTGAACCAGCAGCAGAGAGAGGTGAGAGGTCAGGGGTCAGCCCAGAGCCCAGGGTCCTCACACCTGGTGCCTGTAGAGAGAGAGGTGAGAGGTCAGCCCAGGGAACGTCTCTCCCATAGGTGATGTGGTTGTTGTATCCATGGAAACTTCTCTCTCAAGGTGTTTTTCTTGTGCAATTGGTAATTGTCTTGTTGTTGTGGTGGTTGTTGTGGTAACCATGGTAACCGTCTCTCCTCCAGGTGTTGTGGATGTAGTAACCATGGTAACTGTCTCTCCTCCAAGTGTTGTTGTTGTGGTAACCATGGTAACCGTCTCTCCTCCAGGTGTTGTGGTGGTTGTTGTTGTGGTGACCGTGGTAACCGTCTCTCCTCCAGGTGTTGAGGTGGTTGTTGTAGTAACTGTGGTAACCGTCTCTCCTCAAGGTGTTGTGTTGGTAACCATGGTAACCGTCTCTCCTCCAGGTGTTGTGGTTTCCTCTGCTGGAGGCCATGATGGCTCCTCAGAAACTCCTGAGAGGACCCAACACTAACCATATGTCTGAAGGTACACACACACACACACACACACACACACATACACACACACACACACACACACACACACACACACACACACACACACACACACACAGTGTGTATTCACTCAGTGTTGTGTGTGTTGCTCAGCGCTGAAGGAGCTGACCATGAAGGTCCTGAACGCTATGAGCAGCTTCATCCCGCTGCCCGACATCATCCAGAGGATCCTGCAGGTGTGTGTACAGGACCTCCACCCTCCTCTACCTCCACCTAGTGTGTGTGCTCAGGACCTCCACCCTCCTCTACCTCCACCCCTTACCTACCTCCACCTAGTGTGTGTGTTCAGGACCTCCACCCTCCTCTACCTCCACCCCTTACCTACCTCCACCTAGTGTGTGTGTTCAGGACCTCCACACTCCTCCACACTCCTCCACCTAGTTTAATTTTGATTTGTGTAGCCCTTAATCACAGGTACAGTCTCAAAGGGCTGAACAGGCCGTGTGTTTATGACCCCCCCCCCCACGACCCTAAGAAAAAAAGAAAAGAAAAAAACTCCCTTAATGAGCAAGGTAGAAATCCAGAGGAGGAACGCAGAGTGGGGAATCTCTCCTTCCAGGGATGGCCAGGAGTGCAATGGGGCCAGAATTGACATACATACATACATACATACATACATACATACATACATACATACATACATACAAGAAAAACATTTTAAATGGGTGATGGGGTGCTGGCTGGTGAACCGCAAGGAGAGTCTAGGTATAGACAAAAAAAGAACACTTAATTTACAGAAAACTCCTCTTTTCTAAAAGTCCTATTCTCCACGAGTGGGTGAACATTCTGCTCCGAAACGCCAGCTGCGTTCTGCCAGAGAAAGCGGAGAAGAATAAACAAGAATTTATCAACAGGAAATGAAAAAAGAATAACAATAACATCTGCGGCAGGGAGCATTCTAGGAAAATACTTTGCTGTTTAGGTCCTCAATACTGGAGCTGTTTTCCCCTATTGTGGATGGGTAGGAGGTTTATTCATATGATGTGTCTTTGTGTGTATATTTACTCATGTACTGTATGTACGGTTGTGTGTGTCTGTCTCAGGACCCAGTGTACGGTAAAGGGAAGCTGTCAGAGATCCAGGGTCTGATCCTGGGGATGCTGGACACCTTCAACTATGAGCAGGTACCACCGCACACACACACACACACACTCATACCTTCAACTTTGAGTAGGTACCACCACACACACACACACTTATACCTTCAACTATGAGCAGGTACCACCCACACACTCACGCCTTGAGAGTCTGAGGCCTCAGGTAGGACAGCCAATCACAGGGTCAACGCACCAGGACAGGACAGGGATGAGTGTTAAACAGAGATCACAATGTCAACTATGGCAAAAAAACATTCATAAAAGAAGTGGACATTCGATTTAAATGTAAAAAATATTGATTAACATTCATTGTATATGATTAATTATTGTCATTATAAATGAATTATTCTGTTTGTCTGTCTCTCGCTCTCTTTCTCTCTTCTCTCTCCTCCCTCTCTCCCCCCCCCCCCCCCCCCCCTCTCCCCCAGACCCTGCTGGAGACCACCACCAGCCTGCTGAACCACGACCTCCACTGGTCCCTGGCCCACCTGCGGGCCAGCGTGACGCGGGGGCTGGTGCCGCGGCAGGACAGCTGCAACATCTGCCTGCTGCAGTACCGGCGCCGCCATGACCCCCCCGAGGAGATCGTCATCTTCAGGTCAGGGGTCAACCCGAGGCCTCGCTAACACACACACAGACACACACACACACACACACACACACACACACACACACACACACACACACACACACACACACACACATAACCCTACATACATATACATACGTGTGTGTGTGTGTGTGTGGCCGACTAACTAAGCCATGGAAGCCTTGGTTGAGTTAGTCACACACACAACCGTACATTACATACATACACACATACATGCATACATACACACAACCGTACATACACACACACGTGTGTGTGTGTGTGTGTGTGTGTGTGTGTGTGTGTGTGTGTGCGTCTCACGAGCTGCGTCCATCTGACCTTCCGATTCACTGACTTGTTGGTGACTTGTTGGTGACCGTGTGTGTGTGTGTGTGTTTTTTCTGCCTCCAGCTGCGGCCACCTGTACCACTGCCAGTGCCTGCAGGCCAAAGACTGTGGGAGTGGCTCGGGCTCGGAGCGACCGCAGCAGTGGAGCTGCTTCAAGTGCTCGTCCAATCAGGGAGGCAGGGGCGGAGCCATGGCAGACCAGAGGCGGGCCCGGACCACCTCTCTAGCGCAGGTCGGTGGAGACGCCCCCCTGTTCGACCGCCTTCTTGGGAACACGACCAGACCCCGTTATGGTCCTGAGTAGAGCTGTTCCCATACCGATACCAGTATCGGAAAGTCAGGCGGAAAGTCTGAATCGGAAATCACCGACCTACGTGTGTTCGAGCTACCAAGTCAGAAAAACATGGATGCTCACGCTTAACTACAAAAACATAATTATTATAACTATAGATTATAAATGATCAAAAACCAACCCCCACCACCACCTGTACAGTGGTGTGCACCAGATGACTCCCTCTGGGGGTTAAACACGTGTAATAACGCATGCATAGCCTCTGATTGGCTGATACGGTCACACCGTCAGCTGCTGATTGGGTGCTGGGAAAGGCCGGGCCAGGAGGGCCCAGAGTCCCCGACCACACTGTTTATTATATTTATTTATTATATTATATTGACGGCGTGCATCGGTCCTGACATTGCCTCCTCTGTACCCCCCCCCTCCTCCTCTGTACCCCCCCCCCCCCCCTCCAGACGAATGTGACCTCATCGCTCCGAGAGCCCGGCCTGGAGGCTCATGGGAAAAAGGTAACGCTCTCTCATTCACTAAGCGTACGCTCTGTTAGCGTTAGCTCTGTTAGTGTCAGCTCTGTTAGCGTTAGCTCTGTTAGCATTAGCTCTGTTAGTGTCAGCTCTGTTAGGGTCAGCTCTGTTAGCGTTAGCTCTGTTAGCATTAGATCTGTTAGCATTAGCTCTGTTAGTGTCAGCTCTGTTAGGGTCAGCTCTGTTAGCGTTAGCTCTGTTAGCATTAGATCTGTTAGCATTAGCTCTGTTAGTGTCAGCTCTGTTAGGGTCAGCTCTGTTAGCGTTAGCTCTGTTAGTGTCAGCTCTGTTAGCGTTAGCTCTGTTAGTGTCAGCTCTGTTAGAATTAGATCTGTTAGGGTCAGCTCTGTTAGGGTCAGCTCTGGTAACGTTAGCTTGCTTTATGGACTGGGCCAAGGGGTTGGGTGCTCCAGGTGGTGGACTGGTCCTGATGGTGTGTTACACGCAGTACAACGTTCTGTGTTGTGTGTCCTCCAGCTGTTCGTGGAGGCGACCCTGGACCCCCAGCAGGCCCAGTCCTGGGACCACCTGCGGTGTCTGTACCACGGGCCGTCACGGGTAAGACCCACCGCCAACACCCACCGCCAACACCCACCGCCAACACCCACCGCCAACACCCACCGCTAACACCCACCGCTAACACCCACCACCAACACCCACCGCTAACACCCACCACCAACACCCACCGCCAACACCCACCGCTAACACCCACCGCTAACACCCACCACCAACACCCACCGCTAACCCACCAACCTGTCTACCTAGCACGTACATAGCACGTAGATAGCATTAAACTAGTACGTAGAAAGTGTTAGGCTTGCACGTAGATAGCGTTTAGCTAGCACGAAGATAGCGTCTAGCTAAACGCTATGTACATGATGTATAAATGCCATCTATGTGCTAGATACAAGCTCGCCACACTCTATGTATATGCCTAGATGCTACACGCTAGGTCTGCTTTGTAACCAGAGGGAGACTGCAGCTCTTGGGGTTAATTGATGTTCCCTCACACAGCTCTGATGCCAACGAGTTTGCATCTCATTAAGAGCAGCAGCCAATAGGACGTGAGGAGGACAAGTTGAGGGTTTTCTAAACACTGCAGTCTTCTTGTTCACCCCCCCCCCCCTCCCTCCCACCACCAGCTGGCGATCCTCTCAGAGCTCACGCATTGCCATGGCAACGAGAAGGCGGGGCTTCTGCATCCTGCCCCCCAGGGTACAGGAAGTGTGTTCCACAGCGAGGACTTCAAGCTGAAGCTGTCCCCTCCGCCGGCGGTGGAGGAGTAGGAGAGAGAGAGAGAGAAGAGAGAGAGAGAGAGAGAGAGAGAGAGAGAGAGAGAGAGAGAGAGAGAGAGAGAGAGAGAGAGAGAGAGAGAGAGAGAGAGAGAGAGAGAGAGAGAGAGAGAGAGAGAGAGAGAGAGAGAGAGAGAGAGACCAAACCATCAGTGTTCTTGGGTAAAAACTGAGAAATCCAGGATGGAGGAATGGGATGTGACCAAAACGTGGTCAGGTCGGACTATAAAACAGCTTCGCTTCAGATCCAGAATACTTTGCAGCCTTTGTCGATTCGGAGAGCAGCCTGCGAGCCAGGACAAACCACTGGAACTAAAACCAGTACGACCAGTTCACACAATCCTACTGCTCTTACAGTTACAGTAGAACACTGAATACTTCTCCCTGAATACATACAGTAGTAGAAGTACACAGAGTTACAGCCATACACATAATACTTCTCCCTGTATACATACAGTACTAGCAGTACACAGAGTTTCCAAAGTACACACAATACTTCTCCCTCTATACAAACAGTACTTGAAGTACACAGAAATCATCTCCCTGTATACATACAGTAGTACTAGCAGTACACAGAGTATGGTTAGTACAGAGAATACATCTCCCTGTACACAGTAGTACTAGTAGTACTAGCAGTACCCAGCCGTGTGGTGGGCTGGTTCACCAGCTGATAGTAACTGTTCACCGTGTTAATAACCCAGGGATGAACCTTTTGGTCGACGAGGGTTGAGATGTGTTTCCTGGAGCCACAAGGCGCACATGCAGGACACGTGTGGCAGCAGGCATCTGTTGGCTCGAGAGGAGAGAGAGAGAGAGAGAGACAGAGAGGAGAGAGAGAAAGAAAGAGACAGAGAGAGAAACAGACAGACAGACATACATTGTTTTTTGAGCTTTTGCTCTCGCCAGATAGTTGAATCAATGAGTGCATTTGTTCATGAAAAACAACTTGTTCGGGACACTAAAGTGTTTTTTTTTGTTGATAAATGTTGATCTGTGTCATGTATCAGCATCTGCAGTTTATCAAGTCTTAAACGTGGAAAAGACTTAATGATTCTTAAATACTTATATCATAATCTGTAAAAAGGGATTATTAAATAAAATATCATAAAACGTGTTTTGGTTTAATATGTTTTTGTTTTGTAAAAGAAGTTCACTTGTCTTTCATTCATTTCAGATTTTGTAAATAATATTTCGTAATATGCTTGGCATCTGAACATGTTTTGCATACATCAAACCAATAAACCCGAATCTGCCAAACGTGTCTAAACGTCTCCCTTCCTGGTGGGTGCAGCTCTGATGATGCAACCTCTCCAACAGCAGGTGTGATGTTGATTAGCCCAAACGAGGCACTCCACAATCGACCCCTCACCGACTGTGTGGCAGGGAGGTGGATCTGTCTGTCTGTCTGTCTGCGTCAGTGTTTCTGTCTGCGTCTACCTTAATGAAGTGCAGAAGTCCAGGCTGTGAGTCTGACACCAGTGCGGCCGGGCTTCAGTTGCGAGTTCATCCACGGTCTTGCATCATCCGAATGCCGGGCAAAAACAATCTGGACAGGAAGACGCTTATTGTTCGACTTCCTGCGTGTGTTTGTGTCTCGGTGTGTTGGTCTGAACATGCTGAAGACTACGAGACAGCGGGGCGGCATGCGGCTCAGGAGGTAGAGTGGGTCGGCTGGAAACCGGAAGGTTGCTAGTTCGATCCCCGGCTCCTCCTGTAGCTGAGTGTCGAGGTGTCCCCGAGTAAGACACCTCATCCTGACTGCTCCTGAAGAGCTGGCTGACTCCGCCGTCTGTGTGTGAATGTGTGCATGAATGGGTGAATGTTGGGCAGTATTGTAAAGCGCTTTGAGTGGTCACTGGTTAGAAAAGCGCTGTATAAATGCAGTCCATTCACAATGTAGGCCTACGGTAAGATTAATGTCACACGTTCCTCGTTTTGGATTCCTGTCTGCTCTCGTTCTCCCGTTGTTGCTTCGAAATCTCGGGCCGCGCTAGAACCTCTCTGTGCCTCTACTCCAGGTCTGGTCAAAGCTCTGATGGCCTCAAACCTCACCTGTGAGTCAATTTCGCAGTTGACTACAACTGAATGCCTCTGAATGCCTCTCCTTTTGGTTAACCGGCCAGCACTGTGTGTGTGTGTGTGTGTGTGTGTCACTTAAGGCCCGCATTGCACTCCTGACCATCCCTGGAAGGAGGAATCCCCCACTCTGTGTTCCTCCTCTAGATCTCTTCCTCACCATTTAAGGGAGTTTTTCTTGTCCTCTGGGGGGCCATGGTCAAAGGAGGGGGGGGGGGTGTCATAAACACACGGCCTGTTCAGCCCTTTGAGACTGTACCTGAGATAAAGATCCATACTAATAAAAGTGAATTGAATTGAATTTGAGTGAAAGTGACTCCTCAATGTGAGGTCAGTCCAGGTTCTGAACGCCCAGTGTCCCAACGGCTCAGAGCAGCCTGAACGAGATCTTCCTCTGTGGGACCATGTGAGGGGCGCGGATACCTCTTTGGGACAGGGTGGGGGGGGGGGCCCAGACAGGATGTTCTGTTTCTGGAGCCAGGGGAGGGGGGGGGACGGCAAAGCATTCCCCAGGGTGGGTGCCTGGTCCGACCTCGGCTAGGGAGGGGGAGGAACCAGCTGGGCTCCAGACCATCCACTACGCCCACCCAGTCATTAGCAGCTTGAAGGTCTGTTGGGCCCCTGGTCTCCGGGGTCTGGACCCTCCTAGCCGTGGAACGAGCTGTACAAGCTGTATCGTCTGTACTCAAAATAGATTGTTTATTTGATGTGAAGTGTGTTACCTCCCATGCAAATGTGTTTACCAGCTGGTTCCAGTTTGGCCACCTGATGGAAGACTACAGTAGGAGGTCTGTTGTAAGGAAACACCACGCACGCGCACACACACACGCACACACGTGCGTACACACACACACACACACACACAAGCATCTCCAGCTAGCCTGGCTTTTAGTTTAGGGAATCTAGAGTTGGCTGAGCTAAGCTATATGATATACTGATCATTTACTGGCTCTCAGAGCTAAACGACTCCCTGTGCAGTCTATCTGGCTTTGTAAGAGTAAATCAAACTTTATTCATATGGCACCTTTCAAACACAGAATGTATCTCAAGTGATCTCAAGTGACTTACATTTAAAATAATAAAATGAGGTTAAAGCTGGAAAGTTAAAACGGCAATATAACAAAATGGTTTCCATTAAAGCGTTTTTATTAGTCGTATAAGTTGATCCCCTCAACTGGGAACCTCAAACCCCCTTCAACAGCAGAGATTAAACTGAACTGTTTACGTCTGTGGTGGAGCGGTTCAGAGTTCACGGTTCGGTTCAGGTCACGGTTGTGGGGGTCACGATTTTCGGTTATGAAGTTAAAACACGTTTTATTTGAATAACGCTTAAGACAGCGAAACTGCAACATCCCATCAGTGCTGTGTGGAGGAAGTCGGTGTCTTTCAGATCCCCTCCCGGAGTCTGGAGCCCTGCTGGGGCCGCGACCACACATCCTCCCCGACTGAGGAGCTTCACTGGGTACCGGAACCACGGAACACTTTGTTAGAACAGAATGAACCAGACAATACGCCCACGCCCCAAACCGAGACCAGCAAACCCAGCAGTTCCAACCCTAGGTGACATTGCTTATATATAGCATGCAGTGTGTGTGTGTGTGTGTGTGTGTGTGTGTGTGTGTGTGTGTGTGTGTCAGACTGTGGTTTCCAGTGCCTCGGCCAAGTCCTGCAGAGACCCTGAGACTGGAAGGGGAGGAAGATCCCATCTTCCCTCATTAGGGAAGAGATCGTCGTTAAGATTCTCATTAAGAACCTCATTAAGATCCTCGTTAAGAGCCTCATTAAGGTCCTCATTAAGACCCTTGCTAATCTTGGTCGGTCCCTCGTTCTGCTCCGGATCCGCGCAGCTCCGATCCACTCCGGGTTTTCCCGAGTCCTCCATGCTGGAAGGGGAGGAGCCACCCCAGGATTTCTGCCCAGCCGACCCCTGGTCCGAGGCCTCTCTCTGGGCTGGAGTTTCCCCTCGGAGCGGAGCGTCTCCACAGGACAATACGGACCGCGAGCACGGCTGTAAACCGCGTCCGAGTTTGGGTTCATCCCGAAGTTCGGCGTTATCCCGAAGTTCGGCTTCATCCCGAAGTTCTGCGCTCTCCGGCGCGCCGGTCGCCTGAGAGGCGCGCGAGGCCGTGTCCCGCCGAGCGAGGGGGACGTAGAAGGCCCGCCCCTCGATGCGGGTCACGGCGTACTCCTCCGTGGAGGGCAGTGCCCCCAGGCCCCGGGGGTCAGAGGTCGTCGGGGAGACCAGGCAGGAGGCGGTCCTCAGGAAGCGCTCGGCCAGTAGGGTGGAGAGGCTCAGCGAGGGGGCGTGGCCTGCCGGGCCGGAGGGGATGGGCGTGCTGGGGAGCTGGACCAAGTCGGTCATCGGCTGGTAGACGTATTTACCTGAGGACAGGTGAGGGGGGGGGGGGGTGGGGGAGGGTGGGGAGAGGAGAGGAGAGACAGGTGGAGGGGGGGGGGGGGGGGGGGGTGGGGTAAATGGACGGCATTTCTACAGCACTTTTCTAACCAGCGGCCACTCAAAGCGCTCACACTTACAACACTGCCTCACGTTCACCTCCGTTCATGCGCACATTCACACACCGACGACGAGGTTGAGGGCCTCTCGCTCAGGGACACCTCGACCCCCGGCGAGGAGGAGCCGGGGATCGAAACCTTCGGCAACCTTCCGGTGACCAGCCGACCCGCTCTGCCTCCTGAGCCGCACGCCGCCCAACAACCGTCCCGGGGGGAAACCGAGTCGTTTCCGAGTCGCAATTTTTACACAACAGGCTTTTATTCTTTATTTTATACGTTCCTAATTCAGAACACAGCAGAGCGGGCGGTTTTCCATTTTAGATTCATAGGAGAACTTTAACTTTAACCCCCCCTTCCCGTAAAGAGTGTGTCCCGTCTGGGCGCCAGACTCTACGTATACCGCTCCTCAAGGAGCCGGGGGGGGTGGGGGGGTGGGTACAGGCGTCCTGCTCAAGGGGCGCTCGCAGCGAGGCGGAGGACAATGGGACTCACACCCACACAACCCAGCCACTTCCTGTGTGGAGGCGGTCTTCATGTGAGGCGGTCCGCGGGGGCCCCCCTCCGGCGGGCCCTGTGACCCTGTGACAGAGCCGTGTGTGAGCAGCGCTCTGCTTCACAGCTAAATCTGTGTCCGGCGTCGCCGCTGGGACACGGCAACGTCACGCGTCACATGTCCGCAGACCGGAAGTCCCTTCACCGCCTGCGCACGATGCAAAACGGAGGCATGGAGTGTCTGGAACATCCCCAGATGGTGTTTACTGTGGAGGGGAGCGAGCGGGGGGTCTGGGAGACAGACCAGGGCCGGCGCGCGGCTCAGGAGGAGGCAGAGCGGGTCGGCTGGTCACCGGAAGGTTGCCGGTTTCGATCCCCGGCTCCTCCCTAGCTGAGTGTCGAGGTGTCCCTGAGCGAGACAACCTCAACCTGACTGCTCCTGACGAGCTGGCTGTCGCCCTGCGTGGTCGACTCCACCGTCGGTGGGTGAATGTGTGTATGAATGGGTGAATGTTAGGTGATATTGTAAAGCGCTTTGAGTGCCCACTGGTTATAAAAGCGCTGTATGAATGCAGTCCGTTTACCATTTATTTACCTGAAAACCCACAAATGAATGAATGAATGAATGAGTGCATGAATGTCCGTTCTCTGGCACTGATATGAACTGACTGAAGTTCGCGGTTCAGATGGCTCAGGGTTTAGGGAGGGGGGGGTTGTGAATTTAGCCTGTGTGTGATTGTGAAGCAATTTGAGAAACACTGATGGTATGGTAAGGGCTGGGGTGATGAAATGGACTCGACTGCAGAGCGGGTAGCGGTGGGTGTGACGGTGCTTCTGGACGGGCTCCAGTGAACCTCCTCCATGCTCTATTGCACACGCTCTTGGCTCGTCAATATCTCACTCTGTGCGCCTCTTTAACTGCCTACGCTACAGTGAATTAAACATCTGCAGCCGTCTGACGGAGACGAGTTGTGAAGACGAACTTCCGAATGATGACGGAGGAGAGACGCGCGTCTACGCATCTCTCCTCCGTTTTCATTCAGAAGTTCGTCTTCACAACTCGTCTCCTTCAAACTCTCCGAGACTTCTTCTAACTCTCACTTCCTCCCCCCCCCTCCCCTCTAGTTCCTTCCTCTTCCTCTGTAGAAGTTCTCTCCTCTACACCCATAAGCTACACAGATCAGATTTCTTTTTTAACCCTCTCCTGAACTGTTTCTTCAGGGGCCCCTAGAAAAACAACCGTGTCCCAAAGCTGAAGGGACGAGCGGAATATACGTAGTAGAGACGGGAGGAGGCCTATTCGTTATAAAACATAACTGGAGACACCATCGAGTAGCCTACCACAACGAAGACAGAAGAAGCTCCTTCAACCAACTAACTAGCGTGGTGCAACTAACTAGCGTGGTGCATGGGAGAACTTTGGAGGTCTTCCAGCGGGGGGGGGGGGGGGGGGAGAGAGACAGAGACAGAGACAGAGACGGGGAGAGAGAGAGAGAGAGAGAGAGAGAGGGGGGGGGGGGGTACTACTCACAGTGGCACCAGCCCAGCAGACAGCACCAGTGCAACTTGAAACATTTGCCGTGGCTGTGCGTCGTGCACGCGGATTGCGCGCCATCGCGGCACGGCAAGAAGTCCGGTCGCCCGGCGCAGCTGCGGGCGGACGCCTGGGCCTCGTCCAGCTTCACGCTCTTCCTCATCCTCCATGTTTCCCCGGGCTCCAACATCCCTCACCCGGGGGGAAGGCGACCCGCGGCTACTCCGCTGCTCCGATTCGGGCGATAGACGACGACCCCCCCCTGGGTGCGCCACATCCGCCCGAGACCCCTCCGACCCTCTCCCCCCGTGGAGCGGTGAGGTTTGTGTCGGCGTGGGGGTCCACCACGGGGGTCCTGGTCCACCGCGGGGTTCCTGGGCGCAAAAGCTGGGTCTCCTCTGGTCCCAACTTCCCCGTGTTGTTGTGTCTGCTCGGCGGTAGTCGGTTCCTCTCCGCTCCGGAGCTGTATGTGTGTGTGTGTGTGTGTGTGAGCGGGTCCTCCCCTCCGCTCAGCCCCCAACACGCCCACTTCCATCCTCTCCGCTCGGCCAAGTCCCACTTCTTCTGCTCGGCTTCTTCTTCTTCTTCTTCTTCTTCTTCTTCTTCTTCTCCTCCGTCTCATGATGTCTAATGGTGTCCATATCGATCCGATATCCGATATTACATATCGTCTCTCTTTTGAATCGTCTCACTCTCCATCGGTATCCTCTTTCTGGATTCACCCTCTCTCTGGATTCACCCCTTCATTCCCATCCCGGAGACAGCGCTCATGTTTATTCCCTGCGTTCAGATCTTCTCAGATGGACTCACTGAGCTCTGGTCCTCAGTGAAGGATGGTTTGGTTGATTGATTGAAGACAATGCCGAGACAAAATAAAAGTGCTGCCATGTGTTGGTTGGATACTGAGTCAAGACCAGAGTTGTATCCAGTCTTGTTTTATATTTTGGAAGTCTTAATAAAAAGATACTCTACACCAAACCAAAGCGGTGAATAGACTGTCGGTCTATCAGCCAGAGACAGGGGGGCTGGTGTGAAGCTGGTGTGATGAGGCTCATTCAGACCCTGTTCATTAACCATAAATACCATGTGAACAGTAGTAAGGCTTTTAAAGACATTTTACAGATTTAGTTATTATACTCGCAAATGTATTACTTGCGAGTGAGGCTACGTTTGATATTTTCTACTTAATGGGTAATGGCTATTTATATATCTGTATATTTATATTACTTAGTGTCTTGGACATTGAAATATATTTATTTCGTATGCGTGAACCTCCTAAGATGGTGCAATTTGATTGGTTCGCTATTTCGGGATATTAGTCAATATCCCATGATTGTGCTAATAAAAACAAATAAACCGCTAATAAAAACAATTAAATCTTGGTATCTTGTTTATTGAGTGTTCACGTATACTAAAACAATTATTCACCTCAGGCCCCATGAATATTCATGTTCTGTGAATATTCACTTCGCCTTTGGTGAATAATTGTTATATATATATATATATATATATATATATATATATATATATATATATAGACCTACATATGAACAAATATTTTCAATAGAGGAAATGTGACTCATTATGGCGTTCATAAAAAAGCTTTTATTTTGACAAAGTACTTCATATTGCAATAAAGGCATATGTATTAAAAAAACAGTGTTTCAATCGAAGGGTCCCAAAGCAGAAGACCTTACGAAGAAGTTCTCAATTTGATACGGAGAATGAGGAAGAGGAGAACCACGAATAAAGAGGAACCCCAACGCAAACAGTGCCCCCTGGGGGTCAGGTTGTTTCTACGCCCCACATGGCGAGTGAAGCATAATACGTTTAGTTTGGACTGTAACAGTTTAAGGCTAAATCCAGCAGCCGCATATCCAATGCAATACCAATACCATAATACAATACCAATACAATAATACAATACAGAATTGTTGTAAACATTCATCATTACTGTAGGCTTCTTAAAATCAACTTAATGATTAATAATGATATAAAACAACAAATCAGTATTAAATAAAATCACATTAAATACAAATCTATCTCTGATAACCGTTAATCCCTTCTAGGGTAAACTTCTTACATTTAGGAAAAGGTTAAAGTAACATTAAAATAGACTTGATAACTACTAGATCCCAGCATGAGTTTCCTCTCCTATAGCAACGAGATGCTACGCTAGGAGCTAACGGCGCCAGCTGTCTAGCTAGCAGAGAGCGGGAGAGCAGGGATCTAGCGGAGGTTGCTGGAGGTCAGAACCTTGTCCCGGTTCTCCTCGTACAGCCGGAGCATCTCTGGGAGGTCCTGGTCTGCTGGGATGACCTGCAGGCACAGGAAACACACTTTGACCGTGGGCTTGGTGTGGATAACCACCCACACTCGTAACACTTTAACAAAACGAGAGTGACAGATAAAGACTGTATTATCAGTTGCACAGAAGTAATAAACTATTTGCAAACCAACTCAGGTTTTGTTATTACTTCTGTACTTCGGCCAGTTTGGAGGCCAGTTTGAACCCAGTTTGGAGGCCAGTTGGAGGCCACTTTTGAGGCCAGTTTGGGGGCCAGTTTGAACCCAGTTTGGAGCCCAGTTGGGGGAGTGGGTGACCTACCAGGACAGGAGCTGGGAGCTTGAAGGACGACTGGTGGACCAGCCAGTCCTCGTAGAGCTGGTGGAGAGACATCAGGTAGTCCTGGGACACAAACACACCCACGCCATTCAGTGAGTCACCCTGGTCGGTGAAGTCCATTTAGCCAAACCCATTTAAAAGCAGAAGGTACAGACATCACCATGGTTACTGGTTAAAGAGGAGTGAGCGCTGGGACTCACCAGAGGGATGACCTTCTCCTCTTCTCTGCACCTCTGGATCACCCTCTCCTGGCACTTCTCAGGGGACGTCTGCAGGTACACTGGACCCAGGGGGGCCGAGGAAGACCAGGGTGTGAGGAAGACCATGGTGGGAGGAAGACCAGGGGGAGGAAGACCAGGTCAGGAAGACCATGGTGTGAGGAAGACCAGGTGATAAAGCATCTTAACAATACCACTAGTGCATGCGGTCCCACAGGTGGCCCCAGTGGGAATCAAACCCCTAACCCGAGCGATGTTAACGCCTTGCCCTACCAGTGGAGCTAGACAGGGAATGGAACCCCTAACCTTGGCAGTGTTCATACCAAGCTCTCCCAGCAAACAAGACCACAAGAAACTATTTACTACGAAGACAATTGAAAAATGCAAAGAAAATCCCCAAACTACGACCTCGTCAGCATCTACGTGGGAACGTGTGTTAGTGGTTCTCACCAATCAGATCGACAGGGAGGTGGATATTGGTCGTGATCCAGTCGAACCATTCAGTGAGGATGACATAGTCCACCTCAGGCATCTTCCCACTGAAACACAGATACTGTTATACCACCGGCGGCCAGCCGGGGGCGACCTTCACATGTCAGACCCCCAGGAGTAAGGAAACCCTAGACCACATACTTTACAATGATCTTTACAATGTTCGCAATTAACAACTGTGACTAGATAACTGCTCAGCATTAGGACTACAAGAAACCTGTCTTTGAACACCACGTACTTATTTAGCACTCAGTGCTTACCACACAGTGAATCTACGTGATAAGTTTGCGTTTGAGACAGCTGTCATGTTGAGACAGCTGTCAAACACGGTGTGTTTAACTCGTGGATTTAACAAACAAAGGTGTTTCCTAGATGATGGGTCTAGCTCCAGCAGGTCTGCAGGGCCGAGGCTCCTCAGCCGTCGTGGTCACCAGTACCTCCTGAACAGGTTCTCCACAAAGACGTACTTGGCGCTGAAGATGGACCGCTCCATCATGCACACGGGCCCGGCCTGGGCAGAGGAGAACAACAGGAGCAGTGAGCCTACTGAAGGTCCAGGAGTATAGTGAGCCTACCGTAGTATCAGGAGTATAGTGAGCCTACCGTAGTTACAGGTGTATAGTTAGCCTACCATAGTTAGAGGAGTATAGTGAGCCTACTGTAGTATCAGGTGTATAGTGAGCCTACCGTAGTTAGAGTATAGTGAGCCTACCGTAGTTACAGGTGTATAGTGAGCCTACTGTAGTATCAGGTGTATAGTGAGCCTACCGTAGGTACAGGAGTATAGTGAGCCTACCGTAGACATCTGGTGTATAGTGAGCCTACCGTAGTATCAGGAGTATAGTGAGCCTACCGTAGACATCAGGTGTATAGTGAGCCTACCGTAGACATCAGGTGTCTCTCCATCATCGTCAGCTGGACGTACGTCTGCATGGTGAGACCCCAGCGGACCGGGTCCTGGTACAGCAGAGCCTGCAACACACACACACACACACACACACACACACACACACACACACACACACACACACACACACACACACACACACACACACACACACACACACACACACACGTTAACATGTTGTTTATCTGACCGTATGTTAACATGTTGTTTAACTGACTGTATGTTGAGATGTTGTTTAATTGACATTATGTTAACATGTTGTTTAATTGACTGTATGTTAACATGATGTTTATCTGACAGTATGATGACATGTGTGTCTGGGGATGTTTGGTGAATCGTACCAGAGGGTTGTGTCCACGAACATTCCTCCATTTAGAAATGGGCTCCGGTAGGACCTAGCCGAGGTAGGAATGAACAGAAGTTAGTTTACTTTGGCCCATCCACCAGTGGTGGTAGACCAGCTGTTGATGGCCTCAGGAGCCACGCCCGGCCCTACCTCGATGGTGCTGGTCCTGCTGAAATACTCTAGGAAGGTTGTCTTCCCACTCGCGATGTTGCCTTCGATACAGATCTAGATCAAAGTCACACACAAGTACACACACACACACACACACACACACACACACACAGCTTAACTACTAATTTTTGGCTCATTGTGAGAAATGTCGTCCTCTCTAAAATCACATAAGATCATTTATAATCGTTCTTTTGGCGTTGAGAAGATAAACCATCCAGATAAACATTGTTATCTGTTGATATAATGTTTAGGCTAATTCAGTATGAAAGTAAAGTAGAAGATGGTGAAAGAATATGAAGAAATCAATACTGACCACTTGTTTGTTGTTTTGTCCTCCATGTTGGTCTGATCCCCCTTCATGACGACAAAAGAATATCACCGCCATGTCTCCAGCCCCGGGTTAACAAGACGGCTGCCTACGTTTTTACACTCAAACACATCCCTTAAGGGGCTGTATTTCTCCTCAAACAGTCCGTTAATGAATTAACATTAACTCGTCGACATTGTAAATGAGGGAGACCTCAATGCCCTACGAGTGTTAATAAAGGTTTGAAATTAAATGAACATGACTTCATGTTAATTCATTAACATGACTCATGTTTGAGCCGGAATACAAAAGCCCAGCAGATACAGACGGTCTTTTGACCCAAGCTACAGAACAGCAGTACGGCTGGTTTCTCTTTAACACCAGCATGCTTGCAAGATATTTTAGATAATGCTTTTGTTTGGTATGTTTGTCTCATGTTGCTGCAACAGTGGACACTGTTGCAGCAACATGAGCAACACTGGACCGTATTAGGTCACTTAGGATGGAGCTGGAGCTTTCTTGAGAAGGGTTAGGGAGGTGGAGTAAGAGGAGGTGGAGTAAGAGGAGGTTGAGCTGAGAGGAGGTGGAGCTCAGAGGAGAAGGAGCTGAGAGGAGGTGGAGCTCAGAGGAAGTGGAGTAAGAGGAGAAGGAGCTCAGAGGAGGTGGAGTAAGAGGAGGTGGAGCTCAGAGGAGGTGAAACAGGACTGTCAGGATGACAGTCCAGACAGATCAAAGTGAAAGCAGCAGAAGAGTTTAGCACACCGGTTCCAGGGCTGGGTGTAGACTACCTCATGACCCCGGTTAATTCATTTCTGCCTAAACAGGTTTTACATTAACAATGTTTCAGTACGATTTACTTTTAGATCGACATTATTCTGCAAAAAAAAAATTACAAATATCCGGCACCGAGAGAGGCGTGTTGTTTATATGCTTACATCTCACAGGAGATCATTAAAGGTGTTACAGCAAGAAGGAACGAGAGCAGAGTTAAAGTACAGGTACTGACTGTGTGCTGTGGTCTGGACGAGTCCCCTGGTCCCGAGTCCGGGTCCGGACGAAGAGAGGACTTTATGTTTATTGAATGTATGCCCACACAGTCTCCGAAAGGTTCTCATAAAAGCGGACGACATCTTCCATGTGTGGTGCGGATGCTATGCAAAAAAAAAAAAACGATAACAAGGATGTTGGGTACCGCAATAAAACTACATCCGGTTTGAGTTCTAATTTTCTTTTCAGAATAAGAGTTTTAACGAAACGCACCTTTTATTGTACAAGGTTATATTTAATTCACGGGCTTTTATTGTGTACGAATCCCGGGAGTCTGATCCAATTTGAATAAAGGTATGATGCTAATTAGTGATGTGCTGGCTCCCAAATGGCTCTTCTTTATTAAAGTGTTCCCAAAGTCTTTGACTAATTTGATACTTATTGTTTGATTT
Source organism: Micromesistius poutassou (assembly GCF_964030765.1). Classification (NCBI taxonomy): domain Eukaryota; kingdom Metazoa; phylum Chordata; class Actinopteri; order Gadiformes; family Gadidae; genus Micromesistius; species Micromesistius poutassou. Next base: position 12,677,609 of record NC_140277.1, read on the forward strand.
ATTATTTGCAACCCATTGATTGTGATGATGAGTTTTATAATAGTTGTCCATTAGTTCGTTTTTCCGTTTTGATGGATAGAATGATACATGTCATTGATCGATATTAGACTACATTATTGGAAACATTTATCATTTCATGTAACCGCTTTCAGTGTGGGTTTATCTCATCTACTTCTAGAATGGCCCATGTACCTCGGTTTCTCCATTTTCATTTCTCCAAAGTAATTGACAGTAAAAAGTGTGTGTTGCCTTTTTTCTGCTATTGTGCGTTTTGTGTGATTGACTAAAATAATACAAGGGAGCAGAGGAGTATCATAGCATTTTAATCTTGTTAATATTATTATGGTAGAACATGGAATATATAATGTCAAACTCCAGAGAAAGGAAAAAATAGATTGCTTCACAGATTTTTAAGGAACACACACGCGCACACACACACACACACACACACACACACACACACACACACCAACACACACACACACACACACACACACACACACACACACACACACACACACAGATAACAGGACAAAGTTTAATGTAATATATTCCTCCTTTGGATATTTAGTTCATCATCAATGGCAGATATTGCTTGTGGAAGTCAGAGAAGTCATGGC
>NC_140277.1:12690728-12733023 GCF_964030765.1 Micromesistius poutassou
CTCCTCTCTCCCCGGCGATCTGACGGCTCTGGTTGGAGTGTATGCGTGGGTGTACACCCTCCCTTCAGGACCAGGCGTACCCCGGCCTCTCTCTCTCTCTCTCTCTCTCTCTCTCTCTCTCTCTCTCTCTCTCTCTCTCTCTCTCTCTCTCTCTCTGTATGTCGCTCTTTCTCTCTCATCCGACGGAATGTGTCGACGTTGGTAAAATTAGAGGTTATTATGGGTGTCTGGTCGCTTTCATTAGGAAATGTATTTAAAATGTAAATGTTGACTGTGTAGCCCTAGGTAAACTATATGGCTCTTTCTCTCTCGCACACGCACACACGCGCGCGCGCGCACACACACACACACACACACACACACACACACACACACACACACACACACACACACGAGTATTATGTTTGGCCGGTGCTAATACGCTCCAAATCCTAAATCTTCTCGAAGCTCATCAGGTGATATCAGCTCCATACAGCAGCACCCAGACCTGTCGCTCCTCGCTGTTATCAACTGTAGTTAAAATGCCAGAGCGACGATTGAACAGCTTTCACTACTATTTCTGGGTACGTTAAAGAATGTGGGGCTAACTTCAGCGTCGTGATGAGTTTGTACCTAAACACAACCACATTAGTTCCTTCACAGCCGTTGCTAATGCTGCCAGAAAGTACCTCTTGTATAATTGTGCTTGTAACGTATGATGCTATAAATAAAGTTGCCTTGTAACCTTATTCACATAAATAGATGCATTCAGGTAGGTTGTAAAACTCAACGTTTTAGTTGAATAGATTTGTATTTATTTGTACTTTTCGCGGCATTTACGGCTATAATATAGCCGTATTTACAGCTATAATATAGCCGTAAATGTCACTTTGTATACTAATGGAATATTTAAATGAATCATTGTGCACGATTATTAAAAAGATTACCAATTTCACCGTTTTTTCTCCCACACACACACACACACACACTCAAAAGTAAAGTCAAAAGTGAATAGAGACAAAGTAATTTTTTTATTGATTGAGGGTTCATTAAAGATGCCCACTAGATGTCCCTTGGGAGGTGTTCCAGGCACGACCAGTGGGGAGGAGACCCAGGGTAAGACCCAGGACTAGGTGGAGAGATTATATCTCAACACTGGCCTGGGAACGCCTCGGGATCCCCCCGTCAGAGCTGGTCAATGTGGCCCGGGAAAGGGAAGTCTGGGGCCCCCTGCTTGAGCTGCTGCCCCCGCGACCCGACCCCGGAGAAGCGGATGAGGATGAGGATGAGGGTTCATTAAAGAGCATGAGTTATGCATCGTGCGCACAGGGGTGACAGTTGGTCCAGCGGCGCGTTCACTGCTTCCCGTTGCCGCTGATGGGCAACTTCTTGAAGGCGTCGGAGTCCATCAGGGCCCTGATCTTAGGCCGGGCGGACATCGTCTTGACCAGGTCCTTGAGTTTGGGAAAGTTATCCAGGGACTTGGGGCACAGAACCAGGTGGTTCAACAGCAGGTCAAACAGGTTGTAGTCCGCGAACGACACCTGGAGGCCAGACACAGGGGAAGATGGAGCATGGAGGCTGGGATTGAAGGAGGACTTTTATTTTGAAATGGCCAAAATTCCAACTGATTTTTAAAATGGGAATCAAAACAACAAATGATATTCAAATCAGGATTTTGATTACATACATGCTTTGCCTGTTTACGGTAAATACTAAAAACTAACCCCACACAAAACCACGCGTTATAAAAGCAGCTCACCTCGTTCCCGACCAGAAAGCCGGAGTTGGTTTTAGCCATGAACGTCTCAAACTTGCAGAGGGAGTTTGGGAGGTCTTTAAGGTACGCATCCTTGCCGGTGTCCTGAAATAAACAACCGAGGAGAACCGTAGAAACATGATCACATGACCACATACTCCCATAACATATTCATGTACTCAATGTATTCAACGTAATGTATCAAACTATTAAAAGGGCCCCCCGTTACACCACCAGGTGTGAGTGTGATTAGCCATTGCAAGCCGGCCCACATGTAGTGTCACAAACCACAGGAAAAGGAAGTGTAACGGCAGACTTCCACCTGGTGGTGCAATAGGGGCCCTTAAGGCGTGTCTCCACTCACGTATTCCTGGTAGATGAGTTTGATGTACTTGGAGCGCAGGTCCTCCACGCCGTCGTTCATCATGTCGATCAGAGAGGCCTCGCGGGAGTCCTTCCCGTACGCGCCTGGACACGGACGACACCGACACGCAGACGCCATCAGCTCAGGGTCGGGTCTGATTAGTCTGTGGCCAGTGTCACCACGGTAACCGGAGGCTGCTCTGGCCTTTGTGTGAAGCCTAGTGATTGGGTAGCCATCCATCCTCTCTAAGCAGGGCCCTGGTTCTACCACCAGGTGTGAGGGGAGGAGCCTTTACACCATTGGTGTAGTGCGGCCCGCGGGCCAATGGCGGCCCGCAGAAACATTCCTGGTGGCCCGCAATGACATACAGATGTAAGTTAAAAAATAATAATATATTTTTATTATTATTATTATTTTTTTCTGTTCTAAATAAGTTTTTATTCTGAAATGCACACAGGACTGTTATATCCCAAATTCGACTGTATAGGGCAGAGAACCCCAGGGATTATGTGTTAGTTAAAATGTTTCTCAAGGTTTTCTCTAGTTTTGCCAGGTTTTGCCTAATTTGTTATTTAAAATGTGTTTATTATATATACTGGATGCAGACCAATACATGTAACTGTAGGATGCAACCTGGTCATTAAGATGATTACAGATGGGATTTTTTTCTGTTCTCAAGCAAGGCACAATGAGACTGACTGTTCTAAATAAGTTTTTACATATATTCTGAAATCCACACAGGACTGTTATATCCCAAATTCGACTGTATAGGGCAGAGAACCCCAGGGATTGTGTGTTAGTTAAAATGTTTCTCAAGGTTTTCTAAAGTTGTGCCAGGTTTTGCCTAATTAGTTATTTAAAATGTGTTTATACTGGATGCAGACCAATACATGTAACTGTAGAGATGCAACCTGGTCATTAAAATTATTACAAATGGGATTTTTTTCTGTTTTATAAAAAATTTTTCATTTGGTGGCCCTCAGTCAAATTTTGGGTTCCTAAATTGGCCCTCAGCTGTTAAAACTTTGAGAACCCCTGCTTTACACGATCAACCCGCTAGGGACGTCACCAGTGGGAGTAGGGCTGCTCGATTTTGGAAAAAATGAGAATCACCATTTTTTTGGTCAAGATTGAAATCACGATTCTTCAAACGATTCTTTTTGAGTTTGAAAATAAAATGCATTTAACTTGTCTTGAACTTCAGAATCTTTTTCAAAAGAATCGTTCCAACTCGATTTGATTAATTTGGAGATCGTTTGACCCAAGAATCGAAATCGTGATCAAAATTCGATTAATTGCACAGCCCTAAGTGGGAGTGTCTCTCTCCTCCCCCCTCCCCCAGACGCACAGTGGATTGATCCGCCTGACAGTTGGCACAGTCTACTGGTTAGGCTGCCTGGTCACACACCTGGTGCTGAAACAGGGCCCCTCTGTAAGGGATATTGCCCTGACGGTCAAGGTGTTCACTCCTCAGAAGGCTCCTCCCCCCCGGTCACATTATCACGGAACCACAGCAGGTACATGATCCCCCCTTCTGAATAAATAATGCATTCATCATTTGTCTCACTCTTTTTAAACTGACGGAACACCATGTGATAATGGTGTCGGTTTAAAAAGAGCGAGACAAATGATGCTTGTTAGGCTACGTCACCATGGTTACGGCCCACGTGGCGCAGCATGGTGTTGGACTGGAACAGGACCAGATCTCCGTCCTGCAGCTTGGGCAGCTGGCCGAACACCTGCACCAATGACAGGGAGGAGACGCACGGGTCAGACTGCTGAGAAGAGAAGGCTTTGATACAAGATATACAGGTCAGAGAATGCCTGGAGGTTGTGATTGGTCCACCAGGGAGCGGAGAAGGTCTACTCACACAGGTGGCCTTCAGGTCCCCCTTCTGCCATTCCTCCATGCTCACCAGCACCTCCTTCACCTCCTGGCCCTTGTCCGCCAGCATTATCTTGAGGGCGCTAAGGCGCCCTGGAAACACAGACGCAGAAACCAACTTAGGTTAGCGTTGGATGGGACTCAGACTCAAGTTCAAGTATCACAACGTTAACACAACGGGTGGTCAGATCAAGAGGGAAACGATACGCTCACCTGAAATGTTACTGTATTACGATACAATCGATTTAGCATGATACATGGAAAGCACTAGAACATTAAACATGACAAAAATAAATGAATCCCATTACCCTAAAGTTATACTACATGGAAAACTTTGGAATGAATTATGTATGACTTTTTACGACAACCCATGCCATTATAATTCTGGATCTACAGCAATGGTTTCTAACTAGGATTACAATCCATAAGTGTGTCACTATATACATACATACATACATACACTCTCACTCTCTGAAAGAGCATGTCCATACAGAAATGTTAATCATCTAACTTTTTGGCTGGGCCTAATTGATAAAAATGATAGAGACGGGTAATGGGTTTTATAATTTTATTTTTATAATGAGTTATATTGAACTTGAGTAGCAGTTGATAGGTGATTATAAGGAACTCATTCTTTCATGAAATGCCCACCCAACAAAAGTCCGTTTTCGGGAAGTGAAATTTTAGCTTTGAAAAGCTTGTTCTGCATAAACCACAGGTATATTACATGTATGGTTATAATTTAACCACTTTATAATTTATATTGTTTATACCGTTTGTTTAGTTTGCCCTGTTTGTCTTTACTTTAGCATTTACCTTAGCGTCTATTTTTGTTTGCATTCGTACTTTGTATTTTTTTATTATATTGTATTTCTATCCTGTGTTTTTCCACTGCTGCTGTTCTGTTGCAACAAACACATTTCTCCTACTGGGGATCAATAAAGTTGTATCTACTTAAATTGAATAAACCAGCACATTTCCTGACATTCCAAATATCCAACAATATATTAATATAACTTTTATACAGCAAACGGTCTCCCGCAAAGACGCACACAAAATCAGTTTCCAAAACAAGAGCTACATGGATCACATGGATAACGTGTCCGAACGCGCGGACACGTTCAATAGTCTGCACCGTCGTGCTACTGGGTCGCGTCCCATTTTGGTTAGATTTACAACATGAATGAAAATACCTTTGACTGGAAAGTAGGTGACGGTGTAGGGAGGCACTACAGGCGAAAGAAACAAGATAAGTTCAAGTTCAAAGAACAGCGGAACATTGTGCAAGCATGCACAAATCACAGACAATGCAACATGCGTGTCTTGCAGAACATAAACAAGACGCATGCATAATCTTAACCCAATGTAGAGGCACATATCTCAGCTTGTTTGAACTTACTGGTTAGAGTGGGTCTGGTGTGCTGTTGTCGCTGTCTGAGGGAGCGAATGGCAAAGTGTCAGCGGGGGATCGGGTTATATAATCCCCTGGGAGAAAAAGAAAGTGAAAAGAAACTGACAAATGTATTCAGGCCCCCGCCCCCCACCCAGCCAAGATACCTCTGCAAGTAAGTTATCTAAAAAAACAACAACAACAAAAAAACACTGGTTCTTGAGGTCCAGGGACCTGCGTCCTTGAGGCTGTACACTTTTACACAGTAGGCTATAGGCCCTGGCCATGAAATTAAACAAGCCACTTTTTTATTGTCTATCAGTGCGTGCATGTTCTGTGAACATGTATTCAAAGGCTGTCCCCTCATAGCTGATTAATTGTTTGATTTGGACTTTGTTGTCTTTGTTTATTAGGTTATATTGTAGGCTACCCATAAAAATATATGCCAAAGAGGCAGTTGATATTCCACATGATATGATGTTTTTGTAACCTTGGCACTGCGTTAAACCTTTATTCTCTTCTAGTAAGTGTGTTAGTGGATTTTGCTGAGGATTGTTGTGTTACTGTATTTTACCAGCCCGGCCCCAAACACAAAAGTTACTGTATATTCCTAACTTATTTTGTACATATGTAACGGTTGTAAGGCAGTCAGGGATTGAGACACGTTTTAGGAATATATTGGGTTTATTCCTTCGAAAAAGAAAAGAAAAACATGCCTTCAGGCAAAGGTGGACTGGATATGCAGCATCCGATGCAGAGCATGCAGCTTCTCTGATCCATTTGACATTAATGCAATAATACAAAAAGCACAGAAATAGGAGAAATATTATTATCTTATTAATCCTCATAACTTATTTACATTTTATATTTGGAACAACATACCTTCGAAAAAGAAAAGAAAAACATGCCTTCAGGCAAAGGTGGACTGGATATGCAGCATCTGCACAAGCAAAGTAAAATAACTACATTGTATTACCCAGGCTACATTAACCGCATGGACACCTGCTAGCGGACTTTGCATTAACAAACTTTCTGTCATTACTTTAAAATGTAACCAGATCATCACAATGCGTATGGAATAATATCACACATGTGATATGTCGAAGTTTTCAACTTAAACACAATTTTACGGTTTGAAAACTAATATACCGCAGTGAGTGCTTATTACAGTGTACCTACCCGATGCAGAGCATGCAGCTTCTCTGATCGGGTACGGCAGAGGCGCAGGGACAAAACGCAGCAGATCCGCAATACACAAACTGTCCACCGGTGGCTCCAAATCACAAACTCAAAACAAAAAGGCTTTATTATGGCGAAAATCACATACAACACTAGACCCTATTTCTAACTCTGTTACACATAGGTCCCATATTTGAACTTCTATTTGGAATGCACTGTGTGTGTGTGTGTGTGTGTGTGTGTTCATGCGTGCATGTGCGTGTACATGCGTGCCAATGCATGTAGGTGTGTGAGTGAACGTGCGCGTGTGGGCAAGGCCAGGGTGGCCTGGTTACATGACTGACTCCTGGCCTGAAAAAGTCTCCCAGTCCGGCCCTGGAGAGAGAGAAAAAGAAAGGCGCTGGAGGAGGATGCGGCCAAATGCCATAAACTGACAAATTTATTCAGGCCCCCGCCACCCCCCAGCCAAGATACCTCTGCAAGTAAGTTATCTAAAAAAACAACAACAACAAAAAAACACTGGTTCTTGAGGTCCAGGGACCTGGGTCCTTGAGGCTGTACACTTTTACACAGTAGGCTATAGGCCCTGGCCATGAAATTAAACAAGCCACTTTTTTATTTACTGTTATCATTCCATTATTATGTATATGAATACAAGGGCAAATTAAGTGAGACATAGGTGACACTATCTTACTGTGTGAACTATAGTGTATGGAAAAACACTGTAAGCATATGTTTGCTATTCAAAGGTGGTGATGGTGATGACATGAGTCCTGCTGGTACTTCAGGAGAAGCCAGTGCAGAGAAGTTGGCAGAAGGTACAGAATCATTTATAGAACAACATGCAAGTTGCAGACATAACACCAACAGGCACTGCCATTTGACATAAATGGCTCTCATTTGTAATACGGTAATAGCTGCCATTCAATTAAGCACTAGTGGTGTTGAATTTTGCTGTCTGTTGCTGACTTGCTGTTATGTATCCCAGCCCTATATTAGAATATGAGTCAATATTATGTGATTGCTTATTAGGAACTATACTCTCGACTCGGACTGTATTATACATTGCGTCGATCAGTGCGTGCATGTTCTGTGAACATGTATTCAAAGGCTGTCCCCTCATAGCTGATTAATTGTTTGATTTGGACTTTGTTGTCTTTGTTTATTAGGTTATATTGTAGGCTACCCATAAAAATATATGCCAAAGAGGCAGTTGATATTCCACATGATATGATGTTTTTGTAACCTTGGCACTGCGTTAAACCTTTATTCTCTTCTAGTAAGTGTGTTAGTGGATTTTGCTGAGGATTGTTGTGTTACTGTATTTTACCAGCCCGGCCCCAAACACAAAAGTTACTGTATATTCCTAACTTATTTTGTACATATGTAACGGTTGTAAGGCAGTCAGGGATTGAGACACGTTTTAGGAATGTATTGGGTTTATTCCTTCGAAAAAGAAAAGAAAAACATGCCTTCAGGCAAAGGTGGACTGGATATGCAGCATCCGATGCAGAGCATGCAGCTTCTCTGATCCATTTGACATTAATGCAATAATACAAAAAGCACAGAAATAGGAGAAATATTATTATCTTAATAATCCTCATAACTTATTTACATTTTATATTTGGAACAACATACCTTCGAAAAAGAAAAGAAAAACATGCCTTCAGGCAAAGGTGGACTGGATATGCAGCATCTGCACAAGCAAAGTAAAATAACTACATTGTATTACCCAGGCTACATTAACCGCATGGACACCTGCTAGCGGACTTTGCATTAACAAACTTTCTGTCATTACTTTAAAATGTAACCAGATCATCACAATGCGTATGGAATAATATCACACATGTGATATGTCGAAGTTTTCAACTTAAACACAATTTTACGGTTTGAAAACTAATATACCGCAGTGAGTGCTTATTACAGTGTACCTACCCGATGCAGAGCATGCAGCTTCTCTGATCGGGTACGGCAGAGGCGCAGGGACAAAACGCAGCAGATCCGCAATACACAAACTGTCCACCGGTGGCTCCAAATCACAAACTCAAAACAAAAAGGCTTTATTATGGCGAAAATCACATACAACACTAGACCCTATTTCTAACTCTGTTACACATAGGTCCCATATTTGAACTTCTATTTGGAATGCACTGTGTGTGTGTGTGTGTGTGTGTGTGTGTGTGTGTGTGTGTGTGTGTTCATGCGTGCATGTGCGTGTACATGCGTGCCAATGCATGTAGGTGTGTGAGTGAACGTGCGCGTGTGGGCAAGGCCAGGGTGGCCTGGTTACATGACTGACTCCTGGCCTGAAAAAGTCTCCCAGTCCGGCCCTGGAGAGAGAGAAAAAGAAAGGCGCTGGAGGAGGATGCGGCCAAATGCCATAAACTGACAAATTTATTCAGGCCCCCGCCACCCCCCAGCCAAGATACCTCTGCAAGTAAGTTATCTAAAAAAACAACAACAACAAAAAAACACTGGTTCTTGAGGTCCAGGGACCTGGGTCCTTGAGGCTGTACACTTTTACACAGTAGGCTATAGGCCCTGGCCATGAAATTAAACAAGCCACTTTTTTATTTACTGTTATCATTCCATTATTATGTATATGAATACAAGGGCAAATTAAGTGAGACATAGGTGACACTATCTTACTGTGTGAACTATAGTGTATGGAAAAACACTGTAAGCATATGTTTGCTATTCAAAGGTGGTGATGGTGATGACATGAGTCCTGCTGGTACTTCAGGAGAAGCCAGTGCAGAGAAGTTGGCAGAAGGTACAGAATCATTTATAGAACAACATGCAAGTTGCAGACATAACACCAACAGGCACTGCCATTTGACATAAATGGCTCTCATTTGTAATACGGTAATAGCTGCCATTCAATTAAGCACTAGTGGTGTTGAATTTTGCTGTCTGTTGCTGACTTGCTGTTATGTATCCCAGCCCTATATTAGAATATGAGTCAATATTATGTGATTGCTTATTAGGAACTATACTCTCGACTCGGACTGTATTATACATTGCGTCGATCAGTGCGTGCATGTTCTGTGAACATGTATTCAAAGGCTGTCCCCTCATAGCTGATTAATTGTTTGATTTGGACTTTGTTGTCTTTGTTTATTAGGTTATATTGTAGGCTACCCATAAAAATATATGCCAAAGAGGCAGTTGATATTCCACATGATATGATGTTTTTGTAACCTTGGCACTGCGTTAAACCTTTATTCTCTTCTAGTAAGTGTGTTAGTGGATTTTGCTGAGGATTGTTGTGTTACTGTATTTTACCAGCCCGGCCCCAAACACAAAAGTTACTGTATATTCCTAACTTATTTTGTACATATGTAACGGTTGTAAGGCAGTCAGGGATTGAGACACGTTTTAGGAATGTATTGGGTTTATTCCTTCGAAAAAGAAAAGAAAAACATGCCTTCAGGCAAAGGTGGACTGGATATGCAGCATCCGATGCAGAGCATGCAGCTTCTCTGATCCATTTGACATTAATGCAATAATACAAAAAGCACAGAAATAGGAGAAATATTATTATCTTAATAATCCTCATAACTTATTTACATTTTATATTTGGAACAACATACCTTCGAAAAAGAAAAGAAAAACATGCCTTCAGGCAAAGGTGGACTGGATATGCAGCATCTGCACAAGCAAAGTAAAATAACTACATTGTATTACCCAGGCTACATTAACCGCATGGACACCTGCTAGCGGACTTTGCATTAACAAACTTTCTGTCATTACTTTAAAATGTAACCAGATCATCACAATGCGTATGGAATAATATCACACATGTGATATGTCGAAGTTTTCAACTTAAACACAATTTTACGGTTTGAAAACTAATATACCGCAGTGAGTGCTTATTACAGTGTACCTACCCGATGCAGAGCATGCAGCTTCTCTGATCGGGTACGGCAGAGGTGCAGGGACAAAACGCAGCAGATCCGCAATACACAAACTGTCCACCGGTGGCTCCAAATCACAAACTCAAAACAAAAAGGCTTTATTATGGCGAAAATCACATACAACACTAGACCCTATTTCTAACTCTGTTACACATAGGTCCCATATTTGAACTTCTATTTGGAATGCACTGTGTGTGTGTGTGTGTGTGTGTGTGTGTGTGTGTGTGTGTGTGTGTGTGTGTGTGTGTGTGTGTGTGTGTGTGTGTGTGTGTGTGTGTGTTCATGCGTGCATGTGCGTGTACATGCGTGCCAATGCATGTAGGTGTGTGAGTGAACGTGCGCGTGTGGGCAAGGCCAGGGTGGCCTGGTTACATGACTGACTCCTGGCCTGAAAAAGTCTCCCAGTCCGGCCCTGGAGAGAGAGAAAAAGAAAGGCGCTGGAGGAGGATGCGGCCAAATGCCGTAAACTGACAAATTTATTCAGGCCCCCGCCACCCCCCAGCCAAGATACCTCTGCAAGTAAGTTATCTAAAAAAACAACAACAACAAAAAAACACTGGTTCTTGAGGTCCAGGGACCTGGGTCCTTGAGGCTGTACACTTTTACACAGTAGGCTATAGGCCCTGGCCATGAAATTAAACAAGCCACTTTTTTATTTACTGTTATCATTCCATTATTATGTATATGAATACAAGGGCAAATGAGCTTACAGCCTCTAGGGCTGTAGAAGATGGGCCAGAAAAGAACGTTATGTAACAGTGATGGCTTCAGAAATAGAGTTGACGTGATTGGAATGAGGATTGTGACTATTCAGCCTCATGACGTTCACAGCAATAACCACCTTCAGAGGACAGACATGAGTCCCGGAGGAAGAGAACGTATGGGTGCTATAATTCCTCTGATACGGAGGATCAGAGGAATGGGTGAGAAGAGAGCGGCAGATTCAGGCGTACAATGGAACATATATTTACCTGATTATAGGGTTATAGGGTTAGGGCTAACCCTATAAGGGAATAATAAAGTACATTTGATCTTATCTTGTCTTAGTCCCTAAACCAGGTGCTAAGAGGCATCGTGCGGTAGCATTGTGCACGATCAGACGGTAGATAGGGAGGAGGCGGTGGCTGGGCTACAAGGTGCTGGATTGGAGCAGGAGGTGATGTAATGGCTGAACGTGTAAATAAGGGTGAGCGCACCGTGCGGCTGGCTGTCAGCTCTGAGCCAGCTCTGCCTGCGCTCCTAACCACCTAATGACATGCCAGGCGCGGTGTTATTCCTGTGGAGTATGTTCATGCTGCAGGCATGCACACCGCCCCATCGCTGCCATGTTAAACATTACCCTGGACTGCATGGCACTCTGCTTTACAAGAACATGTGTTTGAAGTGTAAACAAAACTAATCCCTGATAACGGCCGTGATAAACCGATCTCCAAACCGTCGCCGGTCGACCTCCAGCGGTGCACTGTAAGACTTTGATGTTGATTTTAAGCAAAAATTCTAACAGTAATCTACTGTAGGCTATTTAGGTTTTACAGTACAATGCTGTGAAAAACAGTAAACGAGGTTTTCACATCATGCTATCTACACAAACGAATTCATATGAAAGCTAAGACTCCAACGAGTTCAACAGTACAAGCCTAACCATTTTGCTGCCAGTAGATTATTGTAATATTACAGCAGCATGCTGTATGATGTGTATTTATTATTATAAAGTAATATCACTGTAAATAAACAGTACCTTACTGCCGAAACTGCTGCCAGTACCTCACTGTAATTTCACAGTGAAAAGTTTTACAGTGTGGCTTCTGCCACGATCCTCTGACCTGACGAGGAGCAGGTGACAGAATGGACCATCGCTCACGGAGGAGCATCAGGTGTTTTTTTTTCTGTGGTTTACGACACCAGTCACGGCTGGCAGGACGGCCTTGGAGAGCCGCTGGACGGGGCGGGCAGGACTTGTCAGGGCGGTGATGTATTGGAGACGCAGGGTAACACTACGCTCGCCGGCTCCACAGGAGGTCCGGTGGCTGACCGTGGTGAAGTTAGTTTTAGGTTGGATATTCGACGGACATTCAGTCCAGTTCCAGCCGCGACTTCACGGAGGTTTGCCCGGCAATAGCAGCAGGAGAACGGTTAGCGCGCCTCGCGGTGAATCGCTGGAAACTGATTTAGGGACCGTCAATAAATTACTTCACGTAAATATATCAATACAAAATACTTGCAGTTTTTTCAATAGTTTCCAGGTGATGTGACCCAGTGACTCCAAACCAGTATCTAATTGTATTATTAAACCCGAAGAATAAGACACACCACTTTTCATGGTATTTTAGTGCTTCCTCTATTTTATATGAATATTAATATGCAGGAATTATCATATTTCTTTCAGTAGCTTCCATGCCATGTGACCCAGTGACTCCAAACCAGTATCCAATTGTAAAACTAAACCCTAAGAATAGGACACAGAACTTTTCATGGTATTTTAGTGCTTCTTCTATTTTATATGAATATTAATATGCAGGAATTATCATATTTCTTTCAGTAGCTTCCATGCCATGTGACCCAGTGACTCCAAACCAGTATCCAATTGTAAATCTAAAGCCTAAGAATAAGACACACCACTTTGTATTGTATTTTAGTGCTTCCTCTATTTTATATGAATATTAATATTCAGAAATGATACTGTTCTTTCAATAGCTTCCATGCCATGTGACCCAGTGACTCCAAACCAGTATCCAATTGTAAAAGTAAACCAGAAGAATAAGACACACCACTTTTCATGGTATTTTAGTGCTTCCTCTATTTTATATGAATATTAATATGCAGGAATTATCATATTTCTTTCAGTAGCTTCCATGTCATGTGACCCAGTGACTCCAAACCAGTATCCAATTGTAAAACTAAACCCTAAGAATAGGACACAGAACTTTTCATGGTATTTTAGTGCTTCTTCTATTTTATATGAATATTAATATGCAGGAATTATATTTCTTTCAGTAGCTTCCATGCCATGTGGCCCAGTGACTCCAAACCAGTATCCAATTGTAAATCTAAAGCCTAAGAATAAGACACACCACTTTGTATTGTATTTTAGTGCTTCCTCTATTTTATATGAATATTAATATTCAGAAATGATACTGTTCTTTCAATAGCTTCCATGCCATGTGACCCAGTGACTCCAAACCAGTATCCAATTGTAAAATTAAACCAGAAGAATAAGACACACCACTTTTCATGGTATTTTAGTGCTTCCTCTATTTTATATGAATATTAATATGCAGGAATTATCATATTTCTTTCAGTAGCTTCCATGTCATGTGACCCAGTGACTCCAAACCAGTATCTAATTGTATTATTAAACCAGAAGAATAAGACACAGAACTTTTCATGGTATTTTAGTGCTTCTTCTATTTTATATGAATATTAATATGCAGGAATTATCATATTTCTTTCAGTAGCTTCCATGCCATGTGACCCAGTGACTCCAAACCAGTATCTAATTGTATTATTAAACCAGAAGAATAAGACACAGAACTTTTCATGGTATTTTAGTGCTTCTTCTATTTTATATGAATATTAATATGCAGGAATTATCATATTTCTTTCAGTAGCTTCCATGCCATGTGACCCAGTGACTCCAAACCAGTATCCAATTGTAAATCTAAAGCCTAAGAATAAGACACACCACTTTTCATGGTATTTTAGTGCTTCCTCTATTTTATATGAATATTAATATGCAGGAATTATCATATTTCTTTCAATAGCTTCCATGCCATGTGACCCAGTGACTCCAAACCAGTATCCAATTGTAAAACTAAACCCTAAGAATAGGACACACCACTTTTCATGGTATTTTAGTGCTTCTTCTATTTTATATGAATATTAATATGCAGGAATTATCATATTTCTTTCAGTAGCTTCCATGCCATGTGACCCAGTGACTCCAAACCAGTATCCAATTGTAAATCTAAAGCCTAAGAATAAGACACACCACTTTGTATTGCATTTTAGTGCTTCCTCTATTTTATATGAATATTAATATGCAGGAATTATCATATTTCTTTCAATAGCTTCCATGCCATGTGACCCAGTGACTCCAAACCAGTATGCAATTGTATTACTAAACAGGACACATAAAACACACCTCTTTATGGAATTTTACTGCTTCCTCTATTTATTAACTGCAGGCTTAGTTAACATATGCCTTTGCAAGTTCAACACTTTAAGTTTCAAAGAAACACTATTTGCACAAGATACATTTCCAGTCTCCTTTCTTGGCCTTTTCATAACTGTTGCTGTCCATTGCCAAACACAGGGCATGAAACCATCGTTCACAGTCATCACACTGGACCTGTTAAAGTGAAGAAAAACCAAAACATTAATTATTTTATTTCTACTTTTTCTATAAGTATGTTTACATGCTTGTGTCAGTTGGCTTTCTATTAGCTGTACTCAAGTGTAGGCCTACTTGTTATGTCTATGTTGAAGGGTAGTGTGTTGAGGGTCTTAAGGATCAGCACAATCAAATAAATCAAATCAAACAAATAAGTAAAATATAATAAGTAAAGACTAGGCTACATTCAGCCAAACCAAAGTCCTTTGGTAATGGTAATGGTCGGTAATGGTTTGGTAATGGTCGACACCATACCTATAAAGGTATATGGCCGCTGCATAATGTATTTTTAGGAAATAGGTGATTGCTGCACGGTGTTTGTTTATTCACTGTTTTACAAGTAGGCTACCAATTTGGGGTGGGTCTGTCTAACAGATAAGCGATGTGTGTAAGTTGGATAGGGGAGGCAAGAGGGACAGAAACTATGATGTGCTGTCCTAGTCCCTCAGTTACGTGAGGTATGGTGTCGACCATTACCAAACCAGCATACCTTCCCAGCAGATGTAGCGCTAATCTACCAGTTGTTCTTGATTCTATATTTTACTTGATGTATTTTTACTTTTACAGCTTATTAAGATCACGTTTCATTTTATGCATTCCAGTCTTATTCTTATCATACCCATATTTATTCCATTACCTTTTCCAGTGTGATTATTCATTTTTATTTATTTATTTTAAATTTAGAAAACACTGATCACAACTTAAACTTCCTTAAATGCACAACAATTATTTTTTATCCATACTTTTTAGGTTAAATCACTTGGTTAAGTGCAACACTGTCTTTGTCATTGTCCTTATAACCTCCTTTTGAACTTTGATGTCCATCCATGAATGATAACTGTTGTCCTAGGAAGACTAAAACTAAACTAAACTGCACCTGAAAAAGAAAAATAATTAGGCATAATATGAATATCTGAACATCTTTTATAAGTTAGTAATTGGTTGACAAAAATGTAATCGTAATCAATTATAGTAAAGACCATTTCCTTGTTAACACTATTGTTTATCTGAAGCATGTTTCCAGTACCCCGTGTGTCTTCCCCCCCTCTGAGTGGAGGAGTAACCTCCCTTATATCGGCCCTGACATACCCAAGAAGACAGGCTCACACTCAAACACCTGGTTCTTTCCTCCCCCACTCTTTCACTGTGGACAACATGAATTAGAAATTTGGATAATATTTTATCTTACTTATTTAGTCTAATTGTAGGTATTGTCATCTAAATGATGTCATCACTTTTTAATATGATGTCCGTTATTACTGTAATCCCTCACGCTGAGTGTGTGTGGGTGTGTGTGTGTGTGTGTGTGTGTGTGTTAGGAAGGAATGCATCTAGATCCGGATCTATTCAACAAAGATGCAGACTAAGATGCAGACTGGACTAGATGCAGATGGGTTATCTTCCTCCATACCTTTCTCCTTATCTTGTCTTGCCTTACGTTCTCGTCTACCTTTCTTTTCTTTCCATTACACATGAATTCACCTTGCTGCCGTTTGACCATAAAAATAAAAAATCACAATATTAAAATTTGCATCTTCAATATTGGGTGACTCACTTCTGCTTTGACCATTACCGTTTTTTATCTCATCTTTAAGCAGTGGACAATCTCTACTCAAAATCACCACTGCTGTAGGTGACATTTATTTTCTTAGGTGTACAAACACTATTTTTTAATACAATTTGTTTGAGTTTATTCTTATTGGAATGCACTCGCCTGCCACCGGCCCTTAGTCCTCCTCCCTTGTGGGCTCATAATTCGTGCCTCGCCTTTCCTCCCGGTCTGATACAATCAGACAAAGTTCAACAAAGTTTATCAAAGTGCTTTCTATACGCTTTTCCAGCACTTCTCTGTCTTTCTAATTTATTTGTGACAGAATAAAATAAAAGAAAACGGGCTGCACAAGTCTCCAAGGTGACTTAACCCTACCGCGGCTTGGATGCAGAAAGAAAACGACTCAGGCGTTATAGCCAGTCTTTTGTTTAAAAACAGGAACGGCCGAATATACAAGGTTCTGAGCGACTGCAGAACGTCTTGAATACAGATCTATTGGGCGTTTTTATAGCCCGTCAAAATTTAGATCAACATAAACAAACACTGTATGCGTATTTATATATAATATATATAAAATATTGCCTACTCTAACATTCCAATTTTAAATTTTTGGAATTTTAACTTAATTTAGATTTTTGTTTTGTAGTTTGCCAAACCTAATACTCTACCGCTGATTCAATTACCTTGGCGTAAAGTCAATACTCTACCGCTTGATTCAATCAGCTCAGCGCAGAGGTGATAGCCAATTTTTATACTCCCACCCTTTACTAACCAAGTAAGCTTATCTTACATTAGCAGCATCCGTAGAGTTGGTTCTAGTGCCATCACAGAACCGGTCTCATTATTCAGGACCCTTATTATCCGCAAGGCGGTATACCTGAGACCTTTAGGCACTGACTGACATCACTGTCCCTCTCTAACAGAGGTGGTGCCAGCGGGCAGCCCACTTCTTTCCGTCCTCCTTAACTAGAAACTAGTTTTCTCAAAACCAGGATTAAGAATCTGCAACTCCGATCTACCAGAACTTTTACAAAAAAACCAGGATAAAGAATCCACGACTCCTTCCTCTACCAGAACTTTCTCGAAGAACCAGGATAAAGAGTCCACAAAAGAGTCCACTACCAGAACTTTTTCAAAGAACCAGACTCAAGAATCCAAACCTCTCATCCCCAGAACTTAAACCAACTAATTTCCTTAAGGCCGCGACTGAGGAATCCCACTCCTGACCCTTAACTCCAATTAGGGTTGGTCAGAAGCAACCCTACAAATCTATCCCACAACAGAATCCGAGTTCTGGGGGTGATCTAGGGACCTGCGAATGCTGTCCTATTGGAACTTTCCCACTAATTCGTTCCTCTAGCCGACAGTTCACAAGAATTTACAGGCCTACTTATCCAAAATACCAAAACAATAACCGTACCAATTTAAACCACAGATCCTTTGAGTTAGTAAACCACAGAGCATGTATGGTTAGTGCGCGCACGTCACTCCTCCGCAGGGCTCCTCTCCCTCTTTCTCTCTTTTTCTTTAACTAATGGTTCGTTAATTTGAAGAGACACTTTACCTGTTGCTTAGCGTTCGGACAGGGCAGGAACAGATCACACAATCTTTCTCATGTAATGATAAGAACGTAGCTTACCTATTTTAAGACGAGTGGCCACTCTCTTGTGTGATCCGTCCGGACCCCGTCCTGCAGCTCAGCAGTGGGCGTGTCTCTGTTCTTCAATCCTGTTCGTGACGCCAAATATGTGGTGGATAAACCGCATTTAACACTATAACTTAAATAAGAGAGTTCGAGGAGACCGGAGCAAGAATGGCAAAAGTCTTTATTTTTACTTGCGAACAAGTAAGAGCAAAGCCGAGTTGGTTTGACAAAGAACTCCAGAGCTGGTCACGGGCCGCTCCTTATATCTCCTTTCTGTCCATCAAGAGTGTTGTTATTTACGATATCCCCTGCACACACAATGTCTAGTTTCACAATCTGCTGTTTTTCTAGTTTCCCTCCTGGCCCGCATCTTGCTTCCCAGGATTTTTGGGAATGATTCAGCTGCTTTTCCAACAGGTTCAACAGTTCTACGACGCTAGATTGGAGTGTCCAGTTGGTCCCTGTCCCTAGACTAACCTCAATTCACCCTGATCCTTGACCTCTATGCCAGTGGGTTAACACAAGCAAGTTACAAGCCTTTTGGCCCTCCAGGCCACAGGTAGAGGGGAGGGGTGACTTATCTTCTTAAGCTCCACCATTATTATCTTTATATAGCATATAGGCCTGATAATAATTATATATTACCATGAAATGTAGAGGTAAATTTCTTCCATAATATGCAGCCTTCGTTTCCAGGATTTGAAGGACCCACCGGGTGGATCCTTCACGGTCCAACGTATCCCAACATTCATTGCGCGTTGGATTTTTTTTTCAGAAATGGCGTGGAGAGAGCGGAAGCGGCAGCTGCAGCGAATACATATTTAATGACAAAACCCTATGTAAAAACATTTTTTTAATATAAAAGTAAGGTTGGGACCATTTTAAATATGTAACTTTATTGTCAAAGTTCAATGACATTAACGCTAGACATATAACGTTAAACTAATTAACGTTAAGCCAACGTCCGGCGGTGAATCTTCTCCCACTCCTCCAATAAAAGATAAAACATGACAAATAAAATGATGATTTCTGGCTCCATATTTCGCCTCCGCTGTCCGGTTTGAACCGCAGCTGTGGGGGGCCGTCAATTCCACCTTCTCTTTTTGGCTTTTGCACAGTTAAATTGTGTCCTGATTGGAGCAAGGCGGTTCACTCCCCAAGGCGGGTTGCCACAATATATATCTTAGGTACGGCGTGTACTTATATACTGCGGTCAAAGGCTCTAACCATCCAGTCACAAAACCTTGCAGAGAGAGAGAGAGAGAGAGAGAGAGAGAGAGAGAGAGAGAGAGAGAGAGAGAGAGAGAGAGACTAGCCAAACTGGCTTTTATCTTATTGTGGCAGGCCTCCCCTTGCTGGAAACTGTGGAAGCTGGTTGGAAGAGGCGGGATGATGACGACTGGCACTTGTACATAACTGAGGGAAGAGAAGGCAGCAACAAACAGACAGTGGCCGTAACAGTCACACACACATCAGATCTTCAAATGGACCGACACTCATTTTTGAGAAACTGCAGGTCGGTGTTTGCTGGCTTCTTGGACGTCGGATTACGTGGAGGAAGATGGGATGACCCTTATAACCGGGTAGGTTAATCATAGTGTTTTTTTTGCAGAATTTCCCACGACAATGTTGAGCGATTGACAGGACAGAGACTATTAAGCGATGGTCCTTCCCTACAGCCTATATGGTCATTTCTCACTATGCGAAGTGCCGCTGCCAGACTTTTAATCATAGAACAGGAATAGGCCCTGACCATTCATCTGACATTTCAGCCCCAGCATCGCAGTATATATAATATGGACCACTCCCAATTATTTGAGTTGGTTTGGAATTTGAGTTCGAGTTTCGGAACTGAAGTGACCAAAGGCATGAAATGCCAGATTAAAAAAAGATGAAGATAAAAAAAAACCTGAGCATAAAAGCTTAAACCAATTCATCATTAGTCTAGTTCATTTTGTTAAGCCATGTGACAAATGTGACACATTTCAGTACATATAATAGGTAAGAGGTAATATGAAAATCAACACGTAAACTCCAGCATGATCTGTGTAAGTTAGGCCAAGCCATAAAGTCACCCCTTCTATTTTTTGTAGCATCAGAAGAGATAAGAAACACATTTCATGTAAAATATAAAAGACAGAACAAACGTTATTTATATAACGTCTATATAACGTAATTATATCAAACTTAATGTTTGATATAATTACGTTATATAGACGTTATATAAATAACGTTTGTATTGTGTAGCCTCAGAGCAGCAGTCCAGCCGGTCTGATGCTGCTGGTGAACCCGATAGACATGAAGAGGACAGGACTGAGGGGACAGGTAGAGACCAAATAATGTGTTTCAATTATTTGATATAAGATAACCCACACATGACATGACGCATTGTGTGTGTGCGTGTGTGCGTGTGTGTGTGTGTGTGTGTTCGTGTGTGTGTGTGTTCGTGTGCGTCTGTGTGTGTGTGTGACAAAGTTCTGTATAATACACTTTTTTACACAGGGTTAATATTGTTTTTACTACTAAGTATCTATAAGTGAGTATCTATAGACGTGTCTAAGTATCTATATGTGACGTGTCGACACGTCACATCCGATGTCGTCAGACGTCGAGACGACGACATTTTGGTGTTTGTGTTGTTTTCAGAGCAAGCAAAACTTTGTTACATTTGAATTAAGGCTTTTATACATTCATTGATCTGTGTCACCATGTTTTCATGGAAGAATCTAATTGTTCAGATCATTCTAATGTTGTTCATCCGCCCGGTATTGGAGATGCACAAAATGCATGCAGGTGAGGAACAGAAATATCGTAAATATCATAACGACACTCATGCTAAACTCTAGTTTAGCTTATGCTAAACTAATACTTAAACTCTAAGTATTAGAGTCAAGACTAGAGTAAAGACTAGAGTCAAGACTAGAGTAAATAAGACTTCAATCCGTCATAGACGGATACTATACTATACTTACGATACTATAGTCATAGTATGTAAGATTACGATGCTTACGAAAAGACTAAACGGTAACAGCCCCCCACACCACTAACCACTCGGTGAGTTGCACATTTCTGAAAACAAACATTTAAGGTTGTTTTAAGGACAGGTGTGTTGCAGCAACTCCACCCAATGCTCGCATGAATGACTTAGCCTGTGTTGCGTATAATGTGTAATATCTGATCCTAATAGAGGGTATAGACCTTATTCTTACATCACCGCGTTCGCGGCGGCCATATTGTCGCATTACGACGCATTACCTTCCTAACATAGGCTCTACGTGACAAACTGAGGATTTGAGCCAGCGAAGGAGAGATTTATGGCTGGCTAGAATTAATAGGCGAGACTTCAGCCGACTACTCATAGCGAAGTCTGTTCCCAACATTTCACCACAGGTAACGAGAGAGTTACCTGTGGTAGTAGTTAGAGTTAGATCGGGTGCGTAAACTATCCCCGGTCGCGTTTTTCGTAGGTGGAATCCGGAAAAAGTTCAGCCTCAAGCGCTAGGATTGGACAGACAGCCTGTCAGGCAAACTCACACGCTGACTCCTAACCATAACCATAACCATAACCGTAACCCTCACCCTAACCATAACCCTCATCCTAACCCTAACCATAACCCTCATCCTAACCCTAACCATAACCCTCATCCTAACCCTAACCATAACCGTAACCCTAATATTCATTCTTCCGGATTCCACCTACGAAAAACACCGGTCACATACAAAGCGGGGAACATAGGGATGACCCCGTTAGATCGGTCTAGCACACAGTCTATACATTATTTTATCACAGGGAGTAAGTTGTAACGTTACGATGGATGGTTTCCATTTGATAACGTGCGAACGAAGCCATAATATTGATAACTCAGAACGACAGCTCACTTCACCCAGTTCAGACAACTCACTCTCAATCAGTGTCATGTCAACAAAATGGCCGCGGCGGCGTAAAAAGGGGCGTGCGAATACCCGGCTACTTTTTGTTCATGCTGTTTTTTTTTTGTCTTTTTTAGGACTTCTTTATTATGAAGTTTGCAGCAATGTGACCCTTCCAACCGGGTATAAAGGCAACGACCTCACTGGTGTTGAGTGTGTTGGGCAGTGGATCTGGATGAACACCACCGCCTTCAGTGACTTTAACGGTATGTTGCGAGATCTTACCGGTCCAAATGATGTGACAGACATGTTGCATGGGTAAAAAACTATATATAATATATAATATAAAGTATAAAGTATATAGCTTCTCCTGTTTAAAGCGGCTCAAGTCCTTATACCCGTAACACAATGGACCAAGGCCGTTTAAGCAGCCTAGCTCTGCTGGCCATTGAGAAGACACTGGTCAAGTCACTGGAAAAGACAGCTAGTTGGTATGACAGACCAATTCCTTGAAAAGGAACAGAGAGCAGAATTTACATATATATATATCTATATATACGTAAATTGACCATTTATATGATGTAGATCGAAAATGAGCTTCCCCCCCCCCCCTCTTTGAAAGACCAGCAGCCGCCACTGACTTACATGTAGTTGCATCCTTCTGCCCGCCGCATTTATCAAAAGGGACTTCCCGGCGAGGCTGAGTTCCAGCAGCGGGCGCCAGCGGTCACCTTTCTCCTCTAGCCCCGCCATCGGGCCACAGCAATGGGAACCAGGGCCAGCAGCAACAAGACCACTGCCTGCCCCAATACACCCAACGGAGATGACACCCTCATCTGCCATGCCTCTCAGGAGGGAAGGCACGACGGAAACCTCGCGACGTCATCATGCACAAAGCAACCAAATTCAAATTCAAATGAATAAATCATTTTCATCTTATATTTTTTCCTGTTTTTTTTCCTCCAGTTTGTGCTTTAAGTAACATTAAGTAACTATGAATTAATGTGATCATTTTAGGCACAAATAGAGGATCACGGGCGTCAGGGCCATGTATGTAGTCATAACACAATTGCTGTAACGTTATGGCAGCCTGTACCTGTGACTATGTTTGTTGATCTGCTGCTTTCCTATTGGCGCTAGTGGCGGCGTTTGACGCGCGTAAACTGCGCATCACTCACCGACGCAAACGCAAACGCAACGCAGGACGTGGTTCATAGTTTACTGTCGAACCTTTAACCAAAGTCGAAGACTGACACATCTAACATCTTATTAAACTTTAGTCGGAGAAACACAGGCTTAAAGAACATACGGGAGGATAATTACAACACCTCAAAGGTTGGTCTGTATAGAAAAGATCTGCTTCTAATTCATTCACCTCACCGCTAGAGAGCGCCAACAAACCTAGAAAATAGTCGACCCCTGGAGCGTATTTCTGCTCGTGTTTGTTGGACTACAGGGGGCGCTGTTTAGTCACATCCGCATCGTCTCGTCTCCATCCAGCCTTTATGTCTCGATCTTTAAAAGTAAGCCCTTGTAGTCAAAGATCCAGAAGAACAATCGTTTATGGTGTTTTGATTTTTTTCTGGTTGTTCAGTGACCTCACGTCCTCATATAGCTTTAAGATGTCATATCATATCTGCGCATATTCTGTGGTAAGACCAGAGCTCTAGACACATGACCTCCTAGACTTTGTAGATGGTAATAGGTATGGGATGAGCCTCATTCAGTCGTGAACACTATCAGTTGACCTCATATGGGGTCCTGACCCAGATGTTAGGAGACACTGGTTCAAACTAAACACAGAGGCCAGAGACTCAGAGGTCAGCGGTCAGAGACTCAAAGGTCAGAGGGCACGGGTTGATACGTGAGTCACTGGTTGTGGATTCATATTTATTTTACATCGTCGCAGCTCATTTTTGCTGCCATTTTAACTCTCACATGTGAAAAACAAACACGCAAATCCTACATAATTCAAACGAACACATGTCGTTATTGTGATCCTCACATAAAACAACCATTATGTCATTGTTTTCAGACACAGACCGCGAGCAGATCCTCCCTGACTCACAGACACTGCGGTGGAGGCTTGAAGCTGAGTTGTTGCATCTATGTCGATCCCTCCCCATCTTCGGCCCCCATCTCTCAAATTCCTTTCTAACCCGTTTCATCCTCCTCTAACCTGAAACATCCAACAACAACCCTTTGATTATAGCGCCCATAATGCCATTTGTGCACGAGCCAATTGGATAGAAGTTCGGCTGTCTGGCCGTAATTGGTTAACAGGCTTAGCAGAGGTATGCATCTCTCTCCGAGACACCGGGTTGCAACACGCCCCCGATATAAACGCGCTGCCGTGATGACATCACAAAGAACAGCCCTCTGATTGGCCGCTCGACAACCAACTCAAAACCCTCATCGTGGAACATTTCTGAATCAAATCAAACTTTATTAATAGAGAGCTCTTTAAACGCAACAGGAATATGAACATAGTCAGGGGTCAGCACTGAGCTCGGGAGCAGAATATTTACAGATTGAAGAGACCGCTCATCTTGCCAGAGATAATGTTTGGCTGCCAAGACATTTAATTAGTACTGGACAAACTTCCAAGTTCTAGGAAATATTGAATGTGTGTGTGTGTGTGTGTGTGTATGTGTGTGTGTGTGTGTGTGTGTGTGTGAGTGCATGTGTGTGCGTGTTTGTGTGTGTGTGTGTGTGTGTGCGTGTGTGTTTCACGACCAATGCAAATTATGATGTGCCATCATGATGATGTATCTATCCACACTGCAAGGGGAGAAGCCATGGTGGGGGAGGTTCTGGGCGTGGCCACTGGTGGAGAGGTAATCCCCAGAGTGCATTGCGTGTCCCAGACAGACAGAGGGTTCATTAGCTAATAGCTTCTCTCTGAGCTAATCTATTCAGTCTGCCAGACATCCCTCTGATGCCCAGAGCACCTGAACTCACCACGCCCCACAGCCCTCTCCTCCTCCCGCTCCTCCCCGCCCTCCCTCTCTCCTCCCTATCTTCATCTCTCCTCCTCCTGCTCCTCCCCTCCCTTTCTCCTCCCTATCTTCATCTCTCCTCCTCCCACTCCTCCCCCCACCTCCCTCCCTCTCTCCTCCCTCTCCTCCCCCCACCTTCCTCCCTCTCTCCTCCCTATCTTCATCTCTCCTTCTCCCTCCCCTCCTCCCTCCCCTCCCCTCCCTCCAGTCTAATCACTCCTCCTCACTCTCACACTCTTTTCATGTCTCCTCTCCACCCCTTGATTTATCTCTTCTCCTCTTCCTCCTCCCCTCCCTTTCTCCCTCTCTTCATCTTTCCTCCTCGTCCCCTCCTCCCTCTCTTCCTCCTCCCTCTCTTCATCTCCCTCCCTCTCTCTTTATCTCTCCTCTGTCCCTCTCCCCTTGCCTTCCCTCTCTTCATCACTCCTCCTCCCTCTCCTCCCCCCACCTCCCTCCCTCTCTCTTCCCTCTCTTCATCACTCCTCCTCCTCCTCACTCTCACACTCTTTTCCACTCAACTCCTCTCTTCCTCTCCCTTCATCTCTCCTCGCCTCCTTCCCTGTCTTCATCTCTCCTTGTCCGCCTTCCCTCCCTCCCTCCCTCCCTCCCTCTCCCTCTCTCTGTCTGGGTGTGTGTGTGTTTGTGTGAGTGTGTGAGTGTGTGTGTGTCTAAACAGCTGGGGTTGAGTAGCAAACAGTAGGGGGTCCCTAACCCCTTAAGGACTCCCATCACCCTATGGCCCACATGCATGAATACACACACACACACACACACACACACACACACACACACACACACACACACACACACACACACACACACACACACACGCAGGTACTTTTCTTCGCCTGCGTTTGGTGATACCAGCTGACACTCCCACAGCCCCAGGCCCTTAAACCCACTCAATTATTCAATAATAAACACACACACACACACACACACACACACACACACACACACCCATGCACACGCACACACACACACACACACACACACACACACACACACACACACACACACACACACACACACACACACACACACACACACACACACACACGATGATGGAATAATGAAGTACTTGTTTGAGACACACTCATTATATTAGCCAAATTTATTCTTTGGATGATTCTTTAAGGAAGCATTTCGATTTTTTTTAAAGCGCCTTGTAGCTTCGACAACATTACCGTTACTTAACATTACCACCTACAAGAGTGTTGAAAGGACGAAGAACCTCTCGATCATCAAGGAGATAGGTGTTTGACAGAACCCCAGCAGGAGGGAGAGATATCAGGGGAGAAACACTTCAACACAACATACCAGTCTGAGGCCAATTGGAGATAATATCGTCTTGAAAGGTGTACGATTGTTGATGTATTTGAACTGTGAATGATTACAATATATTTTCCCCTCCATCCATGAGGCCATTGTTTCAGTTGGCATACTTATATTGACATTTTCTCAAGATAAATACTTTATAAAGTTTAAATACAATACATTTGACGGTTAAAAAATGAAAAAGGTTACCATGAGGTCTGACATTTTATATTATTTTACTAGTTTTTACTATTTTTACTGATGTACCTGAATTTACGGTTGCAATAATAATAGAGATTGATTAACAACATAAGAGGGGACAGAATTCACTTCACTCAAAGTGCGTCCTTCACGACACCGGACTTCACGACACTTCACTTCACAGTTCACCGTTCCTCTTTACGGCAGTAATGGCGGCGCCCGTCCTCCTATGACCAGAGGTGGCTTCGCTGGACACAAACAAACCTTGACTCTCCGATCACACATCATCGCAAAGAGACCAGCCGACCTCTCTCCGTATCCTCCCCCGGTACCGGGTGTTATACCGGGGCCATGGCCATGCAGAGCGGCCAGGCCTTCCAGGATAAGGTGGCCCGCATGCTGAGCAAGGAGCACGGGAAGGCGCTCCTCAAGCCCAACAAGCCGCTGGTCCTCAAGGACGAGGTGGCCAACAGGAAGATGAAGAAAGGAGGTAATATATGGATATACATGGGACTCAGGAGGTAGAGCGGGTTGGTTGGTGAACTGAAGGTCGCTGGTTCGATCCCCGGCTCCCCCAAGCTGAGTGTCGAGGTGCCCCTGAGCAAGGCTGGAAAAGCGCTGCATAAATGCAGTCCATTTACCATTTTAAAAAGTGTGTGTGTGTGTGTGTACATATGAATATGAATTGTAGGTTGGCAGATCTGTGATGCCAAAATGTTGACTGTCCATTATCTAGAATTAAGATCTAGACTTGTTGACAGTATTTGCTCCTTTATTGAACCGATACATGATGACCGTTGAGCTAGGCCAGTAGGTGTAAAGTATCAAAGTTTCCAGTGCAGTCTAGTCTGTTATCACTAAATAAGAGTGACATTTTATTTGGATCATGGATATCCAAACTGTGTAGGGTCTCATCACTGTAAAGATGTACAATGGTCTGCATCGTTTAGATTATAGCGTTCAGGTCACAGGTCACACCAATACACATAATCATATATTATAACCTATGATTAAGTATAACCTTTAAAAAAAACAGTCAAAGTCATAAGTGCCGGTGACCCGCAGTAATAACCAAACTCGTGAGTTCACAGTAATAACCTGTTCAGTGGGACTGAACTTAACATCTCAAAATTCGGAGGTGGTTTATTATAACCATGATGATATGTGTTATGGATGTTGTAAAGTGAAGCCCTTCATGGTCATAAATCTGTGACTGTGTATTTTGGTCACATAAATCCCTGCTTTGTGACAAGCAATGAATGGCTGTTTAACGTGCATAACTTGATTGTTGAGTATTGGTATTCATATTCGTAGATGCGTAGAGTATTTTTCTGATCCATTGCTTTTACTGAGCAGTAAAGACCCAGTAAGAACTTTGAGTGGTGATATCCATGGGCGACACATGGGTGAAATTAAACCCACACTACTCCCATGCAAGCCAGAATCATCAGTATGTCATACATATAAATAAAGATCACATAAATTAACTTTTCTCAAAGCAGTGCCTCCCCAAACGAAGAGATAAATCAAGGGGTGGAGAGGAGACATGAAAAGAGTGTGAGTGAGGAGGAGTTGTGTTCAGCTGTGGTAGCTCAGTGCTGCCCCCTGTGGTGAGCCCGATGTACTACCCCGGTCTACTCCCCTGGTGGGCGTTGTACAAACAGCCAACATGTGCCTGCGGTTCTGAGGGACGGTAAACCCTGCATTAACTAAACACCCCGTCAAAACCCAGGGCAGTTCTGGAACCGCGCGGCAGTTGACGTAAGCTTAGATCTGGTGTTTTTGCTGCTCCTACAAATACATTCCGTGCCAACGGCCATAAACCCATTCCAAGTTAACCGCCCGTGTCTCGCCCTCTCTTGTAAACGCGCGTCGCTGTTGGCAGCGTCTCCTCCGGTGAGTGCGTGAGGTTTCCTCTGCGCTCAGCGGGGTTGTTGTCTCAGTGAGTCAGAGCTGCGCTTCTGCACTCGTCCTACCTCCACGCTCCTCGCCGCAGGAATGTTGGGTTTTATCCACGAGGCGTTTTGACGTTTTACTTCGAGGCGAGTTGCTTCTGTCATGTTCGTTCCTCTGAAGGGTTCAGATCAAACGTCAATATATTTCCTCATTCTGTCTGACTTATTGAGACTATTCCTGCTATTGGCGTGGACTCACCACTACTACCATATGTACTACCATAGAGAGGAGTACATGCATACTGGCAAAGAACAATGAGACACTAATGAATAAGATGTGCTAATCACAACTCACTCTTAAATTTAGGAGATTTATAAGACAAACGTTCACACACACATTCATGGCGGTGTCAACAATGCAAGGCGACAGCCAGCTCGTCAGGAGCAGTCAGGGTGAGGTGTCTTGCTCAGGGACACTTAGCTAGGAGGAGCCGGGGATCGAACTGGCAACCTTCCGGTTAACAGCCAACCCGCTCTACCTCCTGAGCCAAGCGTCCACTCTTCCCTTTCCCTCTAATCTACTCTGCAAGGAATAAGACGTTATAAAAAAAAAATTCTCCCGTTCTATTGTTGAATATAGTTGTTAATTAGATTGCCTGAAGGTGTATTATCTGTGGTGTTGACTTGGCTTCTGTCCCACACAGCTGTCAGTGAGATGGATTCCTTTAATCAACTTAGCCATGCGACATCTCACGTCATTTCAGAAACCTCGTCACTTTAGAAACAAGTTCATGTGACTTCCTGTCCTCCTTCCCTTCCGCTGAGCGACACGGTGAACCCTGACCTTTTTTTTTCTCCCTCTGACCTCCAGAGGCCACGTGCATCACGGAGATGACCACCATGATGGCGTGCTGGAAGCAGAACAACTTTGTGGACACGCTGTGCTCCACCGAGATGAGGACCTTCTACACGTGTGTGGAGAAAGCCCAGGTATGGACGTCTGCGTGTTCCTGTGTCACCCCCCTCTCTCTCCCCAGGTCAGGGAGACAGAGGGCCATCTCTGCTTCATCTAGAACTAGAGTTGTTCCGAAAGTCGGAATGGAAAACGTGTCATCATCTCCGACCTAACGTGTGTTCGAGCTACCACGTTGGAAAAACATGGATTTTCAGAATTAACTAGAAGAAAACTGAACCCTTCAATAAGAACAAGTGCTGTTAGTAGTTACAATGCTAGCTGACGTATTGGTGTATATACTCATAGTATCCGCTGATACTAAAGTTCAGGAATCTGAATCGTATCGGGAAGTAAAAAATCGGAACATCTCTATCTAGGACCAGTTGAGGACAGGCATGCTTGCACAACACCTCATCTTCCCATTATAAAGATCACCAGGTGACAGTTAGTGGAAAGTACAGACATAGAGAGAGCCCCATGGAGGTCTGTGGCCTCTATGCAGGCGAAATGAGAGCTAGCTGCTGTGGTCTTCGTCTGACATGTTATGGGTTTGGGGGGGCGGCTAATTAGGATAAACAACATAATCTCAGTCGTTTCCTGGTCAAGGAGGAGTCACAACAAAACTCCCGCTCTCTCTCTCTTTATATATATATATGTCTCTCTACAACTCGTTCCAGTGCACTGTTTCCTGCAGGTTTGGCTAATGCCTCCATTAGGCTACCTCCGCCAGTGTGTTTCTATTGTTAGCTGTAGTGATGGAGTTGTTATGATAACGGTGATGTTGTTATTGTTAGTGAGGAAGAAATGTCAATCGGTTGATTGGTTTCTCTGTCTCATCTGTGATTGGCTGATGCGATTTGTTCCTGTGGATTTCATTGGGTGGTCAGGATTCAAACGCAAGCAGTGGGGTCATCGATCCATGCGCCCGGGGCCCTCTATGTGGTGACCTTGACCTCAGACTGTCAGACAAGGCTCGGCAGGATTCACATCCACACGACTTTCAGTTTGAGACTTCAGGCAGGAAAAGGACAGGACGTGCAGAGAACGAGGGAAATGTGTTCCTTGGGTGCTGCTCGCAGCTGCTGGACTGTGAGAGTCCAAAGTTTGAAGTCCATCCGTACTGAGTACAGTACACTCTGATTATTTATTTACTGTGTGTTCTATGAACTAAACATTAGTATTCTGTATTCAGGCTCTTAGGTAAGCCGTCTAGCATCTCCTTACATTTACATTCAGGGCATTTAGCAGACACTTTTATCCAAAGCGACTTACAATAAGTACATTTGTCAACTCTTTGCTGTCTGTTGTATTGTATTAATTTTCTGTTTAGCACCTTGGGAGGGTCCTATATGATGGTGCTGAATTAAAAACCCTGGACTCCAGAATTAATGAATGAATATATAAATGAATGAACGTGAACTCTGTGTTGCAGCTGGACTCAAAGGCCAAGGCCTCAGAGAGCAAGATGCAAGGGGGCCGCCTGCCGCCCAAACAGGCCTCCGCCCTGCTCCGTCGGTACCCCAACCGCCGCACCGAGGTGTAGTTACACCACCCACCTCCGGAGGCGCCCCCAACCACCGCATCAAGGTGTAGTTACACCACCCACCTGCGGAGGCACCCCAACCACCGCACCAAGGTGTAGTTACACTCCCCTGCTCAGGAGGTACCATCACACAGAGGTGTAGCTGCTCCACCCTCCTCAAGAGACGCCCCTACCACCACACAGAGGTCTAGGTGCACCACCCTACTCCGGAGATACCCCAACACCAAGGTGGAGCAGCTACACCCTCCTCAAGAGACGCCCCAACCACCGCACAGAGGTGAAGCCGCTCAGACTGGTCAATGATTCATGTCTGTGATGGAAACTTCCTTCCAAGGAATCCTGGATTCTAATTGGACATCGCCCTTGTCACTATCCAGAGGCCCCACAGGTGATTGGCTGAGAGGCTGTGATGACTCCTGATAATCCAATCGACCAACTGACTCTGAATCAATTGATGTTGAACTTTTATGAAGAAGACAGAAGTGACCATTCATCAACTCACTCTAAAACCTTCTCCATTTATCGTGTATGAAGTGGCCTCGGCCACTCGAAACAGGAAATAAACTAAATGTTAATCCCAGCGTTGATCTAGTATGTATTTATGTCTTCCTTGTCCAATAAAGTATCCATCAGTAGTTCTTTAGAATGTGTGTCATGGTGGCTTACCACAGTCCATTCTACTCTATAGTTACTATTGAGTCAAATTTAAAACTATAAATAGTAAAATGGATATTTTGGGGTATATATATATACTCCTGTGTTTATGAGCTCTGGTAAAAACAAAACAAGTGCTTGTTTGGTATTTTGTAGCGTTAAGCGATGAGTGTGATGGGTTTGGAGGGCTGGTGCGGAGGAAGGGTTCAGAGATACAGTTGGTTGACCGGTAGAGTTAATTTAATTTCGACGGGTTACTATGCACCAATCTCTCGGTTATCTTCACCATCAAACAGTGGCTGGATCATTTCTAAACGGCTACTCCTCGTATCCGTGTAACGTGACCCTCCGGCCCGATCCCACCGGGGTCCTGATAGAGGGCCCTGAGCCAGGGCCTTCTAGTTGGTTAATTTCATTTCATCAGACGATATCAGCTGTGTGGATGACGAGAGCCTCCTGGATCCCTTCTGCTGACAGGAAGTCTTCTGCGGTCTGTACGTACTCTCTATTCTATTGACCGTTTAGGA
The DNA here is from genome assembly GCF_964030765.1 of Micromesistius poutassou. Taxonomy (NCBI): domain Eukaryota; kingdom Metazoa; phylum Chordata; class Actinopteri; order Gadiformes; family Gadidae; genus Micromesistius; species Micromesistius poutassou. Next base: position 12,722,750 of record NC_140277.1, read on the forward strand.
CGCTGTAATCTAGAGATGTTCCGATACCATGTATTTCCTTCCAGATACCGATTCCTGAACTTGAGTATCGCCCGATACTGAGTATATACCGATACAGCATCTAGCATTGTAACGACTAACAGCACTTGTTCTTATTGAAGGGTTGGATGACGATGACGGCGATGTATAGTCGGTTCACTTACTGTCGACATTTTTTTTCTCTAGATCATTTACTTTTATAATCTATAATTATAATAATGCATTTGTAGTCTTCTAGTTAAGTGTGAGCATCCATGTTTTTCCGACTTGGTAGCTTGAACGCACGTAGGTCGGAGATGACGCGTTTCCCATTCCGGCTTTCCACCTCCGACCGTTAACGAACGCAGCATATCACCGTAGTGTTTAATGTTCTCAGCCTGTGTAGTACATTAGCTAGTCATGTGATGGTATCGGATTGACGCAGAGACTTGCGAACTCGGAACATCTCTACTTTCGTCAAAGTGACGTATAGTGAATTGGCGTGGCCCTGGGGAGTTCATTCTTCTGTTTTTAGAACATGAAGATTGTCAAACTCTACCCGTCTCACTCTGACATTGTTATTTCCTTAAGATACTTTTGATTAAGCTTTGTTAGTTTTGATTATACTTTGTTTAAGCAGTGAGGCCTTTTCTGAAGTACCCTGACCTTTCTGGTAGCCCGGTCACTCCTCCACAGCTGTGACGCCCGCTGTGTCTGAGCGTGGTGCTCTACGGGAGCAGAGGGGGTTGTTTAGTCTGCCGGTCAGGAAGGATGTTGTCCGTCCGGAGGTCAGGAGAACGTCAGCCCGGGCTTCTCCCTCCTCGTCTGGCCGGACCTCATTAGACCTCCCAGCTGCGTGGACCGGACCCCCGGCCCGCTCCAGCCCGTCTCTCAGCGGACCCTCCTCACCCCTCCTCTAGTTGGGGGGGGGGGGGGGGGGGGGGTCAGATGGGCGAAGGTTATCAGAAACACAGCCCCCCACCCCCCCACCTCCTTCATCTGGAGGGGAGCTGGGCCATGGCGGGCCATGTTGTCGCGTTACGACTAAAGTGTTCCGGTGTTTAGCGTTTACCAGCGGCTCGTATCCAACGCCGCTGACGGTGAATTGATGCTGCATGTCGTGGTGGAGGAGGGGGAGGTCAGGGGGCATGTGGAGGAGGGGGGGGGGGGGGGGGGGGGGGGTGTCAGGGGGCATGTGGAGGAGGGGGGGTCAGGGGGCATGTCGCTCTACGATGCCCACAGGTAGTTCATGTCTCACTTGTTCAGAGTTCACCTAGACTCTGCATAGCCTCCCCCCTTACCCCCCCCCCCCCCTCCTACCACTTGTTGTATGTTGTACTTCCTGGCACTTAAAAGTAGTACTTAGCATTGTGTAGCATCTTATTCTATCCTTTGTTGTATACTGGTAACGGGTTAACCTAGTGATTGTTAGTGCTTGGCACTTGGTTCTATATGAACATCCTTACTGTACCCACAGAGATATATTGTTTCTTTCTTCTGACAAAAGTGTCCTTAGTCCTCAGCTTGTGTTAGATGGACCAGACCAGCAGGCTCCTCTTTAGGATGCTATGGTGTCATGAGTATGGCCTGTATAGCCCTTTGAGACTCTGAATGGAGCACCACACACATACAACTGACTTGAAATATTTTAAATATTTCCAATAGAGAGAAAGCAGTGGAAACAGTGAACCACAGAAAGACTCCTGATGTTAATACATTATTGACAAAAAGGACCTTTGTGCGATGGCTGAATATATAATAGCTAAGTGTGGGAGAGCGTGCGTGTTTCCACTCTGAATTGCGCGCATCGCGTCATACGTTGCTATCCTGACGTCCAGAATGTCCAGGGTTCGACCCCGGCAGACCCCGGGCTCGGAGCATGGCGGGTGGCGAGTGCATGGTGGAAATATCGCGCGCCATTTCCGCGGCTGACCCGCCTGACCCGCACCTCGTAAACGCGCGGTTCCTCGGACACGTCTTGTGTCCGCGGGAGGAGAAAAATGCGTCTATATTTACTTAGACTAACACCTTCCGAAATACTGGACCCCGGACGCCAGGATAGGCGCGGTGGCCGGCGCGGTTCCTGGCGTGGCAGGGGCCCCTGATGCCTTTCCTATTCGGGTAGGGGCCCCGTCGTCTGATGCCTTATGACGAAAGGCTGCTAGGAATTCTCAGCTGTGCCGCTGGGCTCTGGGTCCAAAGTACTCCTTCTCTGGTCTGGATCGCAGTTCAGTCCCAGTCCTCCGCTGCTTCACCCCAGTCCTCCTCGTTCTCTGCAGAGATTACATCACCGTCTCTGTGATGTTGGGCCCAGACAGGTTGCCAAGAAAAACAAGCCGATGCCTCTGAACTTGCTCATTAACAGCCCTGCCTTAAAGCCTTATCAGCAGGGGAAAAGATAACAAAGCTTTCGCACCGGCTGGGTCTCAAGTCTCAAGGCGAAGCCTTAATGACGACTTTTGAACCAGATCTGTCTTGATTGAGCGTGTTTGTTGTTTCTGGGGGTCTGAGGGCGTGGCCTCGTGCGGGACTTGTCCTTACGTCCGGTTCACCCGTTTGATTGACAGGGGAGGAATCTGTTTTCGGTTCCCACCACTGACAGATCCGGTCCAGGTCCGACACAGCGGGGGATCTCACACGGTCCTGGTCCTACACAGCGGACCAGCGTCGCGCGCCTTCTAACCCAGAGTGGCGGTTCTCTGCGCTTTTACGCACGGTGATCAGTGAGCGATCGGGGAGGATTTAGTGGCTCTTGGAGGACCCCTCGTCCCGCTTCCCGTCTCTAAACGTCATTACACCGTATGAGAGGTGTGTTCGCCTAGTGGAAGCTTCGTGTTTATTTGGATCCCTCCTTATAGCGCGCGTGTGTGCGCGCTATAAACACCGCCCTCAAACGCATCCCGGTTGTGAGCGCGCGTGTGTGTGTGTGTGTGTGTGTGTGTGTGTGTGTGTGTGTGTGTGAGAGAGAGTGTGTGTGTCTCTCTGTGTATCTGGGAGCAGACCATAAACTCTCTCCTCGGGGCTGCGGCGGGCTCCTCTTACCCTCGGAGACCCGGGTAACCATGACTCTGATCCCTCCAACTTTATGAGCTTGAACCCGCGGCGGGATTAAAACGCGTTCTGCGCGTGACGCCATGAGGAGACGACAGACGACGCGGACCTTACACGCGCTCCACTAACTCGACCCCGGACCCCTGCGATGGACGAGGCGTGCTCCCCGGGAGACCAGCCCTGACCCACCCGGGAAGCTGACCCCTCCACCGGGAGACCACGGACATGGAGGAACCGGGACCCGGGTTCAACCCGCCGCGGTGGCAGCTGCGGCTGCAGAGTTTCCTCGCGTGCTGCTGTCTGCTGCGCGCGGTCACCGGAAAGGTAAGGAATGTGGACTTTAGCGATTTGGCACCGGGGAAGCTCGCGATGAGGACTTTACAGTCCCGTGCGTTTATAAAGGACACCGTGGCCGGTACCCGGGAGCGCTGTGTGACGTTGAGATCACGAACCCCCCGGTTAACGGGGGTAACACTCTGAGCCATGTTGAGTGTGAGGAGAGCCCTCATTCCGGTCAGGAGTGTTGGAACGCACCCTGCTCACAGCCGGGTTGTGTGTCGTTCTTGTTTCGGTGTCGTTGGTGAATCTGAGTCCGGTTACCGTGTTTATTACCGCACGTTCAGGTCGTTTCCTGCAGGAACCCCACAGCCCGGTGCGATCTGATTACTGACACCACCGGGACAGCCGTGGGGAGCATATAGTCGGTCGTTATTGCATGCGTTCATTCACCTTTGGTTCAACTGATTCCATTGCATTTGGTAGAAAATAGGCGACTTTGTATTAATCAGGCCAATTCGACTTTCCAATTAAAGAGTTTAAAGGTAAATTGAAATGTGTGAAATTCGAATATTTGATCCCCAAACACGTCGCCGGTGATGCGGTTGTAGGGTGACGCGTCTCGGACCCTCTCCCGGGATGGCTCCTGCGTGTCTCTGGAGGAGGAGTGGGGGGGGGGGGGGGGGGGGGTTGTCCGTCTCGTGAGAATACGGGCTGCTGCTGTTCAAATGCAGCCCCCCCCCCTCTGGGCTTGTCTCGCATCCTGACACGCAGCGGTTATTACCCAGCCCAAAGCGGTTAAAACGCTTTAACTTTAACGGTGTGTCTTCCTCTTCCATGCATGCTTTTTTCCCCACGCATGCATAGTTGCACGCACATGGGGGGAAAAGTGCATGTGATCGCGCGTTCCGTGCACGCACGCACGCGCACGCATGCATGGAATGCACACTGTCGACTGCAGCCCGCATCGCTTCGTTAAAAACCTCCGTCGCGGCAGGGGGGTCATGGCGCGTTCGCGATTCATTATCTGCGCAGTGCTCCGGCTCTGGACCGGGAGCAGATCGACGGACCCCGCTGACACACCGCCACACAGACGGACAGATCGATTCTGTTTTAGGAGAGGCCGCCCTCCATTGAAGCCAGCCGGCCATATTGATTGGACAGTTAATTAGTGGAGCCCGCAATTAAACCATTAAAAGGATTCTGGCCACTGAGGCCGGAAGCCTATTGAAGTGTTGAATGGTTCAACTGGCCTATAAAAGCACATCAGAAGAGCCGACCGGTATCACAGCCCACGGAGAGCGCTAACCGATCACGCTATAGTCTTCAAACCCCCTGCTGTGTTTCCATGACCTCAGGGTTTGCGTGGTGGAGATGGTCTGCGTTAGACACGCTGCGTCTCTCCCTCTACTGTCTGGTGGCGGTGCGGGACGGATGTGGGCGGGGTGGAAATGAGAAGCAGAGGGAGAGGAAGCATGGATCAGACATGGATGAGTGATGAATGAGTGATGATACGTAGAATGTAACTCTTCAGGTCTTGGTTCCCTGTAGTGTTGGAATTGTCAAAGACAAAGAATATATATATATATATATATGGTGATAGTTGTTCCATAGAATCTCTAAGTCTTTATCAGTTTATCAATCCCTTTTAAATGTACAAAACACTGCAAAACCTATATATGATGTAATGTAATAGTCAGAATTCATGAGTGACTATAGAGTTGTATGGCATCGGGTTACATAATGAGGTGAGAGGGGTTGGGTCTTCTGCCACACTACCGGTGTGACAGTGAGGGGTGTGACAGTCACAGTGGGGTGTGTGACAGTGAGGGGTGTGGCAGTCACAGTGTGGGGTGTGACAGTGTGGGGTGTGGTCGTCTGTGTCCTGGAGCTCTGATCACTCTGTCCTCTCCCAGGTCGCTCAGGATGGATACTCAGACACGCTGCAGAACGCAGGTAAACACCAAGACACTCTCACTGTGTACACCTGATCAAATCCTTCATATGGGACTCTCTCTCCCTCTCTCTCGCTCTCTCTCTCTCTCTCTCTCTCGCTCTCGCTCTCGCTCTCTCTCTCTCCGACCGGTTTATCCAAAGTGACTTAAGATTGAGGTTGAGAACAGTGAAGGCATACAATCGATAAAAAGTTTCTACAACAGCAGCTGGACAGAGAGCAGAGTCTGTGTTTAAATGGAAGGACCCAGATACACAAAGCAGAAAGGTCTGCTCAAATTCCATCCTCCATCCTTTCTTTTTTAAAATCTTGAACAACATCAGCCCTCTTCCAGCCTCTTCCTCCTCCTCCTTTCTCCTCTTCCTCCACCTCCTCCGAAACCTCCTCTTCCTCCTCCTCCACCTTCCTCTTCCTCCTCTTCCTCCTCCTCCTTCCTCCTCTTCCTCCTCCTCCTCCACCTCCTCCTTCCTCCTCTTCCTCCTCCTCCTCCACCTCCTCCTTCCTCCTCCTCCTCCACCTCCTCCTTCCTCCTCCTCCGAACCTCCTCTTCCTCTTCCTCCAAACCTCCTCCTCTTCCTCCAAACCTCCTCCTCATCCTCCTAAAGCAGGGGTTCTCAAAGTTTTGACAGCTGAGGGCCAATTTAAGAACCCAAAATTTGACTGAGGGCTGCCAAATGAAAAAAAAAAAAAACAGAAAAAAATCCCATTTGTAATCATCTTAATGACCAGGTTGCATCTCTACAGTTACATGTATTGGTCCGCATCCAGTATAAACACATTTTAAATAACAAATTAGGCAAAACCTGGCACAACTTTAGAAAACCTTGAGAAACATTTTAACTAACACACAATCCCTGGGGTTCTCTGCCCTATACAGTCGAATTTGGGATATAACAGTCCTGTGTGCATTTCAGAATATATGTAAAAACTTATTTAGAACAGTCAGTCTCATTGTGCCTTGCTTGAGAACAGAAAAAAATCCCATCTGTAATCATCTTAATGACCAGGTTGCATCCTACAGTTACATGTATTGGTCTGCATCCAGTATATATAATAAACACATTTTAAATAACAAATTAGGCAAAACCTGGCAAAACTAGAAAACCTTGAAAAACATTTTAACTAACACATAATCCCTGGGGTTCTCTGCCCTATACAGTCGAATTTGGGATATAACAGTCCTGTGTGCATTTCAGAATAAAAACTTATTTAGAACAGAAAAAAATATATATATATCGATTTTTTTATTTTTATTTTTATTTTTAACTTACATCTGTATGTCATTGCAGGCCGCCAGGAATGTTTCTGCGGGCCGCCATTGGCCCGCGGGCCGCACTTTGAGAACCAATGTCCTAAAGAATCTTGCAGGGTGTTCTGGGTAGGCCACCTCCCTCCCCTGTATGGATGACCTCACCTCCAGAATGGGGGAGGGAGGAAGGAAGGGAGAGAGAGATATATTTTACTTTTTTCTACTTTGGCAGTGTGAATGTATTCCTAGTTTCCCATGCCAATAAAACCCTTTGAATTGAATTACAGTGTGGGAGACAGACAGACAGAGAGAGAGGGAGAGGGAGAGGGAGAGGGAGGGAGAGAGAGAGAGAATTGACAGAGGTGGCAGAGAGAGAGGTAGAGCGGTAGAGAGAGAGAGAGGGCGAGTAAGAGAGGGAGGTGGAGGGAGCCCGGCCAATCAGGCCAAAGCATCATAGGAAGTGGGTTATGATTGGCGGAATGTCATCCGATCCCTGGATCACCTTGGAGTGGTCCGTAAATACCCCTGCACCCCCCCGCCCCCCCTTTCTATACCCGGACCACAGTCTTGTCTGAACCCTGCAGCGTGCCAGGGTATCAAGTACCCCCATAACAGCCCCCCCCCCCCCCCATCACCGCGGGCCTAGCCCAGCCTAACCCCTGACAGGAGCCAGCCCTGACAGGTCTTTGGTCGGGGGGGTAGAGCAGGTCCCTCCAGCCCTGACAGGTCTTCGGTCGGGGGTCCAGGTCCTTCCAGCCCTGATGGGGTCTCTGGTCGGGGGGGGGGGGGGAGGTTTCTCCGGTCGGGGGGGTGGTAGAGCAGGTCCCTCCAGCCCTGATGGGGTCTCCGGTCTGGGGGGGGGGGGGGGGGGGAGAGGGTCTTTCCAGTTAGACCCAGGGCTCAGGCCCTCCATCAGGGAGCAGATCATGTTTGGCCCCTGACGTAGCGGCCCGCTGGTGTAAATGTATAACATGTGTACGTGACACATTGAGTTAGAATGTCTGTGAACGATGCACCCCCCCCGCCCCCACAGCCCCAGCTCTACCCCACCTCTACCATTAACACATAACATCCCAGCACCACCTCTTACACCATCTCCACCACGACCACAACCACCATCACACCTCCACCATAACCACCGGTCCATGACCGCCACCTCCACCATAACCACCACCACCATAACCACCACCACCACCACCATCACACCCCCACCACCACCACCACCACCACCACCACCACCACCACCACCATCACACCTCCAACAGCATCAGTACCTCCACCACTACCACCACCACCACCACTACCACCACCACCTCCAACACCATCACTACCGCTTACATAATCACCCCCAACACCACCATACCCCACCATGTACAATTGGTGCTCAGGTTTCATATGAGCTTCATGAGCTTTCCTTATGTCCACACCAACGTTGGGGAGGTGAGAGAGAGGGGCCAGGAACGTCCATCAACCCCCCCCCCCACCTCCTCCACCACCCTCACCTCCTCCACCAACACCCCCCCCCCCCACCTCCTCCACCACCCTCACCTCCTCCACCAACACCACCCCCACCCCCACCCCCACTCTCCCACCCCATTTGAAACATGACCTCACCTCTCTTCCAGGCAAACTTGCTCATGTCTGTGCTATGTCACTACTAGCAGACTAACCCCTACGCCTGCTGTAGTCCTGCGTGGATTTAACCCCCACAATGCTGCTCTGTGTGCAACTTCACGGCACAACTCAATGCATCAGATCACGCACAACGAAATAGCATTAGAGCTGCTGTAGATATTTACCACTACGATTCACTATTCAGCAGGTGCTGTAATAAAAAGCAGCTTGCGGTGAATTCAGATACATGTCATTAAGAGGGTCGGGTTGGGACATCTTGCTCATCTTGCTTCCTCCTGAGACAGCAGCAGCAATAACAACAACAACAGCAACAAAAACATCCTCTGCTAGACGTGGTGGTGTTCTTCGTGAGAGTCACTTTAAAGGGCCGTCCAGTACCTTCTCTCCTAACATCAAGCGGCCTTAAGCAGTCAGCTCGTCACAGCTCGCCCCCTTCATTGATTGTTTCCCTCCCTGTCCTCTTGCCTCTCTGATTGTCCTCGCTCACCTTAATATTTGCAACTGTCCCTCATCAACATTCCCCTCCATAACCCTCCTTTAGTCAGCATGTTTCCCTTCCTCTGTGCCAGTTCGTCTTTGTTCTTAGTATCAAGCGTCTCAGCATTTTCCGAGTGATATCCACGGTTCCCGGTTTTTGGATTCTTGGCCGTTTACTTCCGACTACGCCTTTGCCTTCTCCCTGCCGGATTGCTTGCCTGATCTACGACTGATTTCCTGTGTGCCGTTCTATCTGCTAGTAAAGACCATTCTTTCTATGACTTCTGCCTCCTGAGCTATTGGGTCCTATTTCCCCTGCTGCTCACCCAGCGGTTACACAGCTTTCTTTAAAGAAGTAGACTTAGGCTGAGAACGGCGAAGTCCTTTGCAGACAAACTGGTTTATTGATCACCATTTGTGGGGTCTCAGATCAACTGCTTTTCTGAGTACTCCGATACAAGGATTGCATCGTCGTCATCTGCAGAGAGTTCAGTTACAAAATCTTGGAGGTGCAAGAAGTAGTGAAAATAGATGCTCTGCGTTCTGACGATCTGAACGTCTGAATGAAACGCGCTGGCAGCTTCAGAGTGCGTGTGTACACACACCTCCAGTCCAGCACGCGCAGAGACCTTCCGTCAGGAAGGTCTCTGCCCCTCGTGCACATCAGGCAGTTGGAGAGGTGATTCCCACTGTCACTCCCTGAGTGGCTGGTGATAGATGTGATGTTTCCTATGACCTTGGGTAGTGAGTGAGCGTCCTAGTGCTGTTTCCAGAAGGTCTTGTAGGCCGATCTCCACAGTGAGAGGAGACGGAATGAGATGCAGATGGACGCGTTACGTCAGAGCCGTTTGGTGTGCATATGTTTGGCAGTTGGTTGATTACCGCTGGTTGCCAAGTACCTTTGTAGACGCCGTCTGAAACGTTAAACATATTTTCCATGTGCTGTATGTGTTGTGGGCTTCAAGAGGTGAATTAAAGATGAAGAGCACATTGTGTTAAAACTTAAACGCAGGAAACGCTTGAGATGGACTTTATTTGAAAATCACATCTTTTGGTCATTGGGTTTTTTACTAGACACAAATAATTTTTACTATGTGTGTGGGTGGTATGTGTGTGGTATGTATGTGTGTGTGCATCCATGAATGTGTGTAAGCGTGTGTATGTGAGCATGTGTCTGTGTCCATGTACTGTATGTGTGTTAGCGTATGTGTGCGTCCATGTATGTGTGTAAGCATGTGTTTGAGCGTCCATGTATGTGTTTAAGCATGTATGTATGTGTGCGTCCATTTATGTGTTTAACCGTGTGTGTGTGTGTGTGTGTCCATGTATGTGCGAGCGTGTGTGTGCGTGTCCATGTACGTGTGTGCATGTGTGGGTGAGTGATAAAAGTCTTATCCTCAGTGCATCGCTGTGGTTGTTGGTCTCAGGCTGCAGGCTCCTGGTAGCTATTAAGACGTGTGGCCCCTGCGTTTCATCTGAGGCCCCTCACACACTCCACACTACATCTGGACAGACTCAGGTCCAAGTTGGACTCAAGTTCTCTTAATATCCTCAGACAGGAATGCTGAGGTCCATGAAGGAATCAAATCTCTCCAGTATTCCCTTCTCACTGCAGCCAGTTGTTATACTCTATAT
>NC_140277.1:12733223-12758305 GCF_964030765.1 Micromesistius poutassou
GAGAGTGTGATAATACACATTTTTTAAAAGGAAGAAGTTGAGATGTAGCCTATTTCTATTTTTAGTTTAATATTTTTTCTTTATTGAATCTGTGTCAATGAAGTAATACTCCAGCCATACTGGTGGAGCAGTGTGGGAGGCCTACATAGGATAGCAATGGTTGGGAAACACTTTCCATATGGTCAGATAATGTACACTACAGTATTAAATAGGTTGATATTCGACCATGTTAAATAGAAGGTCGATCTTTAAATTATAATAATAAACATACCAGTGTCTAGGACCAGTTCAAGGTCCATGTTAGTGTGGACCATTGGATTGTGTACACACACACACACGCACACACACGCACACATGCACACACCACAGACTGAGACACATTTAGTACATTTGTATAAACATCAGTATCAAAATCATTTATTTTTGTCATTTATTTTTGTCATTAAATCGATTATGTCATCTTAGACATGACTAGCGGTCATCAACTACTATATTACTTTCACTAACTTATTACTACTACAACTCTTTTATTGTGGTCTCAGACTTCATTCAAAGGCAAAATGAGCTATTGTAACCTGCTCGACCCTTGATGGCAATTCGAAAACCTGGATATTTCATAAGATGTCATACAGTTCTGCAGCCAGATACGCAGAAGTCCAATAGATGGCGCTGTTGCAACATCCCTCGGTGGGGCTTGACTGTGCGTACTCCGATCCGCGAGCAACCAGAACGCAGAAGCTCGGCTAGACTTCCAGGTGCATGGACATATTGTTTGTGGGAGTGTAAGCAAGCGCAACGATGTTACTTCTCTTCTTAACTCGTGTGGACGAAGGCTAGGCTAGCCGCTATACTTCCAAAAGTCTTCAAAAGACGGTGCTGGAGATATTTGAATCATGTATGGAGACGAAGAGGGCACCGTTTGGGACCGGGTCGGGCGGCCCCGAAGGGACTGCATGTGCTACCTTGGACCACCTTCTTTGATGCCCATGTAAGACATTTAAACATTATTGGATTCATTGAAGACTCATTTTGGAAGCGATCTGTCCGTTATTATTTTGGACAGGTGCGTTGCTGAAGCAAACACCTGTTTTCCTCTGTAGGAGAGATGCAAGGGGGTGTGTAAGAAGTTGCGTGTCTTGGAACACAATAACGATACCAGTCGCCTACGTGCGTAACAGTGTTGCGTGTTAACACGTGTGCAGCTGAAAATATCAAATGGGATTGCAAGCCTGGGTTGTGAAAACTGTGGGCATCTTTAATGTTGGTAATTGTTGCTTAATATGTTTGATTTGTGATCGTGTTTATTGGTTGTTCACTCATGTATTCAATGTGATTACATCACGAGGCTGTCCATAATAATCGTTCTGTATTTATCTGCACGAACATCGCCCTAGCACACCAACTATGAAGGTTTGGCTCAACTTGTTTTGTGCGTTGAGTATAGTAAGTCTAAGGCGTGGAACTCTATACAAGCCTGCATAGGCTTCGCTCCCGCCTTGAACAGATGTTGTATTTGTGCTAAACAAATAAACTAAACTACACATGCAAAGCTCTAACTGTCTGAGGCGTTCCTTTGATCGATTCATTACACATTATTTTCTATTTACGCCTCTAAATTGGTAGGCCTATTCCAGAGTGCAGACTAGGCCTAAATACACCAATGGCAAAGTGAGTCACTTTCGTTTAGTGTCTTCCACCCGGTTCCTCAGTGAACCCGGAGCCAGCGGAGGGGGCTGATTTTCCGCTCCCTGCGCACAGAGCCCGCTGACGGATATAATATAGCCCATTACTGGTTTAGGCCCCTGTTATGAATACCAACAGTGGACTCATAGCGTTGTCTCTTACGCTTAAGCCGAAATAAATTCATCACATCAGCTAGGGTTTTATACTGGAACCGATCTAGTTTTCTAAAAAGCTCCACACCTCGTTGTGGATCTCTTTACACCTCCCTTAACACATCTGCTGGTGCTTTGGTATTTCAGCGGGATGCGCAAGTCTCCTGACGTGAGCCCCAGAAGGCTGTCTGACATCAGCCCCCAGCTCAGACAACTCAAGTACCTGGTGGTGGACGAGTCCATCAAAGAGGACTTGAAGTCCTCCCGGTCGGTCGAAGACATCAACAGTGCATCGATAGAGGAGCGAATATTACGAATAACCGGCTACTATGGATACCAGCCTTGGAACGCAGTCTACAATGGTACGTTCATTAATACGATTCATGACATTTGCCCATCTTAAGTTAGTAAGTATTAAAGATGCTGTATCATGTATTTGAGTTTTCTTTATTGGCTGAGTTCCGATAACTGACCTCTATGTTCCACAGAGCCCTATCGCTTTGGTATAGATGTAGGTGCTTCACACTGATAGCAAAGATGCATTATGGTGGAGACAAACGCTTCTCCACACCCACCTCTGGGTTTCAGAAGTATTGCACACTTCACACAATTCATTTCATGGAACTTTCTGTGCTGAATAAACAAACTAAACCAATGGCCTTTTTCCAAAGCCTTGCTGTAAGTGCTGGAATTACTCAGCAGCGTGCATGTTGATGGGTGTGCACGTTGATGGGTGTGCACGTGGATGGGTGTGCACGTGGATGGGTCCAGCCATCATCCATTCCATCCATCTGTTTCCACTCAAGTTGCAGATCTTGTCAATATTGCCAGTTGTTCAAATGATCACAGATTTCTCCAGTGGACTTCTCCAGTCATAAATAATGAATCTCCTTTTAACAAGATAAGGTCATGTTTTTTTCTCACCTAATTTTGCAGCAATAACCAAACACCCTGACACACACGCACGCACGCACGCTTGCATGCACGCACACACGCACACACACACACACACACACACACACACACACACACACACACACACACACACACACACACACACACACACACACACACACACTCACTCACCCCACAGGAGGTAAGCCCTTAAATCATTCAGAGCTCGTGGAATGCTGGCATCCTTATTATTCCTCAACTCCCAACTGAAATGTCAACCATGCACCTGGAGAGGCAGAAACCCTCCAGTAGGGGTACAGTCTCAGACAGAATCCATGTGTGGATGTGTGCGCGTGTGTGTGTGTGTGTGTGTGTGTGTGTGTGTGTGTGTGTGTGTGTGTGTGTGTGTGTGTGTGTGTGTGTGTGTGTGTGTGTGTGTGTGTGTGTGTGTGTGTGTGTGTGTGCGTGTGTGTGTACGTGCGCACACACCATCTCCCCAGGAGGCAACCTGCAGCACACAGTCTCTCACTGTGTCTTAAACACTGAGCCACGAATAGCAACCCATGCCCCATTTGATGCCTCACCAAGCTCTACGTCAGCACCACATGGGGTAGGGGCTGTATTTGGTGACGGATAGTGCACAGAGTTGAGACAACAGAACAAACAGGGAGCCTGTGTGTGCAGACACATTTATCAGTTTTGTGGGAGGTCTTTCAACAAAGTGAAAGTGTCATGTTGAATTGAAGAGCAGACCTGGTGTGAGATGGTTGTCCCGTGTTGCTATGTGTGAAATAGCTGCCTCTTCACTTCATTCAGGTCATGTTTGTCGGATTGAGTTGTCCAACAAGCTTGTGAATTTTTGGGACAGCTGACCATATCTTTGACTATACCTTCTCCAAGTTGACGAGTCACCCTCTGATTTGTTTTGTTGTGTTTCTCCGTCGGTACTAGGGGTGGAACTGTTCCCAGAATTTGCAGTTTATGTCAAATGTTCGCTGTTTAATATAATGAGTGGTAATGGTGCTGTGATGATCTTAGGTCTTGTTCTATGTTTAATATAATAAGTGTTAATGGCACTGTGATGATTTTCAGTCTTGTTCTGTGTTTAATATAATGAGTGGTAATGGTGCTGTGATGATCTTAGGTCTTGTTCTGTGCTTAATATAATAAGTGGTGATGGCACTGTGATGATCTTAGGTCTTGTTCTGTGTTTAATATAATGAGTAATGGCACTGCGATCCAAGCCAAGGTTTTGAGAAGTGGAAGTTATAGTGCGGCTGTATGGCAGCCTGTACTCAAGCTCTCATTGGAAACACGAGCACGGGTTCCAATGAAGACTCATTGCTTTGAATGTATGGGTGTACTTCAAATGATCATACAACTAAAAAGGTGGTTTGTACATCATGCAAGCTTCCATTGAATTGCACTGCAGCACTAGCACTATTCAAGGGGGATGCGAAGAAATGCCCTGTTGTAGATGATAAGAAAACAAATCGTACCTGGAGTATATTACCTATTATTAACCACAAATGCGGTTAATTTAAGTGACAAAGGACATGCAAATACTGCCTGAAAGCGGCCACAAGGGGAACCAAATATTGAAGTACACCAGGAACAACATATACATGCCCCGAACCATGAATAGCGAACTGAACGATTCAGAATTTTTACTTGAACCGCTCAATCCCTAGTAGATACCAAAAGTCACTTCTGGCCGATAGTCTGTGGGCTGTATATCTTTGCCTATGCCTAGCGTTTACACTGCAGAGCCTTGATATATGAAGCCTGGATACGTCCAGCTCAGCGCTTCCACCCCTGTTCTGCTGTGTTTCCCCTGTGCACTCTAAAGCACAGCATGTGAATACAGCTGCAGTGAGCTGTCACGTCTGAGCACAGCGCTGCTGTGTGTGTGGAGTCCCTCCACCCCTGCACCCCCCGCAGCGAACAGGCTCCTGAAATCGCCTACAGGGGAGAATGCGAGTATTGGGGCACGGAGGAACCATCTCAGGTGCATGTGCACACACATATACATATTCATGCACACACATGCACGCCCGTTCACAGAGCTGAGGATTGTGAGGGGAGCGAGGCAGCCAGTAATGCGGCCGTATTTAGGTCAACGCCACCAGCGAGGAGGTCAGTTGAGTTTCTTTTCGCAGTTTGTTCATGTGCATACATTTTTGAAGGGCTCCTGTCAGTAAATGTACTGCACATCCTGGTGTGTCACCCACGGACCACCCACACACCCCCACAGCTACGCGTGGTCACGTGATCTGCATTATGAGACGATTAATATTGTATCTACAGCCTGTGAGTTGGAGAGGCCCTGTGGAGTTGATTCATATTCATACGATGCTGAGGTCTGGTACCCTGGAAATCTCACGAGAGCACAATTTGAATTTGCTCAGCATGTCACTCTGGGAAAGAGCAATGTAAGCCCTCCCCGATGCCCCTCTCCCAGCACATTAACCAATTACATCGGTGTATCTCATATAGGCGGGCCAAAAGCGTTGCTGTTTTACTGATCGGATACGGCTTATACAAGTCTTATCTATCGGTTAGCTCCGCTGGTCTGGATATCCGTCACCGCTTGTATTCTTCTGATTGGTCGTAGTGTTATCCAATTGCGTGCAGTGATATTTTCAAATGCATGCTTGGGGCCGCCCCTCCAGTTGGGCCGTTTTCATTACTCGTTGCCAGACCCTACAGCTTAGATGTGGGTCTGGATGTCAGGGCCAATGGTTGCCAGTGTTTACTGGATTGGGATGATTCATTTTTCTGACATTCAACCAATGGCTGAACTATGACTGATGCGATCAAGGCCACCAGAGAACATACTTGAATGAATCTATTATCAGTAAATTATTATTATCAACTCAGTAAAAATAAAGTTTAAACTAAAATTAAGTTGTCAACTGTTTTGTGCCTAATTTAGAACCATTGAGGGTTTAATGTCTGAATTATGATTTGGCTCATTAGCAGTGCTGCCGGACTCAAAAACTAATAAAAACAAACAAAACAGTACACTTAAACATTTACGTACATAACACATGCATGTATTATTACACAGTCTATGGTAATAACAAGTGATAACTGAGGATGAGTTTAAATACATCAATTCACATGATTTAACACCCTAGAATAACAACTGCTGGTGTACGGTGGCAGTTGGTTGCCACCAAAGTCATTTATTTTCACCCTATTCTTCCCAAAAGCTCCCCTGAGGCACTTTATGAACTGTAGGATCTGCAAGTCTGGGAAATGATAGAAATCTCTCTTCTCTCCCGTCCAACTGCTACTAGAGCAGTGACACCCCTGTCCGCTGAGGGGATGTCATCAACAACCCTGGGTGGGACGGGATGAAGATACTGCCAGGGAATTGTCTGCAGGGGAGCTATTCATTGTGGAGAAAGAAGTGGACATCTGCGTCGTAAAGCCATTTCTGGAACCCATTTTTCCTAGGATATTTAAGGAACCAATTCTTTCTCTATGACACCAAAACGTCTTCATGTGCATGGCCTTCCGCACGCGCGCACACACACACACACACACACACACACACACACACACACACACACACACACACACACACACACACACACACACACACACACACACACACACACACACACACACACACACACACACATAAAAGAATAGTGTCTCACTGTATCAGCACCTCTCCGCTTCATCTTTTCATCCTTCAGCTCTGGCATCACTCTACCTGGAAACCCTGTAGGCTTACTAGCCAATCCCAGCGATGCTGCCACTCCCCCGCTCCTCCCCCATCCCCCTTTCACCCTATCCACACACTTGTATCAAGATGAGCTGTTAATTACAACGTGGGGGGAAGACTGCTCCTGCATCCCTTTGTAATTAATCTACTGCTCTTGGTTGGTTGGTTGGTCATGACCCAACTCGCTCAGGGGACGGACAGAGGAGAGACACTCGGGGCCTCTTCTGTACTGTGTGTGACTGCAGCAGCCAGTATTTCATTTAGCAGGAAAGGTTCCCCCGCAAGTGGAGCATTAATATTCCACAAACGTTAAATGTGTCTTTGTTTGTTCACGTGCATAATGAGGCCCCATTGCCTAGCCCTATTTGTACTCACTCCCGGTGAGTATAACCTGTACAAGGGCTCTCTTCCAACTGACCTAATTGTAATGGGTTTTGTTTCTTGTTTTGTTGAGCACAAATGTCCCACACAAACACACCCACACACGTTGTATGCTTTGACGCTGCCACGTTTCAAAAATATACATATATACATATAAAGACATCATCCTAAACATTCCCTTGTGCTAGCCTAATTCAGGTATCGGGAACCACCTTCTGTTTCAGATCCCTTTCACAAACTGTCAGACTTTAAGATTTCCTCATTTCTCAAGCTATGGTCTGTTTCTAGGGAGTGCCTCCCAAGGTGAAGAAGTCGGTTGTAAATGGCTACTGTGAAATATATGACACAATCCATACCAGAAACTAAGTGAAAGATGAGGGCTAGCTTTGTTCTGATTATGCTTATCGTTGCTCCGAGCCGTGTGGGAGAAGGAAAGAGAAAATCGATTTTACTCTGCGCTATGACTAAAAAGAAAGCTGCAAAATCGATAAATCACAAATGCTTCTTTGATAAACAGACAGACCCCACATACTCAAAACCATATCTGCACTGTTCCATATCCACGTGTTACAGGGGTTTTCATCATCGTCTTCCCATCCTAGTGTGGATCCAGGGTCAGTGCCGACCGTGCTGTTTAAGCAAACCGCTGCACTGTGCGATAGAGATATGTCCAACATGAGGCCCGCATGTGATTCAGACTGCAAGCACAAAGCACATTTGGGTTTTAGAAGAGTCGAAACAGATGGAATCAAAGTAACATGTATATAAAGTGTGTAAAGGGAGGTAGTATGTAGATGGTTGGTATGTAAAGGTAGTATAAGTACATTATGTAAAGTGTGTAAAGGTAGGTAGTATGAAGGTGGATAGTATGTAAAGGTAGTATAACTACATATGTAAAGTATGTAAAGGCAGGTAGTATGTAGATAGATGGTATGTAAAGGTAGTATACTGGTAGGTACATAATGTCAAGTATGTAAAGGCAGGTAGTATGTAGATAGATGGTATGTAAAGGTAGTTTAAGTACATATGTAAAGTGTGTAAAGGTAGGTAGTATGTAGATGGATGGTATTTAAAGGTAGTATAAGTACCTATGTAAAGTGTGTAAAGGTAGGTCTTATATTGTAATAATCAAAATGTCTGTACATTGCCAATAAAAAATATCTTAGTATCTATGCAAGAATATTCATAACAGGCAAAAATATAAAAGTTTGTCCTGCGTTAAATCATAAATGCTGTCTTCAACATTTTCAAAGAACCAGTTTCTTGATGATTAAAGCGTTGCCAGGTCTATAATTTAGTGAATTATTATGGAAGTGTGCAATTTCCATGCCAAAGTATTTGTTATAACCATCAACCAAAATGATAATTTTTGCCTGTGGAGAAGGACTTGAGTTGTTGTACTGTTGCTCAAAATGTAGCTGGCCGCCATGCGTGGCATTTTAAAATATTAAAAGCCCTTAAATTGGTGGAATTTGATCCTGACAATGCCATTTTAATTATGCATTTCTAAAAAATACAAGAATCAATGTTAAAAATGTGAGCACTTAAAACACAGCACTCTGTCGTGTTATATTATACTTTGAGTCTGTTTAATGAGAGGGGCTGTACAAGGATTACATGCGGTCCAGATACAACACTTAGCAGACACTTTTATCCGAAGCGACTTACAGTAAGTGCATTCAACGAAGACCTCCAATATAGAAACAAGAGATATACTTTATTTTTGTTTTTGGTAATTAGTTGAAGCGACTTACAGTAAGTGCATTCAACGAAGACCTCCAATATAGAAACAAGAGATAGACTTTATTTTTGTTTTTGGTAATTAGTTTAGTATCTCTTTGTCGTCACTTTATTAAAATTCGGCTTTCTTTATTCTTTATTATTTTTTGTTGTATTTATATTTCACTTTGTCTATCTCATCATCTATTCATTTTAAAACATATCATCCCTCCTCTTTTTCACTCCATATGCCCATCCTTCTATCCATCATCCGTCTGTCTGTCTCTGCCCTGCAACCTGCTACATGCTACCTGCTAGCCTCTATTGATCAGTCTTATCCAGCTTACACCTGCTAGCTCTTCACTACTCTCCTCCCCTCTCTGGATTTCTGAGAGTGTCAGTGAGTGGTAGAAAAGAAGCATGTGTGTGTGTGTGGTTTTGCATTTGGCAGTTTCTGTCCTAATTCCTCAACGCAGCAATCAAGCGTGCTAAATGTCGACGTCATCCACACAGTCAGGCGCTAAACTCACTGCCTAGCCGTGCGTGGACTTTAATTGAGTGCTTATTATTGTGTTAACACACTTTCACGTTGGACGCCACACGAGTCTGTCTGTAAACACACCTGACCCCTTCTGAGCGGTAGCCGTTTACCTCAGAGTGAATAATGGTTTTTGCTATGTTTAGAAAAATATGGCGGAGCTCAGGAATTGTGGTGCATGATGCACCTCTTTGGTAAACAGCTTTCGTTGTATTGTTTTCATGGACACAGTTGATGAATTATGTATATATTTTCTTTTCATGCAAGCCACAATGAGATCGGACATATTACTGGTTCCAAATAAATCAGGGCGTCCATGTTTGGTTGTTAAAATTTCCTTGTTAGGCTCTGCTACTTTTGATTTAATAGAGAGAGGGGAGGAAAGGAGAGAGAGAAGTCGGTAGAGCTGAGAGTCTTAAAAGGAAGAGGCATGCTGTCAGGCACAGAGAGCCATGTTTGACGAGCTTCGGGAAGATATGAGGATAGATATGAGGATAGGCCGTGACACAAGATACTATGAATAGGCTACAAATGTGATTTCTTATCGCAGACGAGGACACCATAGATTGATGATTCTTAAATAATCCAACTCCCTGTCGGCTTTGTGGCTTCGGTCTGAAATTAAGGCTTATAATGGAGTCAGTAAAAGTGTCCAAGGCAATTAAACCTTATCGGATTTATGGACATTTTATACATTTGATAGATGAAAGCTGATTGGCTGGTTGCTAGTTTGACAGAAGAGTTCAAATGATATAAAGGTTAATTAGCACCTTCAAACCCTAAAGCAAAAAGCTTTAAAGTCGATCTCATGTTTGGCCTCAAATCACTTGATTTCACAGCCCTCTTGTTTCGAAAGCAGGTGAGTAACAAGTAAAATAACCAACATCAAAATGGGCAGAGTTCCTTTTCATAGTCGAGACAATAACACATGATGATGGTTATTTTGCCAGCGGATCTCAGAGAGAATCACCAAGATGAAAAATGGTATATGGTCACACAGACAAAGAATGGCTTCAAACTGAGCGACATCAAAATCAGTGCACAGGCCTGAATGTGGACGATCTCCTTGTCCATATGTCTCTTCCATTGTCTCTGGTCGTCAAAGCACTCACACTGCATTTACAGTGTTTGTGAGGAATCTGAGGATGATTGCAGCTCATCGCAATCACAATCTGTGAGACAGCCCAAACCACCCAACCTCCCTCTGCTATGTTTTTTTGTGGGGTTATTGCAGTGTCTGTGTGTGGGTCTGTGTGTGTTTGTGTGTGTGTGTGTGTGTGTGTGTGTGTGTGTGTGTGTGTGCGTGCGTTTCTGTGAATTACTAACTGGCTAGAACTAACAGTATCTAAAATTCAGTTTGAAGATTTCCTCCTCTAATCTGGAGTGCCTTTCGGGTCTACGAGGACAGCAGCATGGATTAAACGAGATTCCATGTTCCCTTTGTAGACGAAACCCAGAATGGCAGAATCAGCAAAAGAGGACCCTTTCTATTCAACCTGCCTCCCTCGGTTCTCTACACAACCCCACAGCGCATCAACACCTTTCTTCTGATGTGATAGAGTATAGAAAGGACATACAGTGTTTCACACTATGTCATGCACATACCAAGCTGCCATCGACACCTTTCTTCTGATGTGATTGAGCTGTGCATGTGAGGAATAAACCACAACGGGGGGGTCTCCCGGTATTGGATGATAATGTACATTGGGGGTGGTGAGGCTAAAGTGGTTTATTCCACTTTGCCACAGTGCCACAGTTACCAACAGACATTGGATATGAGTTACTTCCATCTATGACTTTATTGGGTTTTTCAGCAACCTAATCAGCTGAAAATAAAATATGCGCTTTGTGAGTATTCTTTGTTGCATTGTCAAGACACTATCTGTAACTTGTGTTGGACCGTTTTTTTATGTTGGATTTGTAGCATGATTTGGAAAGTGTCAAAAGACAGAGTTGTCCTGTCTTTGAAAAATAATGCACAACCGTGGATCATTATCAGGATCAAGTATTCAATTATGGTATCGAATAACAATAAAATAACTGGTTGCTCGGTTATTGTAGAATTTGTGGTCACGAAGTGGCAGCTGGGATGTGTTTTTTTTTTCCTCTAACGTACATCTTTGTCTCGAAAGTGGGGACACTTGCATTCAAAAGTGTCAAGACAATTTTATACGTGAAGTACTCCTCTCTGGGCAGGCATGAAGTAAATTGCTGAACCTTACACGGTTATCTTGTGTCCATGAAAGAAAATTGCTTTTACCGGATGCCTTTCATCATGTACGCATGGGGTCTGCTTTTCAGTACCAGCACGTTTGACAATTTGAGGGCTGGTCGGCATGACGATATTAAGGCGTCTACATAAGCGTTGCATTGGTGAGTTTCAGAGCACGACCAAGAGTGGAAATACCCCCTTCTGCCCTCCCTTCCACATCATTATACTAAATTGTGCACATCACCGTGGGTCAGCGAATCAACCAATTAGGAGCAGGGAGCTGCTGGGGGGGGGGGGGGGGGGGTGTTCAAATCCCTCAAAGTCAAAGTCAGCTTTATTGTCAATTCCAAAATATGTGCAAGACAAATACAGGAATCAAAATTTTGTTCATCTCCGACCCGCGGAGGTTAAATAGAATAAGTAATTTTTACAATAAATGATTCTAAATAGTGCAAAGTTAAGACAAAACGGTATAGATACAATAAAGTAAAAATCAAATCAAATCAAAGTAAATGGATATGAAATGTGCGATATTCTCAGGGGCAAATGGGAGCACGACCACTTGATCACCGTGCTTATACAAATCAACGCCGCCCCCCTATGGGTCTTAAAGCATCAGCATGGACCACTGGGCTTTAGCGGTCAGAGTGGTGGAGAATGTTATCGAACACTTCTCGGGCCCGTCGCTGTGTCGGGCAGCCCGCCGAGAGATGGATGCCCCCGCAGTGGTAATGGTGGTGGTCACAGGGGAAGAACCATCTCATATAATGTTTTATGTGATCATCAGTAGAGGCTTGTGGGGTTTGTGTTGTTTCACTGCTGTTGTGGCATAACATTTTATATATCAACTTGTTTTCCTTTTTTTTTTTAAAGCTAGGGTAGGCAATTTGGGGAAACTGGCCAGAAGAAGCTCGATTTTGAAAGCATCCAACTGCCAAATTAAATTATTGACAATTGACAAAACTATTGGTTGGGCTTTTTTCAGGCCTGGGGATTTATTGATTGCTGTAATGAGGATGTAAAGAGATTTTGAACAAAAATGACCAAAATGGCTTCCTATCTAAATGGCCTTCCCTATAGCTTCAAGTGCTGTTCATATTGACTGGCCTATTGATACACAAGTACTGGAACCAGAATGTGACCCGCCGAGGATATGTTCTATGTAGTGTCCTTTACGGCCTTTCATTTCCCTGTAGCCTGGGGGTCAGGGACGGTTGTCTCAGGGAATAGATCTTGATTTCAGGTCGAGTTTCTTGAGTGCAGGGGATTCGTTATCACTTGAGGCGACACGGTGAAAACAACATCACGCATTGTCTCATTTGAGTCATTTGGGTTTGCGGGTCCGCAGGTAAGGAGGTCCGCCCACTCCATCTCTTGTTCCTCATTCTCGCTCGCTCACTCTCTCACTCGCTCTCTCACTCGCTCTCTCACTCGCCCGCTCGACTGTGATGCATCCTTGAGGTGGAGGGTGGCTGAGATACGAAATAACCCCCACTCCAAGTGTTTTGAGTCTGTAGATGCAAGCACACACACACACACACACACACACACACATATTCACACACGCACACACACACACAAACACACACACACACACACATGTGCGCACACAGACACACACACACACACACACACACACACACACACATGTGCGCACACAGACACACACAGACACACACACATACACATACACACACACACATACACACATGTGCGCACACAGACACACACACACACACACACATGTTCGCACACAGACACACACAGACACACACACATGTGCGCACACAGACACACACACACACACACACACACACACACACACACATGTTCGCACACAGACACACACACACACACACACACACACACACACACACACACACATGTTCGCACACAGACACACACACACACACACACACACACACATGTTCACACACACACACACACACACACACACACACACACACACACACACACACACACACACACACACACACACACACATGTTCTCACACAGACACACACAAACACATCTGGTCCTATCCGTTTGAAGGGCCTCCAAACACCTGGTCCAGAGCAGGCTGATGACTTGGTAGCGGGAGAGGCTAGAAACAGGCAATGATCCCCCCCACCCCCACCCCCTTCGCTCGCCGTCTGAACTCTTCAAAGACCAAGTGATGCAGAAGCCACAACAGTGGCTGGAGGCTTGTTGAGGTTGTGTTTGTTGTAGTAAGCGCTACGTTTGTTATAGTAATACGCACCATTGCACTGGCTGCTCTGTCTGTATACGTCTGGGTGCCAGTGCGGTGTGTTGCTATATCCGGAGTATTTTGTTTGAAGCTATTCCCCGCCGTTGAATAATTAAATACAAAAAAAGAAAAAGGCAAAGGGAGCCATGCAAAATTTCTGTCAGACCGCCAGGCTCAAACGATGTCGAGGTCCGATGACATCTCGTCACTAGACCCCTGCATATTGGAGGGGGCTCAGTGGTGTTGACCAAATTAATGTCTGTGCTGGATGTGACAGCGTCCCCATCCATCTCTCTGAAGGAGCAACCCGAGCCTTGGATCAAAGGGAGGCTCAGTTTGCCTTCATTACTTGATAAGAGCCATGGTTTCAGCCATAGTGTTATCAATACAGTTATACCATAACCATTATAATGCAGTCATGTTGACCTCATCATAGAATCTCAGACAAGCTGATTCAGTATCATCTTTTAAGTCTCTTCTCAAAAAAAGTTTTTATGCAAAAGCTTTCTTATAGTAGTTATTATTATTTTAACACATTTTATCCTTTTGCTCTATTTAATGATGTTTTTGTTAGTACTTATTGTACTCTCTTACAATGTTTTTTGTGTGTCATCTTTTTAATTATGTTTTATTCTGTTCTGTGAAGCACTTTGTACTCCTGTTTCGAAAAGTGCTATCCAAATAAAGGTTATTATAATTATAATAATAATAATTATTATTATTATAGGACCACACAGGGCCTCTGCCTTGCTGTGATTAGTATAACCATCCTTCTCTGCTTTTGTACATATACACAAATGCACTGGTTACTGTGCTGGTAAATACAGAAATGGCTCACCAACATTTATTAACCATGGTGTCTGCAGATGTTGTGTCTGCTTACAGGAAGACTGCGGAAACCAGGGTCCGAAACCCAGCACCTTTTAGCTAGGTTCTGGACCTAACCAATCATAGGCGAGAATCCCAAACTTATCCTACGAAAAAAAAGATTGTGTCCGGTTCAGGCTGTCTGGGGTTATTTCCCGATAATGACCGGCGTTCTATACATTATCCCTTACTTACCTTCACCCTAATTAACCTTGACTACCAACGTGTTTATTAGCCATGATTAGTGGTAGGGAGGCTGTGGATCTGCCATCCGTTTGACTGGAGCGTGGGCACCAGGTTACTGGTTGAGTCATCGCTGTGATACATACTACAGGGTTATACAATGAACCACTTCATCAAGCCCGCTGACTCTGACTGACTGCGTCCAGCCGGGGCCACCGACCCTAGACGGAGCAGAAGGATAGAATACCAATGGTATGCTGCCAGTATTATCATTATATATATAAGGGGTATATGTATATGTATATAGGGGTATGAATCACCAGATCTTTGGTTTGATCTCGATCCTTGGGGTCACACGATCTCATTCTTAATCGATTCTCGATTCAAACCGGTTGCAGATTCAAAATCCATCGGTACATGCATCGTGCTAATTTCAAGATCAACTCCGGTCCACTTTGCATTAGGAAAGGCAGTGTAGACAAGTATAGCATGAAAGCAGAGTAAAGTGTGTTTAAGATGATGTTGTTAGGACCAAAGAAAAACGAGATAATAATTATAATTTCTAAATACAATAAAACGATTTTTGGAAGTATATCGATTCGGACTCATCGAAGATAAGAATCGCAATTCCTCCATGAATCAATTCCCCCCCCCCCCCCCCACCCCTACGTACACCCCGCTGTTTGGGAATTGGCAAACTTAGCGCGACGGCCACGTCAGTTCTGCACCACCCCAGCACCATAAACAGGGCTCCAGCACAATCTACCCAGCACAGACAAGAGGATCCGGCACAATGCATTCGCTCCAGTACAATGCATTGCACCCAGCACAATGCCCTGCATCGAGCCCACCACCCTCGTCCCAGCCTCTCACGCGCTACTATTCATTGCCTACAAAGGCTCTGCTTTAAAAAGGGAACGGCATCGTCTCATCTAGGGTGACTCATGCACAGATCTGTGTAACATCTGAGCCCGCGTACCCACAGAGCACAGAGGGTGCGGATTGAAAATGTCAATCCCCCACCGGGGTCTTAGCCGGGGGGCAAACAGGCCCAGACAGAGTGATAGCTTTCACCTCCTGTATCCCCACCACCACCTCCATCTCCACCATCTCCACTCCACCTCAACTACTTTCTCAGAGTCCACAGGACACAAAACCACACCGCCTTTCTTTTTGTCATCAGGGGAACAGTGGGTGCCATTAGGAAATACACTCGTCTCAGAGCAGAGTGGGGGTAGAAGGGGAGAGAGTCATTGTGGAGAGTGAGGAAAGGTAATAGAGGACCAGCTTGATACCTGCTACCTACCTCTGTTCTGTGAAGCAGAGAACCTGCAAAAATACACACACTCCTTCGCAAATTTTGTGAGCATGTGTGTGTGTGTGTGTGTGTGTGTGAATGTGTTGTCGTTTTGCCTGGGGCTGTGTGGTGTGTGTAGTGATGCCAGTGTGTGTGTGTCTGTGTCTGTCTGTCTGTGTGTGTGCGTGTGTGTGTCTAATGTAAGAAGCTTGCATTGTGTTTACAGGTGTTACATTCTTTGGTTCAACCTGTTTGTAGGTGTCCCTTTGCAATTGTCTTTCAGTTGGTTGTTCCAATTTCCAATCTCTCCAAATCAATGGGGATCCACAGTCTAGATCCAATCAATTGTATGGCTCTCAGGTCCTTTCTCTCACTGTAACGTTTGACAGCAAGGTTTTAATGGGTTACTGCCACTCACGGCTTAACCAAAACTGGAGTCACAGTGCCCCCTGCAGGTTTATCCGAGGCACACCCTTATATAGAGTAATGTATACGTCCAATGATGGACTGACATGATGGGAGCTACTGGTGTCGTCGTCCATACATTGAATCTGTGATCCGTAGCTCTTAACACTGATAATGGTGTTGATCATGTCTGGTTATTGTAATCTAAACATTATCTGCAAACCTTTTCTACTGTATCGGCCTGATAGTTATGTTTGTCTGATTGCCACAACATATTCCACAGTTCACAAATACGTGCGTCACATGAAGGATGTCTGAAACAGTTTGGACGTCATCATCATTTTGTCCCCATCATCCAGATGATTCCGTACTGTTCAGTAGGACATCTGGCACTGGAACATAATTACAGCTGTGATGCATGATGATGATGAGGATGAGTCAACACTGAAGCCTGAAATGCTTTTCCTGTCTTTTTCGCTATAACACCTGAACATGATAGGCTACGATATGTTTTAATTATAGGAATGAGAGTTAAATACCCAAATAATATAATATGTATGTCTTGAATTATACCACGGTCTCCGGGGGGGTGCGGAAAATGTTTTTATATGCATACATTATGCATACGTGTTCGAATTACGTGGGAGCCAGAGGGAGCCTCCCATAAAGTGAGCAACAAATTTAATTCCTGTGAGACCAGGTTGCCTTAATTATATCTGTCGCATATGTCAGGTAAAAACTAAACGTCAAGGGAAGTTTTGTTCATTTTTGAATTGTAAAATAAATTAAATATTTTTTTGGAAGTTTTTGAAATTATTGGAAGCGAGTCAAGCTGACCTTGCCTGCTGTACCCACGGCCCAAAATATTTTTACCTGCGCGCGCATGTTGTTGTTTTTTTTAGAGATAGAGAGACCCCCTTAAAGATGAAAAGATAATTCGAACCTTGCTTAACAATAATAAGTACTAGGTACTGCACACCACCCTATGCTATGCCTGAATTAATTACTAACGCTGTATAACTGCTGGTCGTTGTATTAATAGCCTACTATAACAGAACAGACATGGGCCTATTATAAAGAGAAAATTTGTTGCACACGGCTGTTGCCATTTATCTATATGTACAATATTTACATAAAACGCCCAGATGGATCAGGTTCATTTCATTTCAAAAGATTTCCCGAGCATTTATGGGCTACGTAAATTTCAATCCACATGATAAAAAATAATCCACGGACCACCAAAGTAACGTTTGACTGTTTAATTAAATCAACACAGAGCAGAACACACGCGATACGAGCAGCCAGCCTATAGAGGCAGCCTAACCATGAACAATTGTAATGCCATTATTATTAATAATACAGCTATAAAACAACACACAAACGTCTCAATGCCTGGAGAGACGCAACGTCACATACACAACACAACGATGCACATAGCCCTTCTCATTATAAGTAGGCCCTATCACAGAAATCCATAGGCCCAAAACACGGGTCCACTACGTCCAGTAGCCCATGATGTGGACAGGCGATGACCTGATTTAAGCCAAGATGTGATGAAAGGCGTTGGATCGAATCTCTCCAATGGAGGTCCATTAAGGTCCACAGAAAGTAGTGATGAGAGGCTGGCTTCACGCAGTCTATTGCGAGTCTTACTGTCAGTGTCATTTACAGCTGAAAAGCTCCTCTCGCACTCCGAAGACGTGGGCAGGTATGTTGACCTGCGCAATGGACAGCTTCTGCAGCGTTTCGCCTGGTGCATCATCTTGTAACTTCCAGTTGCGAAACTCCTGCACTGCTTCACTGGCAGATTCGCTAAGTGTTTTCGCAAGGGCCCGTATTTCTTTTTCTCCATAAAGGATAAGTCCGTTGCGGTCCTGTGGCCAAAAGCGCTTGTCGAGGGGTTTGAGCATATGAACGAGATCTGACTCCAGCATTCGCTTCTTAAGATTGTCGATGACGCCTGATAGAACTGACCCCTTTTAATCTTACCGCTGCTCTCAACTAGCTCCACACCTTTGAACAGTCCTTGTGACATGCGTTCCTCGACCTTCTCTGCTGATTTACCTCCACACTCTTTCGTAGCATAAAGTACATCAATGCACTGCTGAATCTGACGACTAGCACTCACTATATCTATGTCCCTTTGCTGCAACCTTAGTGACAGGGCCTGCAGCTCACGAAGCATGTCATGCAAGCCAGATCGGCTACAAATTCAGCGTTTGAGAGTTGTTTGTGGAGCCCAAGGTACTTCTTCCTATCAGTGTCACTGCGAGATGGATCCTCACTTGCGGTTTTAAAGTGGCTTGCTAAAGCAGGGTAGTTGTTCCAGACGGCTTTGACAGTTCTAAAACTACTGCCACCCACCTGATGGTAAAAATCTGCCCGATTTTCAAAACCTGCATGTTCAACTCCTCTGCTGCCTCCTCGAGTAGTCTGGTATTCTTCGCGGACTGGTGGTACAAAGCGTACAGTTTTGAAATTAAAAACTCAAAGTGGTTACATCCAGCAACATATTTTAGAGCGTCATGGACTGCTAATTCTGTGCGGTGGCAAAGGCAATGTACTGACTGGATATTTGGGAAATCCTTTTTCAGGTGAACAGTGACTCCACTGTTTTTGCCCGTGAGGACAGACACGCCATCAGTGGCTATGCTGATGAGATTATTAGACAAAAACTCGTCATCAAAACCTGCTTTACATAGATCCTCTCTCAGGCTGTTGTAGATGGACTCAGCGTCTGTGCCCTCCGTTAAGTCTTTGAGGTCTAGAAAGACATTATCCACAGCCCCTTTTCCTGTCACGTCACATCTCACATATAAAATCATATATGCAGGTCCATGCACTGTGCTCTCATCAATAGTGATGCTTATTTTTGACTGGGCCTTTTTAACATTAGAAACAAACTTGGGACGTTTCCTCCAACAACTTTGCGTTGATTGCGAAAATCTTGTTTGGCAGTATTCCTTTTTGTCTTGTTTCTGCCAGTTCAACTGCCCTGTTGTGCGCCACACTATCCCGGTGCTTATATATTTTCTTACAAAAGTTGTTTTGTCTTTTACTGGTTACGTCCCCGTTAATCCACTCTTCTGACAAGTGCGTTCCAACTTTATCAGTGAGGACAAGGCATTTAGCATCCCTGCAAAGAGAACATCCTACGCATACATCCTTGGAGAATAGCCATGGTTGGCGTTTGGTCCACTCATCCCACTGTTGGCTGGTCCAGCCGGTCAGGACCACCCCAGCAACTTCGCACCCCCCATCTCCAGCAGCAGGCGGGAAGGAAGAGGAAGAGCCGTTGGGGTGGTCATCAGCATCATCATCCTCTTCCTCATCTCCTTCGACCTCTACTATGGTTATCTTCTTGGCTCTTGGCTCGTCTTGTTGTGTCTCTTTAGCCCCCCCACAGTACCGTTAATGTTAGTGGTCAAGTTAATATTAGAACTAACATTAGCTGCCTCTTCTCTCGGCTTTGTTGTAGCAGCATGAGTCCCAACGTCCGATGTGCTACCACCAGCTACAGACGGCTGGTCCTCTTTTTCAGCTTGTTTGGACGTCTTTTTATAGAAATCGCCCAAGGTGAGTTGCTTTCTTTTTTTAGACATGTCAGCAACAATGGCGCGCAGGTGACAGTCTTTTAAGCAAGTTAACTAAACAAGCTTGTGTGATTGGGTAGTGGGGCTGCAGGCAGCGCCCCCACGTTTCGAGCGGCTCTAATCATATCATAAACTCAAAATATAATTTTATTTCACTTATTTTACACCTCTGAGAAAAACATGCCCAAATAGCATTCATTTGGATATCATATAAATATTTTATAGCTCCCCCAAAATTTCACAAACCATGTTTCCAGGGGAGCTCATGTCACCACTAGGGGAGCTATAGCTCCCCCTGCTCCCCCTTAATTCGCACACTGCATGCTGCGCATCATGCCTATGGCAAAAAAGATAATTTGAGGTTATCAGTGAGTTGTATAGTAGTTTGAACAGCAGAGGGCGCCATTGGACGACAGATGGTGCGATTCATTGAAGCTGTGTTATTATAATTCATCGGATAACGCATAATACTGCCAGAAGAGATGGTTTAAAAAAGAAAAATATTTATTTAAAAGTGATAATGCACAAGTAGGCTTTTCAAGACAAGATTTGGGGACATGGGGGAATTTTATTAGCATGTTAATATTCTTGTGAAAAATATATTCTTGTTATCTGTTGGATAACGTCTTATTAGATAATTTTATTGTATATAACGTTACATACCAATTTATTCCAAAGAGATGGGCTGGCAAGAATAGTCTTCTCATTGTAGCTCTCTGCCTGACTCTTGTTGACTTTGAGCCCCCAAGTTTTCACATTGGTTCGACACACCATCACTCATTTGTGCATTGGCCAAATGCCACAAGTTCAACTCCCACTGCAGCAATTGTGCTAACTGTCGTGCTTAACATTTAACCATCGCTATTAATCCTTTTATAGTGTGAACATTTAGAGCCATACAGAATGTCCACGGTATTTCTGAAGTACGTGTCTATACGACATGTGCTAATTGTGTCTATGAAAGTATAACGACTATAGATTTGGCACGCAGCGATTTACCCCAGACGCTACATCCAGTGTTGGGAATCGATGGCTCCCTGCGGAGCCGATTTCTGTTTAATATCACTACACAGAATACATCTCTGTTACGGCATTCCTCGGGAGCCCGCTCCTCATTATAAAACAGGACTGGTCTGTCAGCGCCGCGGGCCCCCGGGAGAAATGCAAATTACCCACAGAATATAACATTCGGATTAAGTGTGCGCCGAAGGGACCGCGCGCGTACTTACCGGGACTATTACACGCTATTACAAGTAGCTTTTTAATGAAATGTTTATATATCGATAGCGGTTCAGGGAGCCCTGTGACGGACGCTGTACTACAGCAGAGCCAGTGGTCCAGTGTGTTGCAAAGCTACACGAGTTGTCAGTCATAGCCGTTTTCACATATGACCTCTGCCTGTTTGTATGTCTGTGTGCCTGTAAGTTTATGATTGTGTGTCTGTGATAACGTGTGTGTGTGTGTTTGTATAGTTGCATGTGTGTTTGCGCTCATGTGAATGCGTGCTGAGTAGGAAACCGTAAGTTGGTAGTGTTGGTTGTGTGTATTGATGTCATCCTACACTCCAAGGGTGTGTGTGTGTGTGTGTGTGTGTGTGTGTGCGTGTGCGTGCGTGTGCGTGTGGCTGTGTGTGCATGCATGTTTGTGACTGTGCGTGTGTATGTGCGTGCGAGTTGGAGACGCTGAGTTTGTAGTCTATCTGTGTGTGTGTGTGTGTGTGTTGTCATCTTACACAACAGGGTGTGTGTGTGTCAGTGTATGTTTGTGATTGTGATTGTGCTTGTGCGTGGGGCCAGAGTTGCAGAGAGTGAGCTTGTAGTGTCGTTGTGGGTGTGTTGATGCTATCCTACACAGCAGGGCCGCTCCTGACTGCGCTTGCAGAGGGAAGCCCATCAGGCTGTCTGGAGGAAGCGCAACGCTCTCCTGCTATCGGCAGAACCAGAGCCCGGCCAACAGAGGGGTGTCCGGGGTGGGGTTCTCCAAGAGTAGTAGAACTCCTGGAGTCGCTCTGCACAAACCTTCCTCCCGTAACGCCTCAGCTCGGTATTACAGGGAGAGAAGCGGATCGCACGCAAACAGACGGGAATTAACGTGGCTTTTTAGATTAGTTTGCTTGTGAACACGAACCGCTGCTGCTGCTATTAGGATTGGTCGTCGTCATGAATCAGAAATGTGTTTTATCGTGTTTTACTAACAACAGGCAAACCCTGTTATTAGTCGAGTCCCCCGCTGTGACTTTGGCAAAAAGAGAGAGAGTAATGTTGTTGACTGTTCTCCTGGGCTGCCTCCCAGGAGGGCCGTGAATCCCGCAGACCCTCATTTGGTTAGCGCTGCTCGTCAGTCAATCAGCTGCCGGGGAGGATGAGCTGGATCTGTTTCTAGAGACTTATGGGCCTCGTGAGGGCCCCATGAGGGCCCGTCAGAGGCTTGACTTAACCTCAACTGACACTTGAAATAGGCCATGATTTAGAGCTCAGCTACCTCCTTCTTTCAGTCTTTCTCTCACTGCTCTCTCTCTCTCTATCTCTCTCTCTCTCTCTCTCTCTCTCTCTCTCTCTCTCTCTCTCTCTCTCTCTCTCTCTCTCTCTCTGTCCTGTGTCATATTCTCTATTCCCCTCTCTGTCTTATACTCTCTCCACCCACTAACCCTCGTTCATTAGCTGTGACTCCTGTAAGTGATGGCTCTTTCAGAGGTTCCTATAATGAACCCTACAGTCTATGGGTTTGCACCACTGTACGAACTGGATGGCTGCAAGTTTATCTCCCGGTTGCACACCCTACATTTCTCTCCCTAGACACGTTCCACAGCAGCCCTAAAACAAACTGAAAGGAAACGGTTGGTAGACTTGTAGTTTTATATAGCCATGAAGTCAATAAAATACAGTAATTGTTTGGAGTGAAATGATAGTCCCTTGCCTTTATACAGAGTACTTGGTTCAACATTTTCTTATGCAATGTATATATTGTAGCAAGATTAGTATATAGCTTTGATATATAGTTTTAGTGGAGTTTAGTTTAGTAGTTTATAAAGTGGAGAGATCTATGGAGCATGGAGGCTAGCAGGATCAGATTTATGATAGGTGCCACTTATGATGTTCTCCCATCTCCCCAGAACTTAAATCAGTGGTTTGGTGAGGATGAGACATGCACACTATGTTCCTGTGTGTGCAGCCTCCGCCATATCCTATCAGGGTGCAAGGTAAGTCTCTCCCAGGGGCGCTATACGTGGCGTCATAATCAGGTATTGAAATGTTTGGCAGAGGCTGTTGATGTTAAACGGAGAGAAGCTAATTCAGCAGCCGCTAGTAAAGAGGGTAGGCAAATTAACTTTGTGCGTCAGGGGGAAAAGGCTAGACCATTTAGAGGCAGGCATAGAGTCGGGCAGCTAAGTAATGGAGGAGCCTGGGAATTGAAGGCGGACCTTATTCAGCAGGTGGTTGCACTCGGTTGCACTCACACATCGTTAGCACTCGGCTAAGACCAGATATGCTATTGTGGTCAGACTCAGAGAAGATTGTTTATTTTATTGAGCTTACAGTTCCTTGGGAAGACAGAGTTGAAGTAGCCAATGAGCTTAAGAAAGCGAAGTATGCTGAGATGGCTGGAGAGGCAGCACAGCGAGGCTGGTCTACACGACTAAGACCTATTGAAGTCGGTGCACGGGGGTTCATGGCTAGATCTGCTATTAGCTTGCTGACTGAACTGGGTATTTGTGGACGAAGTCTGAGGCAGGCGGTTAGTAGCATGTCCGTGGCAGCAGAATGAGCAAGTGAATGGCTGTGGGTAAGGAGAAAACATACTTCCTGGGGTTACCAAGCTAAGGTAAGCTAGATGTGCTATTGTGCTAACGTGTTTGTTTGGTCAGGGTTAGTGGTAGGGCTAGGGGTACGATGCAAGAGAGTGTTTAGATGCATTAAATGTGGCAATGTGGTGGCAGCATGAGGGGGGTGAATCCAGGACGCTGGTTTCATTGTTAAGCCTTCAGGAGGTGTCGTGGGCCTAACTTAACGAAACATCTGTGAAAGAGGGTGCCCACTTGATAACCCAATGATATTCTGCTTACTGCATACTGCTGTATTTACTGCTGTTAGTTGGCTAGTTGCCGTGTGTTTTTCACCTTTGGTTGGTAGCTTAGTAGCCAATGTGCTTATAAGGTTGGATTGGGCAGGGGGCATTCTCACTACCTGGAGCTTGCACTTAAACGGAGCCTGGGTCTGTTGAAGGTGGCATTGCTGTTTTTAGGCTATGATAGCCATAGGATAGGATAGGTATATTGTATTGTATTTATTTATTTATTTTTCTTTTCTTTTCACCTTTGGTTGGTAGTGTGGTAGCCAGCGTGCTTGTAAGGTTGGTTTGGACAGGGGCCTCTGAATATGTGTTTTCCTTGGATTTTGGCACAAGGGATTATAACATCTGATCCTGTGTATTAATGAAATTAAATACATATTTTATATATATAATCTATGATATTATTTTCCCTTATTTAAGGCAATCGCTTTCCGAGGATGATTAATGATGATGTTGGCAGACATGCAGACATGTCGGATGGGCTAACATTTGTGTTGATGTCTGCCAGTTACATTTAATATACTGATCGTACCGTCGTAAGGAAGAGTGCCAATCTGAACCTATACTGTATATCTGCTGTGACAGCAAACGTAGGATTACCAAATGACAGGGTGGGCTAAATTAAAGCAATCATTTTACCCATATTGACATCAAACCTATGGCTACTAAACCATTGGACAGATGTACTCTTACTCTTTTGATGTACTCAAAAGAGTAAGTCTAGTCACATAGTTTCAGACTTTCTGAAAGTGAATCAGTTCTCCCAAGGACTAGATCTAGTCCTTGGGAAAGGTGAATACCTTTCCTGAAAATTAATAATTTAGCCTTCAAACACATTGTTGAAAAAGTGTTTGTCATTCTTTGCCATTCTGAAGTGTTAACGAAGAGTCTTTGGTGTATTGTATATGCATATGCTAATCAGCCAATCAGCGGACAGCAATAACTGCGCCAAAGGCCCATACAGCATCCTACAAATGTCCTTCTCCAAATCCATCCAAAGAAAGTCAGAAAAGACTGCGCTGACAATGATACATGCAGCCGGCTCAATAGACACACTTTGGGTTTAGTTTGAACACTCCCTTAACCTTTACTTCACTCTCAT
>NC_140277.1:12758505-12840721 GCF_964030765.1 Micromesistius poutassou
CCCTTCCTTCAGCTTGCTCATCAGCGCTGTTATCGGCATCACATCATCTGTAAAAGCCTTCAACCTCATCAAGTTTGTGTGCCTTGGGGCAACATAGCGTATCGCTACCATATGGTGTCGTTAAACAGTGTAGTCAGTGTCCCCCCCCCCGGCGTGTTTGTTCACAATCTGGATTAAACGTACTTCACTGTGCATGCATTCATGAAGGAAACAGGAGGAGGAAGAGACAACTTTTTCAGTCGTTTTCTTTTTTTTTGTACATCTCTATCCTTTGGGTGGTTGGGGGTTGTGTTGGTGTTGTGTAACTAGAGACGATTGAGGCTCAGATAAAAGGGGGGGGGGGGGGGGGGGGGGTTTGTGTGAGAATCCCCTCCCGTTGATGAGGTGGGCCTGGGGGGGTGTGGTGGGGGGGGGGGCGGTGCGGAGGAGGAATTAAACACTGTGTGGGAAGACTCCGTGAACCAGATCATCGCTGCGGCTCTGCCCGACCTTCATGTCAACATTGGGCGGCGGTGGCCAATCTTTGAGATATCGATTTGGAGATTCTGAACCTGTCAGGGCGCCTTCTAGGAGGTTTATAATTGGTGGTCCATCGCAGCAAAGCCCCCCCTCCTCCCTCCCTCCTCTCCCCCCCTCCCTCCCTCCCTCCTCCCTCCCCCCTCCCTCCCTCCTCCCCTCATGTAAATGGCATGTCAGGGGGAACAGTAATACTGAGTTGAGGGCTGTGCTGGAAGTGGAGTACACTGGACATGATTCTTGCACACAGACACACAAAAACAAAAACATGTAAACCAAAAATATACACACATTGACACAACAGTCGCACATTACACGCACAAACAGACACATGCAAACACGTAGCTATACACGCACGCACATAGATAAACACCTATGCATACACACACAGGCACACACTATCACACACTACATTACATAACACAACACATATGCACACTCACAATAACATACACACACACACACAGGCAAATAAATGTGCATGTGCAACTCACAAACAAACAGTGACGCCTACACAAACACACACAAACAAGTACACTCAAACCTCCATGCAAAGCCGTACCATATCATGCACACACAAACGTACACAAAAACACACAAAGACACACACAAACACACAGGCAGTGCTCCCGCAGTGGTTAGGTCAGGGCGATGGAAGACATCAATTTGTACTTTTATTCCCATTTTGATCATTGTATTTTGCTTCCTATTTGTATTCTGTGTTTGGTATCCTTTTGTGATCAGGGCATTGCTGTAAAAGAGCTCTTTGAGCTCAGGCTTTTTCCCCTGAACAAACAAATCTATATATGTATCAAGTCTAAACATCTGACTGCAGTCCCCAGAGATCCACAACAAACAACGCTACGACTGTTAGCCTGCTGGACATCTCGACCTCTCGCCCCGTCCGCCCACCACTCCCCACCCTAACACACACAATCCACTTCCTGGGAGGGGGGGGGGGGGGGGGGGGGTTGTCTGTGAGCTGGTGTGTTTTCGTTTTCCACACCTCTTTGACACATCTCACTCCCTGTTCTTCTATCCGGCCTGACAAGCCAGTTCCCTGGCTGACGGGTTGACCTCGCCAGCAGTCCCGGCCCAGTCTGGCTGTCTGTCTGTCAGTGGGACGGCAGGCCAGGAGACGGGCCCCCCCCACCCCAACCCCTCTCTCTGCAAACCATCTCCTCCACCACCTCCTCCTCCTCCTCCTCCCCCACCACCTCCTCCTCCTCCTCCTCCTCCTTCTCACGGAAACCATGACTTTCCATAAACACAACTGGGCTGAGCTCCCTCTTAAGAGTGTGATCCGATCTGAGATTATGGATGACAGGTCACTCATAGTCCCTGGCTGTGATCGTTGTAATGATGAGGAACGGATTAGCTCCTGGAAGCCACTGGAGGGCATTGTGCATTGGGTGAGATCAGAATGGATCAACGATTAATCACATTATTGATTACGTTTTTAGAGGGTTCCTGGGGCTAATGGGGATAATTACTAAAAAAGCAGACCAAAGAAGTTTGGGTTAAATAACTTTGCTAAACTAATATTGATCAATGGTTAAACGCTACACAGGAGCAAAAAAAACCAAGTTATTAATCTGTTGAAAAGATCCTGTTTACATGAATGTCTTCAAATCGTGCAAACGCCGTTCCAAACCGACGTGTTTATCTTGCGTTACGGCCAGAATGACAAGGTCTCAATTGCTAAAATATCTTGGCATTCGTGTTGAAAAGGGACTTCCCAACAACAGAGACATAATAAAGCAGTTTTACGGTTATTATCCACTTATTATTCCAAGCAGGGAAGATGAGGCCACACCAAACTGCATATTAAAGACAGTACAGATCAGA
Organism: Micromesistius poutassou; assembly: GCF_964030765.1. Classification (NCBI taxonomy): domain Eukaryota; kingdom Metazoa; phylum Chordata; class Actinopteri; order Gadiformes; family Gadidae; genus Micromesistius; species Micromesistius poutassou. The sequence goes on from NC_140277.1 coordinate 12,760,870, forward strand.
GGGCACCGATTGCCTCATAATTATCATGTCCAGACAGTACAAAAAGTGTGTGTGTGTGTGTGTGTGTGTGTGTGTGTGTGTGTGTGTGTGTGTGTGTGTGTGTGTGTGTGTGTGTGTGTGTGTGTGTGTGTGAGATTGATCTGTTTATCACCTCTCGAATTGCTGATGCACGGAATATCACTCTTACTCCCACGAAGGTGTCACCCAAGGACCCTTACTACACTTACTTACTACACACCAACATCATTCTCTCTCTCTGGCTCTCAATGTCCCTCACCCTTTCTCTCTCTCTGGCTCTCAATGTCCCTCACCCTTTCTCTCTCTCTCTGGTTCTCAATATCCCTCACCCTTTCTCTCTCTCTCTGGCTCTTGATCTCCCTCTTCCTCGCTCTCTCTCTTAACGCTCACTCTCTCTAACTAGTTTTCTTTCTCTTAACTCTCACTCTCTCTTACTAGTTTTCTCTCTCTTAAACCTCACTCTCTCTAACTCGTTTTCTCTCTCTCTCTCTATCTTCAGGGTGGGGATGGAGCACGGCCGTTCTCCCATCAAGAACCTAGAAAGCGGGGAAGAGTGATAGCGCAGGGCTTTGTTCTGGTCCCTGTGTGCGTTTGTGTGTGCGTGTGTTTGTGTTTGTATGTGAGTGAGTGTGTGCATGTGTTATTGATTGTGTGTGTGTGTGTGTGTGTGTGTGTGTGTGTGTGTCTGCTAGAGAGCATCTGTGTGTTTGTGTGTGTGTGTGTGTCTGTGTGTGGTTGTGTGGTTGTGTGTGTGTGTGTGTGCGTGCGTGTGTGTGGCATGCTAAAGTCGTGAGTCATGAGGACCCTGACAGGCGGTGGGGGGGTTTCTCTGGTCTGGGATCTGCAGCGATCAGAGGGGGGAGAGATCTGCACTGCAGATGCTGAGGGGAGGGAGGGAGGAGGGAGGGAGGGGGGAGACGGGGAGGGGGGAGGGAGGGAGGGAGGGGGGAGACGGGGAGGGTGGAGAGAGGGAGGGGGGGGGGAGAGAGGGAGGGGGGAGGGGGCGGGAGAGAGGGAGGGTGGAGAGAGGGAGGGGGGGAGGGAGGGGGGAGAGAGGGGGGGGGAGGGGCCCGTAGAGCCCGTAGGGGGGCTCTGAGTAAGACAGGCACTGTGAAAGTGGGCGATTAACGTACACTCCCCAGCTTCCATCTTTTTTTGTGTGTGCACTGTAATCATCGCACACAAGGAGCCAGTCAGAGAATAGTCCTCTCTCTCTCTCTCTCTCTCTCTCTCTCTCTCTCTCTCTCTCTCTCTCTCTCTCTCTCTCTCTCTCTCTCTCTCTCTCTCTCTCTCTCTCTCTCTCTCTCTCTCTCTCTCATATGTCATTTCTGTTTCTCTGTAAGCTTCCATCTAGTTTTCAGCCATCCATCTTATCATATTAATGTCTCTCTCTCTCTCTCTCATCTCTCTCTCTCTCTCTCTCTCTCTCTGAATATTCTGGAACCTGGCTAAGCTCCTTTCTCTTACCATCATGGAGAGACATGGAGAGACTCTCAGTCATGGTACTGGATGCTTGGCTATCAGCATGTGTGGATTGGAATAAAGAGCCAGAGAGAAGAGTGGATATTGAGCAGTGAGCTACTACTCTGAACAGACTATCACAGTCCGTTAGTATACACAGTGTGAGTGGAGTAGAGTTGTAAACAGGGTATAACCTGATACGGGTGGTGTGTGTGTGTGTATGTGTGTGTGTCCATCACTTTTTGGAAGAATAGGCATTTTTAAATGTTTTAAAGACAAGATTTAAAGTGTCACATTTCAAATAGCTCCCAGCTTGAAATAACCTGGACATCTGTCAATCGATGCTGTTCGATAGTGATTCAATAATGTTATCAATAAAATCAACTCCTATAACTGATATATTCTACAAATAAATATGCTGGCCAGCCCGTACCTCTCTCTTTGTCCACAATAGTCTTACTATCGACCCTCCCAGGACCCCTCCCACTCCCGCTACTATTCAAGCTCATGCTTTACGACTTCAACGTTGTTAGCATTTAATCAATGACACCAACATTACACCTGCAATCATCATGGGGAGAATGGGCGTTTTCAAATGATGTAATGTGAAAAATGATGACATAATGATGCATGGTGATTTGACATATCATTGGAAAATGACGGTCGGACCACGATACCCTTCTCCGAATCAAGCGGTCACCTTGAGGGTTGAGTTAAAGCCAACGTGAGCCTGGACGTCGCTGATGTGCTGGCACTACATTAATCCTGAAACCCTTAGTGGGTGGGGTCTCATCTCTTGGCCAGCGTACCGGGTCATAAAAGCTTGGTCGTTAGTGCTAAGGGCTGTTTGTCACACTCAGGGCTTCACCTCACTCTGCCTCTCATTCACTCTACACCTCACTCTGCACCTCATTCACTCTACACCTCATTCACTCTGCACCTCATTCACTCTGCACCTCATTCACTCTGCACCTTATTCACTCTACACCTCATTCACTCTGCACCTCATTCACTCTGCACCTCATTCACTCTGCACCTCATTCACTCTGCAGCTCCCAACTGCCTTCAGTTCATTGTTCAGGACCGACAGGTCAAGGTGGGTATCGGTCACTCGCTGGCTGGCTGTGTAAGAAGTGTCTTACGTCGGAATGATCGACTTGATACTTCAGTGGCAGAAAAACGCAACGACAGCCGACACCCGAGCCGTGCCGCGCCAACCGATGAAACGCTTTGGTCGTCGGCCATGTTTAAGAATGCACAACAGAGTGATTTATTGACGATCCAAAACAATATACCTTGTCTGTCACTCCGGAAGTCAATATTGTTATCGTTGGCCGTTACACTCCGCTGCGCTGATGTTGAGCCAGTACTGAAAACTGCTTAGCTGGTCGCCCAGTGTCGCTCTCTCTCTCTCTCTCTCTCTCTCCCTGATTGGCTGGGCCGGCGACACTGCATTTGGTAGATTAAACCACTGCAGTGTGGAGGGGAAGTGGCCAGAGCCACACAGGACGGGGTGGGTGGACAGATGGACGGACGGACGGACGGGAGGCCGGGAAAGACGTGCTTGGCAGTGCTACAGCAGAGATGACCTTCAGAGCAGGACCAAAGAGGCTCAGCCGCGCTCGGAATAGAGAAACTCTATTCTCACCCTTGTGAGGTAGTCGCGGAGAAACACAAACAAAACAATGTTGTGGTCGCCTCCCTCTCTCTCTCCCTCTTTCTCTCTCCTTCTCTCCCTCTCTCTCCCTCTCTTTCTCTCTCCTTCTCTCCCTCTCTCTCCCTCTCTTTCTCTCTCCTTCTCTCCCTCTCTCTCCCTCTCTTTCTCTCTCCTTCTCATCCCCATATCTCTGTCGGTCTGCTGATTCATCACCACGGTATTTTGAGAGCAAAACAATGACTTGGCATCGTCTTTCATTCATCTTTCATCTCATTGCCAAATTCAATTTGGGGCATTTTGATGAATCAATTTTTTCTTTTGTCCAAATGCAAAGAGGGATTAGTCTGATTGGGGTGATGACACACCCAAACAGCCGACTGAATCACCTCCATTCTCATCATTCTCTCAGCGTTTCTCACGTGACAGCATGCCATCATCCCTGTTCTGTGTGTCATCGCCGCACGTTTCCGACCTTCTGGAGAAAAGGTCCACATTAGCGCAGTTTCCAGGGATGGGCCAGAGGAGCGCTAATTAGTTAATCTGGGTTTCTGATGACAGCACCTGTCAAGGTCAGAGACCTTCAGTCCCCATAATGGACCAGCCCCCCCCCCCCCCCCCCCTTCCTGGGAGATCTCTCTCTCCCTGGTCCCTTTGAAAGCTTTAAGATGTGTTTTATCGACAAAGATACATTTTGCATATGCTGCCTAACCTAGCCTGATGTCACTAGACCAATTCTCAAATGCGTGCTCTTGAAATTCACAGTTCATTATGAACGTGCGTTGGTAAAAACGCCCTCTGGACACAATTAGCTACACCCACAACCAATCAGAGCAATGGAGGGTGTGACACATCAGCCGCAGCCATCTTGGCTGTTTTTTAAAATGCCTGATCGCTGCTCCCATGGGGCGCTCCTATCCACAGTATTCCAATCAGACACGTCCCTTATTAGGTGAACAGTTGTGATTGGCCTGACCCCGGCCAGGTCTTCTGGTTGAACAGGAGTGGGGCCTGACGCATAGCCTGGTTTCCGCCCGCCTCCGTACTTCCGCTCAATTTTCATTTCACTTCAGTACTTCGGTCTGGGAGTGCTGTATGTTCGAACGATTTCTTTTCCCTCAAGTTTGTTCCTCCAATCAGCAAACAGGAGGCGCGGCCTGAGAGGCCAGGCCAGTCCCAGGCCAGTCCCAGGCCAGGGCTTTCCAGTGCCGGCCCTAACAATTTGAACAAACGACAAAAAAAAGGTGCAACCAGTCGGCAGTGGGCCTTATCAGGAGCGAACAGCGCAGCGACCCTCGAGTCAAGAGTCGAGGTGTGTGATGGACACACAGGGGAACGGGCTGAATGACATTGCATCGCGCACAAAATCCCGGTTCATACGGAACGTATTATGCTGGGAGATGAACTGCGCTAAGCCAAGGCGGCCTGCAGGATATCCACAAGATTGGATGGAAAATTGAGTGTGTGACTGATATTTTAGATTGTTTGTGTATACACACACACACACACACACACACACACACACACACACACACACACACACACACACACACAGACACAGACACAGACACACGCACACACACAGAGACCCCTAGACAGAGGTGTTGTCATTGTGGACACACACACACACACACACGCACGCAAACACACACACACACACTCACACACACAAACACACACACACCCAGCCACACACACACACACACAGAGACCCCTAGACAGGAGGTATGTCATTGTGGGCCATCAGACGGAGACAAAGCAGAGGTCGGGGCAGATTGGGTATCACGCCCGCCCCGCCGTGCCCTCTGCACCAAAGGGAGGCTGTCACTTTCGATCGCCGCTCCTTCTTCCTCACATGTCCGATTGATTACACTTCAGCCCCGGCTATTTTTACGCCGCGCCGGACAGGAACGAAGGGCGACAGCGAGGCGAGCGGCCCGGGGCGACCTGCCGGGTCACCCACCAGAGCTCTCCAGAGAGGTTGAAACCAACGCCGCCGTCGTTTCACCTCGACCCGGCTTGTCGGGTTAAATGGCGACGCGCTGCGCGCAAGGCTTGTCGGGTTAAATGGCGACGCGCTGCGCGCAACCGGAGATCCACTCAAATAGATGTTCCTTTGGGTCCCTCTCGACTTCAAAGGAACGCGCAGCCTCGGACGGCCCCCCAAACTGCTTACCATTCGAATCAAAACACGAGGGCCCCCGAGCGCCTCAAGTTCATCTGAAGTGCGCGGCTCCATTTTGTCTTGGTTTGTACTTGTTATTGTTGAGTTGAAAAGTTGAACGTCCTCTGTGTCTGCCCCCCCCCCCATCCCCCCCCCCCCCCTAGGTGAAGACCGCCCCAGGGACACCGTGGTGGGCGGCGGCGGCGGCGGCGTCGACGGACAGGCGGCGGTGGCGGCGGCGGGCGCGGTGGGGGGCGCGGAGCCGGGCGCCAGCCGGCGGCGGCGGTGGTGGTGGCGCTGCTGCGTGCGGCTCACGGGCGTTCAGCTGCGGAAGGCCCTGTGGGGCGTCGTCATGGTGATGTGCGTGTGCTCCTCCTGGGCGGGCTCCACTCAGCTGGCCAAGCTGACCTTCAGGCACTTCGACGCGCCCTTCACGCTCACCTGGTTCGCCACCAGCTGGAACTGCCTCTTCTTCCCGCTCTACTACGTCGGCCACCTGTGCAAGAGCCCCGAGAGGCAGACGCCCCGGCAGCGGTTCAGGTGCGGCGGGTCGCAGAGGTCACCGGACTGAGTTGGGAAGAGGGGGGTGTGGGGGGGTGGGGGGGTAGGAGGGGGGGGTGGCTTGTCAAAGCGGGGTCAGGGTCGTTTGAATCCCAGGTGGAGGTTCAGGTAAGGTGGGACATGGGGGTGGAGTGTGTTTGTGGCGGGGACGCAGAGGTGACGGACTGAGTGGGGGGGGGGGGGTCGCAGCCAAAAGGTTCTCAGTTTGAACCCTGATGTCTCGTGCCAGTGTACTGTACATGTCAGGGACTGGGCAGGAGTGCTTAAGAGTGACTCACAAATAATTTAAATTCACGGTAAGCTGCTTTGGATACAAGTGGGAAAAATATTTGGAAACAAGTGGGAAAAAAGATAGTGAAAGCAAAGTACTTAAATCGAATTAAATTTAAGAAGTCAAGCAGTGATCTGATTCTGCTCTGATTCTGTGTCCAACTACACAGTGTAGTTTACATACTCAATGTATTGGCTGAATCAAGCGCATTCCGATATTGATGAAATGGCATTCCCCGGCCTGATCCTAGCGTGGGAAGTAGTCTCATACCCATCACAGTGGTATTCTAATGAACCTCCTTGTATTAGCCGCACACCACGTCTGTTATTGATCATGGAGGATTAACATCTTGAAGTGTAAGCCATTCCATCACAGCCAATCAAAACTCTTCTGCTTCCATTCCATACAGTCATATATATATATAGCCATATATGATTGATGATGGTAATGAAGATGGTGATGGTGGTGAAGAGGATGATGAAGAGGGTGAAGATGAATAGTAAGAAGAAGATGATAAGTGTGCCTCAGAGTCACTCAGCTGGCGTTGAGCAGCTGTGCCCACTGTAACAGAGTACCTCAAAATGCTGGCAGGCGTCTGGGAGTCCCCTTGTTTGGGATGCACCTCACACCGCATGAGCTGTTCTCCAGCCAGCGGTTACGTAAGGAGCACAAGGTTGCCAACTCTCTGTAACGCGGCGTGCTCCGCATGCAAAAACGCACGCCTCTTAGTTTTGTGCCCATTCAGTTTGCACCTGCGGCAGAACATCTCTACGGACGACGGAGAGAGAAAGAGGGGATATTAAAAAGCTAAAGCAAAGGCTTTCACATGAATGTGTTGTGTTGATGGATACAGACAGGTTCATGTAATGGAACCTTCTGGTTTATAGCCAGAAGGGGAGGTAAAGGTAGTGAAGTGATGCAATGTGGTTGAAATACAGTAGTGCCCAAGTCACCGGGAGAAACCGAGGCAACACAATCCGTCACTGCCATAGCCATTCAGAGACAGCAGGCCTCAATTACGGCAGATAAACACAGGCGCGCGCGCACACACACACACACGTATCCCTGGTGTGTGTGAGCAAGTGGCCGTTGCAGAGGTTAACCACAAAGTGAATTGGGTTTCCATTATTAAATGAACAAGCCAGTGTTTGTTGAGTTCGTATCTGTCTTATCGGAAGACCGAAAGACCCGGTGTGTTTGAACTGAGACTGAATGTGTGTCCGCCAGGATGCTCTGTCGCCAGGCTAAAGTGCTGTATGGTTGGTTGGGGTTTTAAGTAAACGTAGACCGAGAAAATGCATTTCAGTTTTGCACTGGGTTTAACCGAATATCTCAATCTTGACTTGAATCCAAACTGTCCAGAAAAGACAACGATTAAAAAATGGTAAAGAAATCAGTAGATTCCTTAATTGAAGCAAATAGGAATTCAACCTAGATTGAGGCATCTCTGGGAGAGTGAAATACTCAGCTTTTACTTGTTCATTGCTGATTACGTAATTCTGCAGGTCTGAAATCAACAACAAGCTGTGTTGATTACATGGTTAGCACACTAGCGGGCTTGAGCCATAAAGATCAGCCTCGGCTTAAGAGATTCAGCGTAGACACCATGCCTGCCTCGTCTCCCTCCCTCCCTCTCTCTGATGTGTACATCGATCGTTACCAACACGCAGTCTGCAGACAGCTTCTGTGGGTGTTCAATTCAATTAAATTCAAATTCAATTAAAAAAAACTTTATTTTTCCCCAGGGGGCAATTGAAGGCACATAGAGCAGCAGCATTACAAAGGATATATATATATATAGGTCAAAGGTCAAAGGTCAGACCCCGATGCTTTCTGTGGTCTTCTGCAGGGAGTGCTGCCGGTTCTTCGGGGACGACGGCCTGACGCCCAGGGTGTTCTTCGCCAAGGTGGCGCCGTTCGGCTTGCTGTGGATCCTCACCAACTACCTGTACCTGCAGGCCCTGAGGAAGATCAACACCACCGACGCCTCGGCGCTCTTCTGCTGCAACAAGGCCTTCGTCTTCCTGCTGTCCTGGATCGTCCTGAGGGACCGCTTCATGGGAGTCAGGGTGGGCTGCTCGCACCGCTCTCTTACCTTCTCTCTCTCCATCTCTCTCTCTCTCTTCCTTCTCTCTCTCCATCTCTCTCTTACCTTCTCTCTCTCCATCTCTCTCTTACCTTCTCTCTCTCCATCTCTCTCTCTTACCTTCTCTCTCTCCATCTCTCTCTTCCTTCTCTCTCCATCTCTCTCTTACCTTCTCTCTCTCCATCTCTCTTACCTTCTCTCTCTCCATCTCTCTCTCTCTTACCTTCTCTCTCCATCTCTCTCTTACCTTCTCTCTCTCCATCTCTCTCCATCTCTCTCTCCTTACCTTTTCTCTCTCCATCTCTCTCTTACCTTCTCTCTCCATCTCTCTCTCTTACCTTCTCTCTCTCCATCGCTCTCTTACCTTCCCTCTCTCCATCTCTCTCCTTACCTTTTCTCTCTCCATCTCTCTCTTACCTTCTCTCTCTCCATCTCTCTTCTTACCATCTCTCTCTCCATCTCTCTTCTTACCATCTCTCTCTCCATCTCTCTCTCTTACCTTCTCTCTCTCCATCTCTCTCTCTCCATCTCTCTCCTTACCTTCTCTCTCCATCTCTCTCTCGCGGGGTCGTCTAATCCTGGTATTACACTCTTGCACCTTCTCTCTCTTTCCCTCTCTCCCCCTGAAACTTGTCACTCCATCTTTATATCCGTCTCTCTCCGTTCCTTCTTTCCCTGGGCTCTCTTTCTGTCCTTCTCATCTCTCCATCTTTTCTCTCATCTCTCTCTTACACTCATTTTCCATTCTCCCTCTTTCCGTTTCAGTCCCTCTTTGTCTCCGTCTTTATCCCTCATGTCTACCTCCCCCTCATATCTCTGACACTGCGTTCCTTTAGTTACATTTAACCTCTGTTTATTTATTGTACAGTTTATATGCGTGAAATTAAATCCAATCACGGCTTTTGCTGCATCATCAAAAAGTCACAGCTCATTAGTCAACAAAGCAACGATCTTGCTGATTGCTGTAGCTGATGTACTTTTGACTAAACATCTCTACAATAAGTTTGCCCCAGAACAACACAATTAAATAGGAAAAAAAAACATTCAAGCATCATTGACTGTATTTTGTCTAAGTGCATTCCCAAAACACACAATTAAGGTGGTTGCTTATTGGAAGAGACGCGGTGCGGTGATCCCATCTTCTGATTGAATGAGTCTGATCCAGTCTCCTCCTCTATCTCCTCTAGCTCTTCAGAGTTAAGAGGCAGTGTGTGTGGGATTCAGAGTGGTCTCCTGTGCTCTTATCATAATGAAATCACATTGACTTTCCTCCATGTTCTTCCTCTATACATTATCTGCTCAGCAGGGTTTGAAAGTTGTTCTCCTTAACATTAGTGTGTGTGTGTGTGTGTGTGTGTGTGTGTGTGTGTGTGTGTGTGTGTGTGTGTGTGTGTGTGTGTGTGTGTGTGTGTGTGTGCGTTGTCTTCCAAGTACCCGTTAGGGTAAACAGTGGATGGCTCAGTCCTAGAAACGCATTCCTTGTGGATTCCTGAGGGATTCCCACTGTGATGGAGGGGTCTCTTGATAAGAAGGCATTTTTGCAAATAAGCAATTGATGTTCTGTGTAGTAGGACTAGGGTTAGCTAAATCTGTAGCAACTATGCCACCATAGTTGCTACAGATTTCAGTTTCGTCACCACAGTTACAAAAACCCACGTTTGCAGAGTACACAATGAGGTTTCCTGTGATATTAGGGGCTGCAGGGTTAGGGAGAGTCAAGTCAGTCAGCTCTTCCATACAAAACACAACAGACAATCGGCGAGACTATGTTATAGTATCCCGTGTTACTATAACGGTAGTAAAATGCATGACAAGGTGTGAGGGGAAAGAGCAGGGACACATAGAGCAGGGGTCTGTGTGCAAGGAGCCAAGGAGAGTAATGGGGGCTCAAATCCACAACAACAAGACTCACATAACTCACACAGCCATATAAATCCCAACCGGCTCATGTTACAGTGTTACACACTGCAGTGATCCATGTTGAGCCTCCACTGTAGTTTGGCCACATTTGTCCGGGGTGTCGAGTCAAAAGCTGACAAAAACAACAAGTGCTTAGTTATTAGGTTGATGGTCATGTTTGGGGATTGGTTTGGAGATGCTTAAGTCTAGGTATTAGGGCTACGTTAACACGAGGCCGGCTATTTTCATAAACGGCCCTTCCACTCTCTCTGTTTTCAAAGAGCACACCTGTCAGTTTTCAGAAAGGTTTTCCTTTACACTAACCCTTGTATATATGCCGTCAGTCCAAAACCGTAGGTGGCAGTGTAAGGAGAAGCTCCAGCCCACGTTAGCCAATCAGAATCCCAAATGAAAATGTAAACATAGGTTGCAGTTTTGGCGCAGGTGCAAGTTCTGGCGCATAGTGTGACGTCGGCTGCCTCAAACGCAGTTGTTCTCAGTTTACATGCCAACGTGTAACCAAAGTTTTCCAAAATCTCCACTCTGGCCGGAGTTTTCAGAAGGATTCGTTTTCAGAGGCGAATTCTCAGTTTGTGTGTAAAAAAAAGGGCACAAACGAAGGGAAATGTCTCAGTTATTTAAAATAAACATGTACACGTAAACGGGGTCTAAGGCCCTGTTTACACTAACTCGGGTAAATCTACAAACACATGAATATTTATCTGTTTAGCCCTTCCGTCCACATTAGAACGGCGAATTCCAACACTGAAAATGATGCTTTTCAAAAATGATCGCTGAGGTGGATAAATGTGAAAACTCTGGGTTTGCGTTGTAGTGTGGTCAGGCTAGATGAAGGCTTTCAGAGATGATGACGTTCGGTTGCCATGACGCTGCCACACGCTTGCGCTCGAGACAGAGACGCTCATCTAAACAAAAATGACATGTGAAATGGAAATGATGATTTCTCTGTGCAATGTACTTATGTATCTTCAGTTACAACTGGGCATACTGTCTCATACATATTCGTCACTCCAACGCTGAAGGCGAGCGCTGTACTTGCTGTGCTTAAGCGATGGGGAAAAAAACGCAAAGACGCCAGTTCAAACCGTACTTGGAGTGGCGTTTCTAAAAAAACAACAACTTGCCTTTGTGCTTTTGGTTTGAGCCATATTTTTGCTTGTGAGTGAAAAATCTGCTGATTGCACGCCTCTAATCTAAACAGAGAGGGGTGGCGGGAGTCGCGTTATCATGACGACAACAACTGTTTATCAAAATAATTTCAGTGGAACGTGGATGCAAAACATTCCATAAACGATATGAAAACGATAGTGTGGACGGAGATCGTTTTCAATGCGACGTGTGCGTTTTTATATTTACCCGGGTTAGTGTGGACAGGGTGGAAAGTTAGAGATGGCAAACTTATTGCTTAATGTGCAACAGGTGTCCAGCCTCACCCAGCACCAGAGTCCAATCGGTCTGACTGGGGCCAGGTAAGGCTGCCCAAACCAGCCATCATCCACACGCACTCCACAATTAGGTATTAGTTTAAAGATGGCTTAGTTTAGGTATTAGGTTCATGCTCAAGTTTGGGTCTTAGTTAAGAGATGGTTAAGTTTAGGTATGAGATTAGAGGTGGTTTAGTTTAGGTATTAGGTTAGAGATGGTTAAGTTTAGGTATGACGTTTTTTTATGTCATTTTTTTTTACTTTTATAAATGACTAGGCTAAGGCATGGAATCTGAATTCCGTTGGGGCGTCAATCCGACGCCACTAAAATCTAAATATTTTGAAAACGAATACGCATGTGGAAGAATAACCATTGACCTTTACAGGCTAATGTTTTTTTATTATAAGTTGCCTGGTGACGACTTATAGTCACCGCTAGCCCTTACCCCAGTGAAGACGGCGTCACCGCTCACAACAACAAAAAAACGGAACAGGAGCTGCGCTAAACGCAGTGCGCCGCCACTGAACCGGTGAACCGGTGAAGGGTAAAGGCGTGACGTAGAGGAAACGCCACTCAGTTGTGGTTGACTTGTTTAAAGGCAGCATTGCAGGGAGATACTTTTTTTGTGTAAGGGAGGGCAGGCCCGCTGGCTCTGCAGGCAGTAACACCATGCTCATTTGTCTTCCTGACACCTCCTTAATGTATTGATAATCCACTCATTGAGACTAGGCATTGTCCTCCATAACACACACACACCCACAGGCACCCACGCATACCCACACTATCGCAAGCTTTGCAGTATTGTACAGACCCCCACACACACACACACACACACACACACACACACACACACACACACACACACACACACACTATCTCAAGCTCTGCAGTACTGTACAGACCCAAACATGCATACACACACACACACACACACACACACACACACACACATACACACTGAAAATACATACACACACAGCCCATCCCAACCAGCTTGCAGGCACACACACACACCACATAGGCTTACAATGCACTGTTACACTCTCAGGCATAAACCCACACATACACACACACACACACACACACACACACACACACACACACACACACACACACACACACACACACACACACACACACACACACACACAACACACAGGCACCCTGACTCTCTTGCATGCAAACATACTGCATAGGTCTAACACTGCTGTACTTTACACAGCCAAAGTCAAACACTGGCACAAAGCATACACACTCCAACGCTTGCATGCACACACTGTTGCCCACTGTCGCATATCTGCAGTACAATACAGACCCAAACGCACACATGCACCCACATTTGTGCACACAAACACTTTCATTCACACACACACACACACACACACACACACACAGTATTTTAGATACTGCATTCATGACATAAATGTGGAGGTCCCAGATGACCCGGTGGAACGCTGGGAGACCCAGTTCAAGGTCGGCCGGTGTCAGGGCTGATTGCTGTCTCTGCTCTGAGAGAGGAACGGCTGGGGAAATTGATACGTGTGTGTTTACTATCTGAATGGCTGAGACCAGGGGGGTGTGAGTGGGGATAGAGGACAGAGGGGGGGGGTGGGGGGGTGGCTGGGGGTCTGACAGGGCTGGGGAATGTAAACACAACGACAGCGCAAAGGAAATCAATGTTACCCACCTTACAGCACAGAGGCGGTCCTGACTGATTGGGAAGTGATTTGCTCTGCACACAAGAGGGAGTATTGTTTTGTTGGTTTATTTGTGCTTGTGTCTGCATTCGTCTATTCAATCAATTCATATAAATGAAATTACATATTGAATGCTCTGATATATATGTATATAGACATCCTTGCTGCAATGTACCGTGGGTTTGACTCATAACGCCAAATGTGTTTATATTGGACAAAGGTGTCTGCTAAAAAAACATAACGGAATACAAATGCAGTTTCAGAAGTCTTTGATAATGACTTCCCAAGCAAATGTATATTAAATAAATGATCCCGATATGAATCATGACTGACCCTTGATCTTGTACGATGCGATCAATCATGGATGTGCTGAAGCAAACCGCGGTGCTCATCTCTTCTAGGCCGCTTTATTGCCAGCAACCCGTTCCCATACATCCCTGTGTTCACTTGGCCTTGCAGTGGACGATTATCTATATTTTATCATCCACCATCCTTCACGCATGTACATCTTCTCCCCCTCCCTCCACCTCTCTTTTCCCCCCTTCCTCACCCTCCCTCTCCTTCTCTCCCTCCTTCCATCCCTCTCTTCCCCCCTTCTCACACTCTCTCTCATTCTCTCCCTTCCTCCTTCTCTCTCCCACCTTCCTTCTCGCTCACTCCCTCCTTTCCTCTCTCTCTCTCTCCCTCCCTCTCTCCCTCCTTCCATCCCTCTCTTGCCCCCTCCCTCACCCTCTCTCTCTCTTTCTCACTGTTTCTTTCTCTCTCTTTCCACCTCTCTCTCTCGCTCACCCTCTCTCTCTCTCTCTTTCTCACTTTCTCTCTGTCTCTCCCTCGCCCTCTCTACCACCTTCCACCCCTTTCCTCACCTCTCTCTCTCTCTCTCTCTCTCTCTCTCTCTCTCGTGCTCTCTCTTTCTCACTGTCTCTCTCTCTCTCCCCGCAGATCGTGGCAGCCATCTTGGCGATCGCGGGCATTGTGATGATGACGTACGCGGACGGCTTCCACAGCCACTCTGTCATCGGCATCACGCTGGTGGTGGCCTCCGCCTCCATGTCAGCGCTCTACAAGGTAGGGGTGAGGGCCGCACGCGGAGCAGCGCTGTGGGCTGACGGGGAGCCGTCGCGCTCTGTTTTCAAAGGGCTGTTTTCCAATGTGAGAAAGTAACGCCTCAGGAACGGCGCTCTGCAACATCAAAGAATCAAGGAGAGAGGCCGGCGCCTTGACGTCGTTGGTGCAGGGTTTGCGTTCTCCAAATTGGACCAATGGACAACAATGCTCCAACTCTGCCACAATTTGATTATTGTAAGCCAGTGTTTGTGAAACATTTACTATTTCTTCGTTTAGCAGATGCTTTCGTCAAAGACGTGAAAGAACACAGTTAATGTACAAGCTAGGTAGGGTTTGCTCTAAGAGGCTCACAGGCAGACAGTGTAAACATTGGGGTTTGAACCCACAACATTTTGACACAGAGTCAAACGACTTCACTTGGTTGTTCGACTCCTTCCAAATGTCTGGAACCTGTAGCCATCTAAACCCCTTCCGGCTTCTTAACCTAATGTATACACCGTAGGTCGCTCGTGATCAAAGGGTTTATACGCGCTCACCCGTAGTAGAGCTCACCCGTAATGCACAGAAAATAATAAAGGACCAATTATTTCTATTTATTATTATTATTTCTTCTAAACTGTACCAACCGCACAAAGCACTACAATGCTGTACCGGAACACAGCTGGTGCCAAGAGATGAATCCCATTTTTCTGCTACACACACACACACACACACAGACACACACACACACGCTCACACACGCACACACACACACACACACACACACACACACACACACACACACACACACACACACACACACACACACACACACACACACACACACACACACACACACACAATTGAGTCAGAGTGAATCCATCCATCAATGGCCTTACTTGTGAAGTGCAGCTCATCGCGGGTGGTATGTTCTGCTGTATGATTGGGTGTGGATAATGAAGGGCACAGAGGTACCCCAAGGCGTGGCCATCTCCCTCTGCTCATGCAAATCAATAACCACCACAGATGTAGGGCTTTTATTCAAGCTTTGTGGAGTCTTTTGCCTTCTGCCCCAAGTTTTACATGAGAACTCTGTCCTCTCTACACTGGAAAGGCTCCAGCCAGCTTATGTAAGCAGGTGACAGTAGACAGAAGGCCGTTATGGAACGCAGGGCGGAACTGGCCGGGGTGCGTGCGTGTGAATGCGTGTGTGTGCATGAGTGTGCGCACATTGTGTGTGTGCGTGAGTGAGAGACAGAGAGAGAGAGAGAGAGAGATTTACTTTGCATGTCTGGGTGAATGTGCGTTTGTGTTCTGCGGTGTGTGTGTGTGTGTGTGTGTGTGTGTGTGTGTGTGTGTGTGTGTGTGTGTGTGTGCTCGAGCCACGACATACCGGGCGTGCTGCCCTCCGTCCCGCTGTCCGATGGCTGGCGTACTAATCCGTTGCGAGGGCCACCGTGCCAGGGACATGGCCGCCGCCCTCCCCCCCCCTCCCCCCCTCCTCCCCTCCCCCCCCTCCTATCCCTTCACACCCTCCTGATCTCCTCTGGGCTGGGGGGGCAAACACAGTTCACAAGCTACACAGTAACACCTCCCCCCCCTGTCTCTCGCCCTCAGGTGCTGTTTAAAATGGTCCTGGGCAGCGCCAAGTTCGGCGAGGCGGCGCTGTTTCTGACGGTGGTGGGCGGAGCCAACTTTGTGTTGGTCAGCTTCGTGCCGGTCATCCTGTACTTCACACACGTGGAGTACTTTGCCTCGCTGGGCGACCTCCCCTGGTCCTACCTGTGTGGCGTCGCAGGCCTGCTGTTTGGTACGGAATGCATGGTCAATGTTCAATGTGTTTTTTGTTATTCCCGGTTACAGAGATCACTTCCTTTCGTTTTATTGGATGGATAACGCATTTGTAATTTTGGCAACAGCTGCAAGGGGGTGGCATTCATAATTTTTTGTTATATTTTTTGTTTGCAAACCAAACTTTTGTGTTTACCAACTGTTTTTTCATGACTGATTTGACTTTGCTCCCCTCCACAGCGTTCAACGTCCTGGTGAACTTCGGCATTGCGGTCACATATCCAACATTAATCTCACTGGGGATCGTGCTGAGTGTCCCGGTGAACGCCTGTAAGTGTTTACTGCCTTATTAGCCCCAATGTTATAACAGCAATCAAATCATACTTTGATTTTTATTCACTTGAATTGCTAGTGATGTCTCAACTCCAGATCGAGCTTTGTTTACATCTGAAACAGGCATTTATTTTCTAGAAGCAGGATAGAGTAGTGTCTAACTAATTATAGGCATAAGCAAACTAAGCGGCTGCTTGGGGCCCCCTGGCCACCAGGGGCCCCCCAATCGGGTGTTTATTTTTATTCAAGTTCAGTAAACCACACTTAGTGTTTCACTGCAAATATGAGAGTTTAAAATAGATTTGTGATTTCAGTACCCTCTGAGGTTAAAAAATACACTGGTTTGGGGTAAATAACAACTACATTAATACAGGGGTGGATGACCCTCTCAATGGGGCCCCAGATCGAATACAGAATGTGATATGTCTTAATAGCGCTTCCTTAATCCTACAAAATGGGTTATGGGTTGACGTCTGAATGGGGCCCCTCAGGTAAATATCACACGACATGCGATGTGATGTATCTAAAAGCCCTGGGTACGACCGTCCTCCACATGGCGTCATCCTCCCGCCCCTGTTCTGTGCCGCAGTGGTGGACCTGTACACGTGTGAGATCCACTTCAACACGGTGCGCCTCATCGCCGTCTTCATCATCTGCCTGGGCTTCCTCATGCTGCTGCTCCCGGAGGACTGGGACAAATACATCATCCAGCTCAGCACCAAGCTGCGCAAACGTGACGAGCCAGCAGAGGGCAACGGAGAGCCGGGCGCCAGCACGGGCCTCAACTGGAACCGCCGAGCAAGGACCTCCATGTCTACGTTTGCACATTGACTCGATTGAAGGATGCCTTGGATGGTGTCCACACGCGGTGAAACACACACACACACACACACACACACACACACACACACACACACACACACGCACACACACACGCACACACACACACGCACACACACGCGCACGCACGCACATACGCACATACACAGGATGGGACGTTTATAGCAGCCGGCCTCGCGGTAGAGGTCCAGAGGTTCAACATCTGGACTGGTGAGGGATCACGACCCCACGGCACGGTTGTGGTTTTAATGGGCCTGGTGCCCAGCCCTCTCTTTTGAAACCGCTTAACTTGATGGAAATCAAACACCCTAAACGATTTGGTCTGGAGCGCCCCTTTGTCAGTAATATTGAAGAGGGACTTGCCCGGAAATGTAGCTAGGAGCACAGAAGATGGTAAATGGTCCTCATTTATATAGTGCTTTTATCCAAAGCGCTTTATCAGTTTTATCACTTTGTTTTGGAAAAACCTAAGTATCCATTTTCAGAGCTGATCAGGAGGAAAGCATGGACTCGGATATGAAATACATATCTGATTCACTCATTTCCTTTTATTTTTCAATACTTCTCAATCATTCCATTCAACTAAATACCTGCATAAATCATTAATTTAGCTTTTCCATCAATACATAATTTATCAACATCTAAAGTTTATTTCAAACAATGATGAATGCATAGCTGTGACCCTGAAGATCCAAAGAAGAAGAAGAAAGCCTTGAAAAACAAAATGCCTACAAAACAAAGTGGGACTTTGAGTTTGCATCGCTCAGGGGTCAACTCAACGGTGAATGGCTGCCCTCATTGGTCGATACAACAATGAATTCACACGCTTTGGATATCCTTGGTGAACACGGCAAACATCCGGACATCTCGAGTATCAACGTCGCTGTTTGATGGCCAGGGATTGGAGGTGACCCCAATGGACCCTTTATAACCAAAGGTGTTCCAGCGAGGGAAACTGAGCTATCCCATGAACTGTGGGATTATTTCAGAGTATCTCAGAGTGACTATGGACAAACGTAACCTAAACATTGTACATGTTGGTGACTAGACAAGGCATGAATACAACTGAAACAATACTATTGGTAAGCCTCACCTGTGTTTACCTGTACACACCAATGTGTAAGAAATATCCCATTAAAATAGTTCAACTTTACTTGGGTCTAAATAGGGTGAATGACATGGTCTGTTGCTTGGTAACCATTGCTGGTAATGCATGGCATAACTAACATCTGGTATCTTTGTTTGCAGATCATTGAAAGGCCCCACTTTGATAATTTGAGCCAACCCTTAAACAAATGACCATTCAGTAACTTACATTACTTACACTATGAATGGGACATTAGACTCTATTCCAATGGTGGGCTAAGGCCTGAAGGTATTTACATTTTTTAAGCAACACTATAGTTCAAGGTGTCCATTTATGTCAATTTAAGATTTTTACCCTCAACAGCAAAAAAGGACTGGTTAGGAGAATACAGTGTATGCATCCAAATTCAAAACGATTTTAAATTGCCCATCAGAATTCAGTTTAGTCACTTCGTATACATCCCTAGTATACAGAATATACTAGTATACTTCCACTAGAATATAAATAAGTAGCTTTGTTGAATCCTAAAACAGAACTGCAGCAAATAAATTATAATTAGTAGCAGATTATTCATTGCGTTTTGCAGAGAGAGGCGTGGACGATTGTATGCAAATGAGGGTTAATCGTCAAGCTTTGCAGCACACGAAAAGAAAAGACACATTTTTATTATTATTCATATTTCCGGAGCAGGGTATATCATTACCAAACACACCGTACGAGAGAAACTTAGGCACTGTAAAACATAAAGGAGGGTTGTGTACTGGGAGGACATTTTGCCTTGCTCTATGTGAATGTACGAGCTGCTCTCGACTTTTTCTCACTACATGCTATTTTAGTTTTTATACCGGTGCCATACAACTGCTGCAAACTGACTTTTTAATACTAAGCTTCTGACACGCATCCGATAGGAACTTGTTTTCTAAAGGAAAAAAAACACTTGGTATTTTTGCTGGCTAATCCGGGGGAACACTGGTGTGTGTGTGTGTGTGTGTGTGTGTGTGTGTGTGTGTGTGTGTGTGTGTGTGTGTGTGTGTGTGTGTGTGTGTGTGTGTGTGTGTGTGTGTGTGTGTGTGTGTGTGTGTGTGTGTGTGTGTGTGTGTGTGTGTGTGTGTGTGTTAGGGGCTGGGCAAGGAGACAGGCATGCAGACATGGGCAGATTGCATCGTAACGCAAACGTACATTACAAGTTCGCTTCACTGCCTTTTGCTCATGTTTATTTTGCAATATAAAACGTAAGCACTGTTCCCATTGTCATTTTGTATGACAATAAATAATTATATTGTATTCCTCTGGAATTATTGCTAAAGATAAATGTAAACCTTTGTAAGGAATGTTTTTTTCTACACCAAAAAGCAGGGGACGATTATCACATTTCAGAAAGAAATATTTAAGAGTGTGATAAAGATGGCAAAGTTTATTGGGTCTACTGTTGAGTTTCTGAGTGTAATCACATGTACTGTATAAAAATATTTCTTTTCAATACATTTCGCTTTGTATGCTCATTTTCTTTTGCTCTGCACACTTGGTCACCGTTATGTACATATACAGTGCAATAAACTGATCATAATTTGTCAAATATCGTCGTTATATAGTAAGCCTATTTTGAGAGAAAATACCATGTAGTGGAGGAAGAATAGAATATTAATAGAATATTAATACTAAATCATTTCTTAACTAGCTCAGGTAACATACATATTATAGTTTTATATCTATAATATATTGTAGGCCAGTGGTTCTCAAACTTTTTACCATGAGTACCACCTTAGAAATGATTTGGCTCTCCAAGTACCACCGGAATTAAAATAAAGTTTACAAAGAAGGCATTAATATTAATAATATGATTTATTATTCACATAACTTTACTTGACTGAACAACCAACTGTAGACTATGTAAACTCATGTATTGTATTTAAACACTTGCAACGAGACAATACTAACAACAGGTCAGAATATAATGTTTAGGTTTGAAGGAGAATGTAGCCTACTCAGGCACAAATTGAAAATTAAGAATAGTAGGCCCTACTGTGAACTTCTCAAAGTAATCCTGGGGAATGTACCCATAAGAATAATAATAAAAAAGAAATTGGTAATGGCGACTCAGGGCCTATCATGCTTAGTGAGAGGGGTGTGCGTGGCTCTGTGAACAGAGTTCTGTGATGTCTGGGTCGATTGAGGTTAGCTTTAGCCTCAGACTTGGTTCATGATGTTGTGTCAATAAGCTCCACCTGTGTTGCGCAACTTTACCGTGCATTCACGTCGCAGCCGCGATTGCATTTGGATCACGGCAGTGTTTCCCACAGACCAGGCCATTATCGTTAATAGAAAATGCGGATCATTTTCTTTCTCGTGTGTCTCGTTTTTCGCCCGTGCCTAAAACCGCCACTGCTTATAATGCTAAAGCCCAGTTCAGACCAAAGATTCGCGACGCAAAGATAAGATTCTGCTTGCAACTCGCAACTCCTTGCGACTCCTTGCGACGAGACGGGCTGAGACGTTCTAAAAACTGGGCAGTTCACACTGCTGCACCGGGCGGCGATTAGTTTTATTTTGGTTGAGAGTAGGCTAGAGTTGCTGTGTTTCGCCATTCTCCACTAGGCCTACTTCTGCATTGTAGTAATTCGCTGGAGCTTAGTTTGTTTAGATCCCGCTAGTTGGATACATTGCATTCTTTCGTAGTGGCGACTTCTCGACTGCAAGGGAAGCTCGGCTTCCCCTAAAATTCCCCGAAAATTAAATGGTCAGATATATACTGTTGTGTTAACATTCCATTGATTAAAAATGCGTTAGAACACGTCCATCTCGAAGACGAGTTCGTTCAGAATCAGCTGCTTATCGCAGGTCGACTGACTCGATGTCCTTCTCATACACTTACGTGTTTAATTTGCGTGTGTTTAGACAGATGGGCGTGCACACACACGCGCACCAAGCATCACCCGCATTCATTCATTATTTTAAACACTCACTCGCGGTAAAACTATGTTTTCTCACGATCAAATACTCATCAATCCTAAAAGTAATGGGCTTGTACACGATGTCTTTGTCAAGAACATATGTGCTTGCTGTACGGTGTTTGCAGATGCATTGATTTAAAAGTAGGCCTACAATTTACCGCTGTATCAGCTGTTCTTTCCCAAATCATTTAACCAATCATTTAGGCCTACCCTAAAACTAGATTTTGTTTTGGAAGCCTGGAATATACTTTCTCGAATGTATTATTGTTATTATTATTATTATTTTAACGCATGGCATAGCTTACTATACTTCATTCATGTTCATTCATGCAGCCCTATGGAAAAAAAAATGTTTCCACAATCCACACGCTATTTCTATGCCGTTTCACACGTATGCATAATCTTTGACATCATAATATTTAACATGCAAGTGTAGTGGTGCCTGGTTGCTGCGGGGGAAAATCAGCTTTGCGCCGGGTGCAAACTAGCAACGACACATGCGTCGGTGTAGAAAGTCAATTGGGCCGGGCGCAAGATAGGGCCCTTCTTCTGTTTGGCGCACATGGCTAATTTGCATACGCGCACAGGACTGTCGGAATGGGAACATGTCGGACTGGCAGCATTACGGGGGCGCGATTACGGGCTGGCGGAGTTACATTTAAAAAACGCGTTCAAGTAAAAATAAATAAGAAAAGCGGAATCAATTTGTGGCGCTCGTTGTTCAATCTGTGGCGCAGCGCCACACATTGGCCTATGTGTGGGCAGGGCAGTTGCTAGGAATTCTGGGCCCCCTGAAAGAATATCGGTGTGGGCCCCTCTACCCCATTCATTGCCACCTTAAATGTTATATAATAGAAGGATGGTACATTTTAGCAATAACATATAAACGGTGAATGTGTGGGATGAGATAGTTAAGTATAGGTAGGCTATACATTTTGAAATGTATTGCCTACTTGGACAAAACCTTCCTTTTAGGTAGGCTTTACAATTTGAAAAGGTTTGAAAAGTTACAGTGAGTTATTTAGGCATTAGTTTGAGCTGGCAATGTTCAGTTTAGTTTAGAGACAGTTAAGTCCAGATAAGTCCTATTTGTCTGGTCCAAATGAGGGCTGTTCAGTCTCTACTCGTCTAGCAGACATCATGCTCCACCGTCACCGTGATCTGCCCATAGAAGTAAGTGGCTCTCGTCTCCGTGGTTACGGCAGAGAACGGCAATTTGCTGCCCTCTTGCGTGCGAGACGGGACCTGCAGGCAGTCCACCCGACTCTCCCCGCTGCCAGACTCCTGCTGCCACAGGGAAGAGGCGGAGGCGGAGGGGCTGCCCGGGAGAAACACCTCGCACTGCTGCTTGGGTTGGCGGTGTTTGAAGTCCGCGTTGACCGTGAACACGGAGGAGCAGTACCTGGACGCCTCGTCCCGCGAGGACGGGCTCTCGCCCGAGGAGCAGAGCGCGTGGATGTTGGTCGTGGTGGTGGTGGTGCTGCTGCTGCACGGACCGAAGCTCCGGTCCTCCCCGTCCGCCCGGGCCTCCGCCGGCCTCCCCGCCGCGCCCCCCAGCCGCGCCCGGATCTTCTGCTTGAGGTTGTGCATGGCCCCCTGGAAGCGCTTGCTGAGCAGCGCGTACAGCAGCGGGTTGATGTCCGAGTTGAGCAGCACCAGCCAATAGGAGAAGGTGACGGCACTGGGCGGCACCAGGTTGGACTGGCCCAGCACCGCCCGCTCGGCCGCCTGCACCAGGGCCACGCCCATGTACGGGGTCCAGCACAGGAAGAAGGCGGAGATCACCAGGAAGAGGCGGACCAAGCCGTGCTGGTGCTGATGCTGGTGCTGATGCTGCTGGCTCTGCTGGGGCAGCGGGGTCGGCTGGGGGGCGGGGGCCTGCCGGGGGACGGGGGTCTGGGCCAGGCAGGAGAACAAGCGTCTGGGAGGAGGAGGAGGAGGAGGAGGAGGAGGAGGAGATGGGGAACCCACGGGAGAGGCCCGTCCCGGTTCGCCGGACGTTGCGGCGTCCCCGCACCGGACCTCCGTCACAAAGCGGCCGCTCAGGTGGTACACCAGGCTGGAGTGGGTGTGGTGGTGGTGGTGGTGTCGGCTGCTGGAGGACGACGACGACGACAACGAGGACGAAGAGGAGGAGGAGGAGGAGGAGGACTCCTCCTCCTCGGCGGCGCGGCTGCGCTGCAGGTGCTCCTCCAGCGTGTGGATGCGGCGGGCGTGGCGGCGCGCCACCCGCACGATGTTGACGTAGCAGAAGAGGATGAGGGCGGCCGGCAGCAGGAAGGACAGCGCCACCATGACGGCGGTGTAGCTGGGGCTGTCGGCCCAGTCCACGGCGCAGCTGAACATGGGCCCGGCGTAGCGCACGGCGCCCCAGCCCAGCAGCGGCGGCGAGCTGGTGGCCAGCGCCTGCAGCCAGATCCACAGCACCACGGCGCCGGTGCGGCAGAGGGTGCAGCGGGCGGTGTAGCGCAGGCAGTCCACGATGGAGTAGTAGCGGTCCAGGGCGATGGCGGCCAGGGTGAGCACCGACGCCGTGCAGTAGACGGACGAGGTGTAGCCCACGTAGAGGCACAGCTCCTGGGTTGGGGGCGGGGCGAGAGGGAGGGTCATGTGGATGGATCAGGCAGGGGGGAGGATATTAATGGATCTCATAAAACTAGGGAGCAGCAGGGCAATCTAATAGTGAGCTCTCGTGGATCACCGTTATGTTTTATGAATGGCCTATAACATGTCTTTCTTTGTGTTTGACGTGTTCTAGTTAACTGTTTTGTGCTGCTATCTTGAGCTGAGCAAGTTTGACTGAAAACATTTCCCACCGCGGTTGAATAAAGGTATCGGAATCTGTGATATATATATAAGATATATATATTTATAAATATAAGATACAAAACCCCTCCGAAATAGTCACAAACAGCACTTCTTAGGGCTTATAAAGCACGCCACTGTGGGCTTTAGCGCATGACCTACAGAAGAGGCGTCCCAGCTGCTGTTGATGATGGACACGGCCACGAAAGGCATGACACCGATGCCCACCAGCAGGTCGCTGATGGCCAGGTTGATGATGAGCACCGAGGCCACAGAGTGGAACGTTTTGGTCGCTGCCACGATCACAATGACGAGGATGTTGCCTGGAGGGGGAAACACGCACACACACACACACACACACACACACACACACACACACACACACACACACACACACACACACACACACACACACACACACACACACACACACACACACACACAGACAGACAGACAGACAGACAGACAGACAGACAGACAGACAGACAGACAGACAGACAGACAGACAGACAGACAGACAGACAGACAGAGACACGCGCACACACACGCACACACAGGCAGCAAACACAACGCCCACACACACACAAGGCTAATTAGCCAACCTCTATGCTGATTACAACCAACCAACAACCAATACCGACTAAAGACAAGCTAATGTCGACCGCATTAAGGTCTACGAGTTAAACATTAGCGAAATGTTTGTAGTTGTTTTCCATTTAAAAATGCTAAAAACAACAAAACTACAAATTGGAAGGTGTGAACAGTTTAGAAAAGGGCGCGAATTCGTCTCTTCATACACACGGGACGCGTCAGTGACGTTAACTTTTAGCTTTATTATTAATTTGCCACTGGCACACAATTCTATTAAATTAAATTAAATTTTATTTGTAGCCTATATAGCCCTAAATCACCATTAGTCTCCAAGGGCTTAACAGGCCAAATATTTATGACATCTCCCAACCTCCATTCTTTTTAATGTTGGATCAAGTCAAGTGGTCTGAAACAGACGTCAGCGACTAGGTCCAGACCGAAGACCTACCGGTCACCGCTCCCAGAGTCATGAGGACTATGATGACCTCCAGGACCAGCGTGGTGCGGGAACCATTCAACGCCAGCAACTCCTCGTTCGTCTCGTTGTCGACCGCCGCCTTCAACCCTGCTCCAAGGACACGCACCCCGGGGTTAAACCAGTGCCCATAGTCCATCTTCAAGACAATCCTACCGTATTTAACATCTTGTTTAAAATAAAAAACGTTTTTTTAGTATTTGACCCTTCCCAGCTGCCTCTCATCAATCCAATTGTACTCGTCGTCGGGTATTTTCGGACCTCTTTTTTAACAGGAGGGAGGGATGCGAGCGGCGCGCCGCGGGAGGGGCGACTGCTCTTTGTTTACCTGCTGACTTGATTCTCACACACACACACACACACACACACACACACACACACACACACACACACACACACACACACACACACACACACACACACACACACACACACACACACACACACACACACACACACACACACACACACACACACACACAATATAGGCCTACATGTTATATATACGTTTATTGAAAAGTCACTGCATAACATGTCTTACAATTAAAATACAAGCATTTGCATGAAGCAGATGGATCAATGATAGAAAGTTGCATGGAAATGTTTTCCCTCACACAAAATGAGAAACAGCCTTTGCTTTTAATTTGGATTCACAGCAGAACCAATTACTTAAATACATTCTCTTTATGAAGGAATACAAAATGTTTTGGCAAACGGTCTGATGAAAACCATAATTATAACCTAACTTTACAGCAGGAAATAGTAGTGAGTTTGTAATACTTTAAAAACGTTGTTCAAAAGGCAAGAATAAACAGCGAGTCAGCGAGTGGTGGGCGATACACGGCGGTTGCCACCACTCATTAAAAGCCCATGTTTCAGAGTTGTGCTCCGCGGGGCGGGGGCCGTCAGCGGGGGTGGAGGTGCTGCCGCGTGTACTCCCAGACCAGCAGGGCGGCGCTCACGTGCACGTTGAGCGAGCGGATGACCCCCTGCTGGGGGATCTCCACACACACGTCCAGCAGCTGCAGCAGGTTGGCTGGGATGCCCTCCCGCTCATTGCTGTTGGGGGGGGGGGGGGGGGGGGGGGGGAGGAAGAGAGAGAGAGACATTAATGAGAAGATGGATGGCTGAAAACTAGATGGAAGCTTACAGAGAAACAGAAAAAGTCTGGTCTGTTCTACTGATCGTAACTCCAAAAGTCTGTTTCGTAGTGTCAGAGATAATGGGGGCACAAATGCCCAAATTAATTTAACTAACTCAACACACATGCAAATGAGCTCAGTGACTCATTACGCACAGCGCAGTCCCTGATATACTTGTGCATTGATAGCAATCATAAACAAATAAACAAATAATGTGGGTTTCTTCCTAATTACAAGGGGACGCACAGGGGGAGTCCGACCGGGGGAGAAAGCCCAATTTGTTCAGCTACATTTATCTAAAGCAATCACAGTCCTCTGATGAGAGATTACAGCCAGGACACGCTGTGCTGGGGAGAGGGAAGTCGCTTTGACACGACAGCCATTACTGTCCCACACAGGCTGCTGGAGCCCGCCTCCCGCCCCCGCTGTCACTAGCCTGGTGTAGCAGAAAGGAAAGGTTCTCTTTTCATTTCGTCCTACATCCAGGGGAACAGTCAAGCTGGGCTATTTGGGTGACACAAGGGAGCACTGCTTTATACCCTGCGTTAAAAAACACAGCCTGCAACATCAACTCCCATCTACGCCCCAAAAAGGTGTCTATAGGGTTTGATGAAGTCTTCTTGTTGCCTGTGTATTCATCCCTGAGCAAGACGCCTAACCACCCCCGACCTGCCCGTTTAGGAAAGATCTGGAATCCCCTCAGTGCTATGACAATAATCCCCAGGTTGGGTGATAAATCTGCTGACACCGCTCTCTCCGTATCTCGTATGGATTTCTTTGTGCAATATGTTTCCTGGGCCCCCGGCTCCTGAGGGACAGCCAATTACAGGCCGGCGTGCCCTGACAGGCCTCGGCATGGTGGTCAGGGAGCAGGGTAGGAAATAGAGAAAAGAATCACGCACTGGTCCCCCAAGGAACACAACCGCTAAACTGTTGGGATGGAGCTAAACAGCCTCGTCAGCTCACACCTCCACCTGCCAGGAGCAACGAGGTCAACGGCACCGTTTAGAGCCCTGGCCGCTTCGCTGTGCCATGAGGGAATTTGATGCACTGCCTCTCACACTAGGGCTCCACTGAAAGTGCAGCGTTGCGTCGCCTTAAGTGCTTGTCATTTGCCTTTCTATGTGCCCCACAGAGGGCACGTGGACTCATCTAATGACCTTCACAAGAGATGTCAGAGGAGAATCAACGTGCTAATGATTATTTGTTCTGAGTGATAAGTGGTGAGTTCACGCTACCACCACTGCGGATCCAAGTTCTGCCTTTTTTTTTTTTTTGCTTGGACAGTTTGACAGTTTGTTATGCATTTCAAACGTAAACATAAGTTCCTAACGGAAAAAATAAGTAATTTGAATTTGATTGATAGAGGAGCAGTTTAGCAGCATTCAACTCATAGGTAAGGAAGCGGGATCCTGTGTTTTTGAGCCCAAACGTTTTTTTTGTTCATCTCAACTCATACCCGAGAAGCAGCAGGGTCTTCTCAGGGAACTGGTAGTCCTGAAGACTCTGGCTATTAGCGGTCTGTTCCACTCCCACAATGCAATAGCCTTCACTCTTCTTCAGCTGCAGGAAGTCAGTAAGCTCCACAGGTTTCACCTGGGAAGGAAAGACCGAGGTAACCATGTAACAAATATCCAAGTAACCATGTACAAAACATCAAAGTACATAAAATACCATGTCGCAAACATCAAACTGTACCATACATCAAATACCTTACATTCAAGTACCAAACATCAAAGAATTGTGTATCACACATCAAAATTTGATGGCCAAAGATGGAAGTACCAACTTGTGGGATAGAGGCCATGTTAACTTTCAGCCAATACAATAATCATGTCTCCCCCACAATATAACAAGAGCATGCACAAGTGGCTACCATGAAACTCTGGCGCGATGACATCTCAACGGATTAAAATACCATTGCTCTTAAGGTTGAGCACCATCTTACGGAAGTAGCATTTAAAGGTCCACATGCCACCAGGTTAGGTGGTGTGATTAGTCGTTGAGAAAATGTTTTGAAAATCTGCAGAAAAATCATCACAGGTGGGCGTGTCCACCTAGATGTGCGACGGATAGATGGGCAACAATTGCTACAGTCGACGGGGTAGGCTGGTAGTCCGATCTACCCAGCGCACATCTAGGTGGACACGCCCACCTGTGATGGTCATAACGGACCGATTTTCAAAACGTCTTGTAACGGCTAACCATGCCACACCTGGTGGCACGTCATGGGACCTTTAAAGCTGGTCTTGGAGTGCTTTAACTTTGGAGCGCTGCGTCGCTCACCTCCAGCAGAGGAAGCCAGAGCTCGGAGGAGACGCTGAGCGACTGGAAGTGCTTGTCAGCGACGTGGCGGAGACTGTCCAGCACCAGGGCGCTGGCGCCGAAGATCTCGCAGGTCCGGCACAAACCTAAGACGCACGGCGGACGTTAACCGCTGTGCAGAGGTGCCGATCGTTTCATAGGGGGTTTCAAGAAGGTGGAGGGTTCAGGCAGTTCAACGTCTTTGGCATATCGCATCAGTTAAATATACCAACAAGGAAATGTCAGGCAGAGTAGATTAGTTTAGGATAGGCTGTACATGTGTATATATGAAACGGTAACATTTGTCCGGGGATTTTACTGGATGATATAATAATGAACATTGACAGACCTTGCGTATTAGTCAATGCAAATATTGGCTTTTTTTTTTTCTTTTTTTCAAACAGGCTATCTCCACAACAAACACATTTAAATGGATTCAGCCATTTATGAATCTGCACTTGGGAGCACAATGGCCGCATGGGCTGAGAACACGAGATAGGTCTGTGAATACGGGCTGATAAGGAGAAGAACAGCCAAGGTCTGGCAACAGATGTATTGTGCCGCCTGACAAACGACCGCAATCCACGTTCTCCAAGTGCTTATCAGAAAACGGCACGAAGAGGGAAAGCACTCAATCACCAAAGCGGTAGCACATTTACATGTGGATATTATTTTACATCTTTTTTATTTTACATATTCCTAAATAGTACCTAAGATTAACGAATATCCAAAAAAAAAAAAAAAGTCTAAGTACAGGGAATTTTGGAGTCACGTAATCTAACATGATGTCAGTCATCCGGAGATCTCTGACCTCCGAGGTTGGTGGGCTTGTCGATGAGCGAGGCCACCACCAGCAGCGCTCCGTGGGCCTTCCCCAGCCGCGCGGCCCTCTGCTGGGGGGCCAGCTGCAGCTCCGGCTCCTGCTCCTGGATGCCCAGCCTCCAGGGGGTGATCTTCTTCTGCACGTCGGCCCAGCGCTCCTCCTTGTCCTGCTCACCTGAGGGTCGGGGTGGGGGGGGGGGGGGATTTAACCATGAGCACCAACCGTCTCTGTCGTGGGATTTCTGTGCGTTTCTGTCAAGACATGTCCAGATGGCTCCGGATAGACAGACAAAACGATAACAAGTTTCTCCTCCATTTTCGTGTTTACAAAGGGGGACAAGTCCCGCCCCTTCTGATATGTGATTGGTTGCCAGAAAATGAACAGCAGTGAGGACAGCAGCGCCTTTCTGAAAAGTTCAGATACTTGAAACTAGCAGAGCTTGAAGAAGCCATGTGGGGAAAAAAAAAACACTGAGTGAAGCGTTTTTTTTCTGTAGGGGGGGGGGGGGGGGGGGGGGGGGCAACAGCAAACATCACACCACTGCGGCAACAGACAGTGGGATTCAAAGTGTATTGGGAGACTTATACCTCGGGGGGGTACGTGTCTATGCGCACCATGTATCGACACACACTGAGAGGCTGTAGGGACTGTGATTGGCCCATATTGCATATTTCAGCTATATTTTCTGGTTAACATCTCGGTGGAAACATTGTTTTGCAGACGACTGGGGATTGACTTGTTCGCAGTAAGCTCTCAAATATGTTCATTTGCACCGCACTGTCCCATTCACGTTATAAAGATTCCCCTGAGTTAATGGCGGGAAATACTTTTGCTGTTGTACACGCAGAATACGCAACATACATTGTGTAGAAGACAATTGCCGCGTACTTATGGCGGCTATTCCACACAGAGGTGTAATAAACCCATAAGCACAGTATGTTGTAACAGTACAGTATGGTGTGGTGCTGGGTGGGGGAGGGTGGGGGCGGGTGGGGGCGGGTGCTGGGTGGTGGAGGGTGGGGGGGGTGCACCTTTGTCCTGCTGGATCCAGTCCCCCGGCTGGAGTAGGCGGAGGTCCGCGGCGGGGTTCCTCAGGGGCAGGGCCGGGCTGGCCAAGAACACCGCCGTCTTCTCGCACTTCCACATCGGGATCCACTCGTCGTCCGACAACTCCGACAGGCTGGGGAAAGTGTACAGTATGGTCTGACGGGACAGGAAGCAAGATAAAAAACGATTTTAGTGCACATCGTCGACCCGCGTCCATCGGCGACAACCAGAAGGCAAGGCAAGGCAAGGCAACTTTATTTATATAGCACTTTTCATACACAAGGCAGACTCAAAGTGCTTCACATATAAACATTGTCATACAATAAAAGAAAATAATAGTTAAGTAAAAAGTCAAATAGATAGAAAATAAAGGCAAAGTTTAAAAAAAACATTTTAGAAAGGCAGAGTTAAAAAAAAAATGCATTTTAGAAAGTGAGAAAATAAAGGCAAAGTTACTAATAAAATAAAATAATAAATATTTTAAGAAGCGGCTTCCCCACCTCGACGCTGTAGTCCCTGGTGGGGTGGAAGGCGCCGAAGAAGAAGTGCTCCTGAATCCTGGTCCAGTTCTTGTTGGCGTTGCTGATCCAAAGCGACATGGGAGCGGTGTATGGAGACATGGGTCAGTAGGTAGCAGATGAGGATCAAGGCATACTGCCACGCTGGGAGTCCCCCACCCTAGCCTACTACCACCTCCCTATCCCCCCATATGTTACAGCACAACTGCCCAGGCACAGTGCCCAAAACCCAAAACTAAACAACGGCCAGAGTAAAGGGCTCTTTATGGTCCCACGTTCACGCAACGCAAGGACCACGCAGACGCTTCGACGTAGTCGTGAACGTTTATGGTCCTGCGTCGGGTTTGAGTGAGCGGACCAATCACAGCCCCTTGCGGTTGCGTCGCCTCGACGGAAGGTTACAATTTTTGGGAGGCGCACGTCATGCCCTGGCGGTGGACGCAAGGAGGGTCCGCAAGGACGTAAGGGGTCCGTAACCCCCCTTGCGTTGCGTGAATGTGGGAACCATAAAGAGCCCTTTACGCCCCCTAGAGATATTCTACTGAAGAGAACCTCCCCACCTCCAGCAACAGCATCGGTCAGAAACAATTACGAAAAGCGAAAGAAAATGAAACGCCAAGGCGGTTCCCCCCGAATTCAGCTCGCCCGCCATCAGACTTTCCCCGGATATTCATCTAAAGTCAATCTGTGAGGCTGGCTTTGCACACCGCAATCAAGGCCGCTCACCCAGTGCTCTGCATGGCCTCCGCCTGGCTCAGGCAGGCCTCCACCACGGCCGCCAGGCCCCCCAGGCCGTCGCCCGCCCGCTCCGCCTCCGCCCGGGCCTCCGCCAGGCCCCACACCCTCTTGAGGGCCAGCAGGGCGTACAGACGCACGCTGAAGTTGTGGCTGAAGCACCACTGCAGGATGACGTCTAGGGCCCGGCGCCACTGAGGGCCCTGGAAGTGTGGCGGACGAGCAAAGAGAGAGCGAGAGACATTGAGAGAGGACCGGACGTTTTGTGGCTTGATATTTTTTAAATAGAAACAAGGATTTGTTTGTTGGAGTTGCACAAATTGGCTTTATGTTATGAAACTATATAACGATATATAAATAATAAACCTAAATAAAACTCCAAAGTGACCTTATCCTTCAGTTTGGGCACGATGAGATCCAAGTGCACCACGACGGACAAGAAGGTGCAGATGCTGGTCTTGGTCTTCTCGTGATCCTGAACGGCAACAGAAACAATGTGCAGAACATGTCCTTAAATCTCACTGTGGGATTTCATTGGCAGCGAGGGACATCTTTATAATGGAACTACAGGACCGCCCAGTGGCCCTAGGAGACATGCAGGTCTGATGGATGAAACCCACCATGCTGAAGCAGCCCCAGAAGCTCTCCATGTGCTCCGGGTAGCGCAGCAGGATGAGGATCATGGTCCACTCGATCAGGTACTTGACCGAGGCTTGGTTACTGCAGAACCCCGCTGCGAACGCATCGCCCAGCAGAGAGGCCACGAAACCCTGCTAGAGGACACGCATTTCTGTTTGTTATTCAGGTGCACAATGTCAAGTACACCGGGCTTGACACAGGCTTTAAATGTTTCTAAAGATTTATTTGAGCATTTTTATGCTTTACGACACTACACCCGGTGCCCTTTTCCAGAGCGCGCCGCCATTTTTGTGCTGTCCCTCCCAGCACTTCTAGTTGGAAATATCCAAACTTCTGAGGAAGGCGGTTCTCCTCACCCTTGTAAACACCAAAATGGAGGAGGAACTTGTTCTTGTCGTGTCTGTCTACAGGTCCTATCTGAAACGTCCAACAGAAGCTATCACACCAGAGACGGTTGGAGCTCATGGAGAAAGAGTAAGAGTAGGAGTAAGAGTTGTGACGCCAGCACTTTTCTGCTATAGAACCCTAAGCCCTAAGGCGGAAAAGCTTCATGTTTCGGGCGCGCGCGCACACACGCACACGCACCCACACCCACACACCCACACCCACACCCACACCCACACAAAAACAGCATTGAGCTCACTGCTAATTAATGTATTCCAACAGAGTGCCGGAGCCAATCAGTGGGGCTTACCTCTTGGAGATTAGGAAGCAGAAGCAGCAGGGTCTGCCACACTCGGTTCTTCACGCGGTGTTGCAGGGAGTTGCTATAGTAACGCGTCTTTGTCTTTGATATGTCTTTATCCTAGGGTGAGGGGGGTGGGGGGGGGGGGGGTAAATGAGAGGGGTTTGGAGGGGGGGGGGGGGGGTAAATGAGAGGGGTTTGGAGGGGGTGAGGGGGTGTAGTTAGTTGTGTACTTTCAGGCGAGATATGACACAGATACGACAGACATCAAAAGTGCTATGTTTGCAACTGTTACTATATCGGTACAGCTGTAAATAATAAGAGTGGAGGTCGGGATTACTGTACACATTTGTAGGAGCAGCGGTTATAGAGTCCTAGCACTCTAGTTTTAGAGTGCGTTTGTTTGAGCCCGCCGGCACCTTTTGCATCAGCTGCGTGGTGAGCTCTTCCAGAAGCCTCCGGTGCAGTGGCCTGGCAGGATCTAGATGACTGAGGAGCGCTAGCGCACACACACGCGGCGTTTGATCGTCCCGGTTATCCCTGGACACACACACACACACACACACACACACACACACACACACACACACACACACACACACACACACACACACACACACACACACACACACACACACACACACACACACACACACACACACACACACACGCGCTGTACTGCATTTGTGTGACTAAAAGGGCCTCTAGTGGCACAACATGTATTATCAGCCTTTAATCAGAATCCTGTATTTTTCCAAATGACCCATGACCCATATTTCTTTAAACCCATATTTCTTTTTTCGTTAAACATAATTGAAATTGAAATGTTT
Source organism: Micromesistius poutassou (assembly GCF_964030765.1). Classification (NCBI taxonomy): domain Eukaryota; kingdom Metazoa; phylum Chordata; class Actinopteri; order Gadiformes; family Gadidae; genus Micromesistius; species Micromesistius poutassou. The sequence continues at coordinate 12,794,770 of NC_140277.1, forward strand.
ATTGATCCACAAACAGCTCTCTCGTACAAAGACAAGTGCTGTTCTTCCTGAAATAATACTAATCATAATATCATGTTGGAACAGAATGGTGCAGTTTAATCATTCAGGACAATTGTTCATCATTGTTGGATGGTTAATTAGTCTACTTTATACTCATGTTTGATGTGGAAAAATGGATAATAGATTCAGCGGCTCACCCAGGAACCACTAGGTTCACGGTGCACTCCTCTCCCAGCTGTTCTACGTAGGTCTGGACCTCCTGGATCAGCCTGCGGAACAACAAAACAAAACGACAGAGGAAAATCAAAACAAGTCGTTTTGAACCCCGGGAAGGATCCGGGACGCCGCCGCGTGCACCGCCGGAGCCCCACCTCACGTCCCTCCGGTACACCGGCCCGTAGACGCAGGCCTCCGTCAGCACGTGGACGTAGCGGAGAGCGCTGGCGATGGCTGCCTCGTCGCCATGGTGACCGGTGGGAAGCCAGCAGCGGCAGCAGTGCTCGACCAGCACGTTGATCACCCCCGTCTTGGCCTGGGACAGCGCCATCAGCTCGGCCGAGATCTGGACCAGAAGGCACACATTTGGAAAAAACAACATTTGCCATGACAACACAGTCCAAAATAACACTAACGTTTTCCCCCCCGTTTCGTGACCTTTTTTGTCATTCACCCTCTGAATCTATACCCATAGGCTGATCTGAAGCCGGTGTGACTGTCGGGGGAGGTGCGTCACCTGTTTGAGGGTGGAGGTGAGCTTGGGCGCCTGGCTCTCCTCCAGCTCCAGGAGGCTGCGGTGGAAGGCGGCCCCGACAAAGCCCCTCAGGGCAGGCCAGAATTCTTGGGGGTTGCGGGTCAACCCCTGGACCAGCTCCCAGCCCAGAGTCACGGCGTGGACGCACAGATCCTCGTCGCACAGCGCCACCTAGGGGGGGGTTCATGTAGAACACATTCACCACATTTCTAGATTGTATTTCATACATATAGGGGCTTGTACATCGTGCCATCGTCCCATCGCAATGACGGCCTCCATTATGGAAGCAAAGGAGCTGTTGGTTAGTTAGTGTTGGTGGTAATGCTTTTCAGGTCATTTTTTTGTTTTTATTGTGAAACAATTTGTCGTTGCGTGAAGGCTTTGTGTGTTTGAAATGGCCCGCAGCGCATGCGAGATGTGGCACTAGGTTTCGGTATAATTACAATGATTTGGGACTTTCAGTACCATAACTTCATTCATCGACAACGATGCATTCTGATGCCAGCCCAATACTTATTTTTAATGATCACGAAATGATGTATTTCCTTACCATTTTGGATTATTTAACTGTATAGAACGACAATGTAAAAGTGTCTTCAAAGTCAACTTTGAAGTGTTTTTTTGCGTGCGACCAAACTATCCAGGCGCTCACCTGGGCCAGTGCGGTACTCATGAACGTCAGCACTGGCAGAACCAGACCGCTGGGCAACAGAGTCAGGGCGTCCACGCTGCACCCCAGAGCGGCCCTGAGCGTCTGATCCGACAGGGGGGTGGTTTGGCCCGCGCCGGCCTGCCTGCTGAGGAAGCCCAGGCACGCCCACTGGTCCCGGATGAAGTGGGCGGCCGTGCGGCCCCAGTCCTGGAGCAGGGGAGCCTGCACGCCCGCGTCGCTGAGACAGACGGCAGGCCGGGTTATACGCTGTCACGCTAAGACCAACGACGACGGCCAGACTGGCTCTCATTAGAAATAAAGACTTAAAGGACTCATGTCGTGCCACCAGGTCTGGGTGTGATTAGCTGGTACAAGCCGTTTGGCACAGGGAAGGAATGATTTTCATAGTGGGCGTGTCCACCTAGATGTGTGCTGGATAGATCAGTCTACCAGCCTACCCGGTGGACTGTAGCAAACGTTGCTCATCTATCCTTCATATATCTTGGTGGACACGCCCACTTGTGATGTGGTGGCACGACATGAGCCCTTTGAAAAAGGCCTGCAATGCTTTCGATCATTAAACAAATACCACACTGCTTAGGTGGAGGGATGTGAATTACAGGAACACAATCGTTGTAAACTGTGTGATCATCATCATCATTATTATTAGGATGATATCTTTTAAATCCACTCACCTCAACCCGGACGTGGGTTTCAGCAGGGTCTGGTTAACGTTCCCCAAGGAGAGTTGGCTCTGGGCGGCACTCGACGCGGGGCTGTAGAAGTAGTTCTGGAGAGACACCAGCACAGACACGACCTCGGGTCTCCAGTCAGCGGCTCGCCGCTCCAAGAGGTCGCAGGTCGTGGCCAGCGACGCCATGGCAACCGCCCGGGTGACCTGGCTGGCCACGGAAGGAGCCTGGTGGAAAAGAAAAAAAAAGAAAAAGCCTATAGCCACATTGAATAAACAAGCCTGTGTGTTCTTCGACGTGTGCGCCGTGTGCACCTAGCTCGGGCACCTGTGGCGTGGCGCTGGTGAGGACGTCGAGGCTGACTCGGACGAGCTTGGGGAAGAAGGTCCGCTGCATGTCGTCGCTGTGCTGCGGCGCGGCGCCGTACAGCAGCACCAGCCGCCGCAGGACGCACAGATACAGCTCGGCCCGGCCCACGTCCGAGAGCTGTCCACAGTGGGAGGGAGAGGATGTCAGGGTGCCGCTGCAGGGGGACTCTCCCGTGTTTGTAGTTCTGAGAGGGGGGGGCGCGCGGCCTGGCGTGTCGTGCCTCTTACCTCCTGCAGTTCGCCGCACAGCCGACGCAGCATGAAGTCCTGGACAGAGTCGACCACTTTCAGAACCAGCTTCTTCAGAGTTAACAATAGCGTGTCTTCTGCAAAAGTACAAAAAGTACATGTAAAAAATTAAAGCTTTTGAATTGAGCTCTTAAATATGTTTATCGTCTATTTATTATTATCATATATTTAGATGTTTTTGGGGACATTATGTATACAGACTTCTTTAATTTTTTTTTTTTTTTTTGCATTTAGCACTAAGGTGTTAAAACGCTTCTTCTCCTGAGTAACAGCCCCTTCATTTCCATCCACCATGAGGTTTGTTTTCTTCCTTAAACCCCATCAGACTTTCTCGCCGGATCCGCCCACGCTGCAGTCACAACTGGCTGCATTCACACTGACCGCAGCCACCGCCCTCCAGCAGCAGGTAAACTTCCTGCGTGAGGTCACGGGGCGTCATGGTCACCCACCTGGCTGCTGCCCGTCACCGGGAAGCCCTGGGGCGCCGCCCAGCTGGAAGAGCCGCAGCACGAGCTGCAGGCTCTTGTCGGTCTTGCGCAGGGGCAGGTAGGCGTTGGTGCTCAGCCTGCCCAGGGTGTCCAGCAGGGGGGCTAGGAGCTCCTCGACCGCCGGCCCTCCGCCTGCCGCCTCCTCCTCCATATCAACACACAGGAGGACCGCCCTGGCCAGCTTATCCGCCTCTTTAGGGTCCGGCAGCCTTTCACTATGACCTGAAGAAAGGGACGTGAGTGAGTGAGTGAGTGAGTGAGAGAGAGAGAGTCAATGAGTAACGCTACATTCACACTACACGGTCCGTCCGTTCTGTTGCCGTTGCCGTGGCCTGCGTGAAAAGTTTAGTTTACTTTTAGGGGCGGTGACGGATCCGTCTGCCAATCAGATCACGTTGTGCACATATACCCCAATACACTGTCCAATGAAATCGCCTTTGTGATACAACCCGGGGAGAACACATGGACACGTCAGAAAGCCCCCAGCCGTCGATGCAAGCATGTAGTGTGTATGTAAGGTAGGTGAGTGAGTGAGTGAGTGAGTGAGTGAGTGAGTGAGTGAGTGAGTGAGTGAGTGAGTGAGTGTGAGAGAGAGAGAGAGAGAGAGAGTCAATGAGTGAGTGAGAGTGGTGTGTGGGGCAGTGAGCTTCTGAATCTGTCAGTCTACTTGGCCCCTGCATTGTGTTTGAGTTGCTTCGCCCCTCTTACCTGCACTCGCTGGGACTTGGAGAAAGGAGTGCATCTCAGACTGGACGTATGCTTTAATGGTTCCTTTATTTTGCATTGTGCTGTTTTCAACGCTGGGCTTAAAGTTGCCCTCATTGTCCGACAGCCAGGCGGCCACCTGGGGTTGGGGGGGTGGCAGTGGCAGTTTAAAGAAGACTTGGGTACATTTTTGTCTTTTAACTGAAACTTGTGCACATACATTGACACACACACACACACACACACACACACACACACACACACACACACACACACACACACACACACACACACACACACACACACACACACACACACACACACTACCTGTTTCCAAAGAGGTGTCCCTCTACACAGTGACTCGTCTGCATGGAAATGCGTCAAAAAACTGAAGACGTCATCTAGAGTAACAGCCTCCTTTCAAAATAAAAGCGAATGAAACATACAGTTAAATGGAAAAGCACACAATTCTGTTCCAAAACGGTTCAGTAGTTTAGAGTTTTCACAAAAGAATCATTGGTCGAAATCAACCCAGCACATAGGTTGTCCTACCACTTGCGTGAGACAGAGGGCGCTGTTCAGGAGGTAGCACTGGGACGCTCCCCTCAGCAGGACCGGGTGAGTGACCATAGTGCACTGCAACACCTCCCTGTGGCACGACAGGAACAACATCAACCCACTGCACCACCAAGGATATGGGTTAGGCACATGAGCTAGGATAGCACAGGGACTAGATTAGAATAGGAGCTAGGTTAGTACAGGTGCAATGTTAGCATATGAGCTAGGTAAGCATATGATCTATGGTAAGCATAGGGGCTGGGTTAAAATAGGGGCTGGGTTAGGTTAGCAAAGAGCTAATATTAGTGTATTAGTGTGTAAGCAAAATCTTGGTCAAGGGTTTTACCACTAGGGCTGCTGGCTCCTTCACAACCTGTAACATTCTGTACTTAACTCCAAAGTGGAATAAAAGGCGTCTAATAAACCACCTGTAATAATGACATTAAAGAAACCCTGATTAGAAAGCGGCCCCTCTGTGCTCCCGATGCGGTGCTCAGACTACCTGAGGGCCTGCAGGCCCTGGCCGCCCAGCAGTGGGCTGCGGGGGAGGCGGGACAGGGCCTGGGAGAGGAAGAGGACGGGCACGGCGCACCAGTGGTGGGAGCCCAGCCGCTGGATCAACTGCAGCAGCACCGCGCCTGGAAGGGGGGGTGCAGTACATGAGTTGAAGGCTAAGGCCCAGACTATGGAACTCCTCCCCCCCCCCCCCACATAAGATCAGATTCTGTCACAACATTCAAATCCAAACTCAAAACCCACCTGATCAAACCTGGCATACTCACTGTGACTGGTCACTGTATGGTTTAAAAAATGTTTGATGCTTTGTTGTTGTTCTTTTATGCTTTTTACTCTATGTAAGGTGACCTTGGGTGACTTGAAAGGCGCCAAAAATAAAATGTATTATTATTATTATTAAGGACCTTGACGGCATTCTAGATCACAGTATATTGTACTTGGCAAACATGTGTTTGTGTGTTTGTGTGTAACCGCAGCATCTGAGATTAATTTGGTTATTGGATCGATTATGCACTGAACCCAAAAGTCGTTCTTTTTAAATAACTAAAAAACAACATATTGCTCTCTATATATATTTCACTGATGATAATGATAAATAAGTAGGCCCAAAAGGTTAATAAATCACACTTTGTGATTAACATAAAGAACAATAGCAGTGTTATGTCCATACAGAAACAGCATATCTCCACCTCTTTCCTCTGATGGCAGGCTGCTGAAGAAAGACGTCAGAAAGGCAGACAGTTTGACGCCCAGCTCGGGACAATCCCCTATGCTCTGTCCCGCGGCCCTGGACATCAAGAAACAGATAGACATTCAAACCACACCCAATGTGCTGGTTTAGCCGTTAAGGCATTCGCTTTTTCCACATAAATCACATTCTATTTTGGACAATAATATGCTCACCTGTGGAAGAGTGAACTCTCAGACAATACATCCATGAAGGGGCCGACTACAAACTGGAAAGAGAAATTAATCATCACACTCATCAAAATAATTCTTAAATACACATATGAATGTATATCAACATATATGAATGGAAACGTCAGCTTGAAATTGCAAAGGACGACGGGACGGTTGACCGGCACCTGGGAGAAGGCGGTGGCGAAGGCGGGCTGTCGGAGGGCCTGCAGGTCCAGCAGGTGGTACACGCCCTCCCTCATCAGGGACTTGTTCTCACTGTCGAACATGCGCTGGTACACGCACAGCAGCCAGGAGGGGTGACAGCAGGCCCTGCCCGACGCTGCAAGACCCATCGATTTAAGGTGTTGATAATACACCCCAACCCTCCAATTTGTATTTTTTATTTTGTTCTTATTAATATGTTTAAGTGCGTGTTGACTCACCTTGGGTATCCGTGGCGGTTGTCTGGATCAACACGTCGATTCTGTTGAGCACTGGCCGCACGACGTGGATCTGTAATAGCAGTGTTATAAATTAGCAACACAGCATCTGTACTGCAACTATAATGGCTGTGGATGAATAAATAACAATGTTGAGGCTCCACTTGCCTGGTTTTCCTCCAGGGTCTCCATCACGAGCGCATAGTCCTCCCAGAACTCTCGGAGCAACTGGCTGTCTTTCGGCGACCATCTGAACAATAGCTCATCTACAGTTGCATGTTAAATGAGATAATGTGAACTTCAAAGACACCCCTGGAAAGATAATTTCGTGATAATATAACCAAACTAATATTGTTCAAGAAAAGGGAAAAAAAGAAAGAAAGAATTTACCTTCTTCTGATGGACAGGTCGGACACTCAGCTCCCTGTTCTTCCGAAAAGGCCACACATCTTTTCAGCAGATACAACGCCCGTTTACGACACACGTTGTCCTTGTGTGTCAGTCCGGCCTGGACGATCCTCCAGAACTGACGGGCTAATCGCACGTCAGGTCGAGTGGTGCTGAGGCTGAGGTCCTGACACTGCGCTTGCAGGTCAGTGGGAGGGAACAGGTGATCTGACAGCACCGTCAAACACAGCAGGGTGCGCTCTGTCACCGCAGCAGTGTCGTCGCTCCGGTGCCAGGTGAACAGCTCGTCCAATGTGAACTGAAGTGTGCTACTTAACCATTCCCCGGGCTTGCATGAGTTCAAGAGGGTCAGGAGCAGTCTGACCGTGACTTTGGAGACGACGGCCTCAGACAACGTGCGGATGCAGTGTAGAGCGGACGACAGTGTCGTTTGAGTGAGTTGTTTATCCAAGGTGATAGACGGTAAAAGAACAGCGATTACTTCAATGGCAACTTCCACGTTGAGGAGTCTCCCGTCGGCGTCGTCCTCCTGCAGAGCGGGCAGGACCGTGTCGGCCAGCCGCCCCACTACATCATCATCACCACAGTGAGGGATGCAGACGCCCAGGAGTCTGCACGCCGCAGCGGTGCTCTGTCTGGGACGAGAGTCTTGAAAGGCAAGGTTTTTATCAGTGACATTTTCTTTGGATATCTTTAGGAGGAAGGGGACGCACTGATCCCAAATGATTGATTCAATCTTTGTGACGATCTGTTGTCTTTTCGCACTTTCAAACACAACCTTGTCTGCAGATGTACCGGCTAAATGCTGTCCAATTCCTTCAATGAAAGCTGTCAGTGCCTCTACCCTTTCCTTTTCTGGCCACGAGTCCTTTGGCCAGGACAAACTATTAAATAAGATGTCATAATTGGGTGCGCTGGTTAAAAGTGCGTTTATCAAAACAGAGGACATTGTAATGTAAACGCCGTCGATTCGGTCTCTCGTAGTGCCATGCGTGTGTGGTGTAAACTTTGGAGAATCGTAAACTTCCTAGTACGTCAACAGAACCTATCGCGAGATTTGGGACTGTCCGTCCAGCTTTATTTATGAGTGGTCGGTAGATGTCCCTGTTTCGCTAAATTCCCAAAACAACGTTCCACTCCATGAGATTCATTTTAGGTAAACAAAACCTTTCGGCAATAAACTTCAATTTATTGATGATCGTATCTCAATAAAGCAGAAGCTTTACTTTCAGTGTTACATACCGTTATACAAAAACAGGTCAATAAAAATCACAGTTATAGAAATATTGCTTTACAAATATTGTTGTTATGCTGTTCTGATTATAAAAAGAGATACCGCTGCATGGAGAACCTTTGGATGAACGTATAAGGCATATAAAAAAAACAAGGAGTTCCTTATTAAATGCCGTCTTTTAAAATACATAAAAAAATAAAATGAAATTCTATTATTTGAATGATATGAAAGTTGGTGTACAATGGGGCCATAGGGTAACAGCCAATATGAACAGTCAATTGATTACCACCATAGATTCTTATACACCAGGTTTAAACTATAAATGCAGTTTTCCAGACTGCAGACTTTCATCTGAGTAACTTTCAAAAGATGCAATATGGTAAAAAATATATAGTGCAAGTATATACACAATAAAAAAAAGGCAATAAATATTCCGGTCGCAGACTTAAATGTGGCTGTACCTTTCCGTAACCCAGTGCTTAATCTGTCAACAACTGAAGAAAGTTCGGAGACGTCCTTCCCCCCCCCCCCCCCCCCAATAATATTACACACACACACACACACACACACACACACACACACACACACACACACACACACACACACACACACACACACACACACACACACACACACACACACACACACACACACACACACACACACACACACACTTTCTCCCCATCACCATCATGCGTCGCCTCTGAGGTGGAAGACATGGATAAAAAAAAACAACAACAACAACAACAACAACAATGTCCCACGCACATCCCCTGCCTCCCGTCCGTCCGTCCGCCCGCCCGCTCAAAGTATAAACTCCAGCAGCTGCTCCTCCCCCAGCCGGTCCAGGGACAGGCAGTTGGGCGCCCTGCGGCCGTAGAAGGAGGGCTTGGCCGGGTAGTGGCCCGGCGGGTAGTACCCGTGGGGGTCCGCCACGGAGGGGCCCTTGGGGTTGACCTGGGCGCCCGGGAGCCCGAAGGTGTAGCTGAGGGAGGAGTCCGGGAGGAGCAGGGTGGGCGGTGGGAACAGACGCACGTCGTCTAGACTCTGGCTGTGGCGGTCCGCGCAGACGGGGCCCCTGGTGGACTGCAGCACCTGGGAAAACAGAGACGGCAGACGGTGGTGAGACAGGAAGTGGGCGGGAGGGGGGGGCGGGGGGGGGGGGGAGAGGAAATGATGCGATAAGCGAATATTAAAGACAGACAGCAGACCTTTGCTAAGTTGTTGTTGCGCAGCTGAACCGTATGCATGTCGTTGTTAGGGGGAGAGCCTTCACCATCTGTGGAATAAATGAATCAATGAGTTAGCTCAGTATGATTGATTGATTTTCTTCACAAAAGCGGATGAGGTTCCACCGGGGAAAAAATGTTAGTATATGAAAGGAACAATTTATCGATTAAAAAGGGAAAATAAAGAGACATGTTTATACCGATATGGTCGATGTCTTTGACGGGGGAAAAGTCCACCGATATCCCCTGGAGAAGATCAGCCAGGTGAAACATGTCAACATGGTCGTCCACTAGAGTCTCCTCTGTTCTGCTTCTCTTCAACTCTACGAAAAGGAAATGTACCAAAACTGTGTTAGTAAAACAACCACTACTTGAAGGGCCCCTATTTCACCACCGGGTGTGATTAGTGTGCTTCAGTGACATGCAAGTGGGAGTGTCCACCCAGATGTAGGATGAATAGATCAGTCGACCATACATCCATACATCCATCATACATCTAGGTGACACCGCCGCCATGTGACGTCAGTAGGGCACAGGGCTGTAATGGCTAATGACACTCACACCGGGTTGTTAATTAGGTGCCCTTTAAAGCTGGGGTAGGCAATTTGGAGAAACCAGCCAGAGTAGGTTCCTCCCTTCAGACTTCCCTCCAAAGCCACTCCCCCAAAACACATGACTCTCACCTTCCTTCAGACCCTCTCCCTCCTCCTCGAACTCCACCACCTCGTCCTCCGTATCCTCATCATCGTCGTCGTCTTCGTCGCCCTGCGCGCGGGCATTGACTCCGCCCACGTCCACCCCGGAGGTGTGGGAGGAGCCGTGGCTGGAGCTGAAGCACTTCTCCGTCCGCCGCCCGCGCCCCGAGCCCCCTTCGGCGGAGACGGCCGTCCCCACGGAGGCCACCTCCATGGAGACGTTGCCGTGGTGCCGGGCGTCCACCTCGATGCCGGAGCTGCAGGTGGAGTGGCGCGAGAGGCGGGGACTGCCCTCCGAGCAGCAGCAGCCCTGGGGGTCCGTGTCCAGGTCGTCGCTGATGTACGACTCCCGGTAGCGCTTCTGGTCTGGGGACACACGACCGGCGGGGGGGACGCTTTAGTTAAGAGATACCAGACCCAACGGAGGTGTTCCTGTTTTCAATGTACCGCGGCGAGACAAACAAAGAAATAATTCCCAGAAGAATGCTAGAATTGAACTGCAAACTATTAAACCTAACCCTGAGAAAGGAAATCTATAGTTAAAAAGGAAAATGCTCACTTTTGCCTTCTCGGATTGATTATTTTACCTTATTGTGTATAAATGGGGCACTGGTAGTCTCTGCTCAGCCACTGCAGGTGCATTCATCCATTTCTTTTACCGTTTTTATATGAGGTGGTCCATGAAAGGTCAGGATGTCAATCTAGTGGGACACCTTAAGTCAAAGGCTGGGATCTTCTGATCGAGACTGTCCTCAGACCTCCACCGTCTCCACCTTACCTTCCGTGTCCTCCAGCTGCCGGAGGTGCTTCAGGGCGGGCTGCAGGCTGAGGTAGAGCCGGTGGCAGCTGCTCAGGTGGAGCAGGAGGTGGCGCGAGCGGAACGGAGAGCCCGTGAAGTACACCAGCTTCCTGGCCGACGGCAGGCCATCGGGCTGGATCTCAAACCTCTTGCCCTGGAGAGAGAGGCAGCAGATGGGTGGGTTATACACACTGGTGTTTAGGTACTAGTACAGTGATGGCAAGAACGGGGCCTGGCTTCACAATAAGGGTCCAATAACTAACCGCTAAATTAATTAATTAATTAATGCAGTACTAAACATTAACAAACAATTACCTAAACAGTTGATTAACAGTAAGCTTAAGTTTACAGGAACACCATAAGTAATGATTACTAGGCCGTTAGTATAACCGTTAATTCACCGTTAGTGAGTTGTTACTTAATGCTTACTACGGCATTAACCGATGTAAATTATTGTACAGTGCTACCAGCTTTATTTTTACTAATACATTTATTTTGAAGTGGGCTGACCGAGAGAATGACGGGGAGGAATGGAACCTGGGTCGCTACAAGGCATATCGCCTCCGTGTTTGTGATGAGCCAGTGATGAGCCAGCGGGATGAGCCAGCGAGACATCACGCTTGGTTTCAGCTCAACAGAATTTAAAGTATTCAGATGTTTACCAAGAAGGTGAGCCGTCCGACGTTGCACCAGGGGAAGTCGTACAGCAGCTGACGTAGGTTGTTCATCTCCTATACGCGAGGAGGAAAACAAGGAAATATAATAAAACATACATAAACATGACGGAACGACGGTCACCATTCAAGATCAAACACTCTCACAGCATACACACAAATTCAACTAATTAAATATCAGTTAAATATCCCTCGTGTTTTTAGCTTTAGTTTCTTGTTTGCCGGGGGCCATCTGGACTGTGGCCTGAGTGGGCGCGGCGGAGTCCTTCTGAGATATCTCACGGCCCGCTGGCTGCGTAATCACCCCCAGATCCAGACCCATAATCCCTGCAGATGGTCCGCCCCGGACGGATCAAACACATGACAGAGATGGCAGACTGCACTAACACCCCCCCGCCCCCCCCCCCCAAACCTCCTCCTCCCCTGCTGATACAGGGATGGAGTGCACACACACACACACACACACACACACACACACACACACACACACACACACACACACACACACACACACACACACACACACACACACACACACACACACACACACACACACACACACACACACACTAATACACACACACACACATGCACATTCCTGACATGGTTTGCTCACAGGATCTTTCACAAGCACGGCCACGGGGTTAAGGGGGTTATTGAGGGAACCCAGCACCCTTCTCCTGACGTATGTTGTTGACGCACACACACACACACACACACACACACACACACACACACACACACACACACACACACACACACACACACACACACACACACACACACACACACACACACACACACACACACACACACACACACACACACACGCCTACTTCATCTGGCCGACGTACACACCTGATAAACCTGCATTCCTCGCAGAGTCAACCCCAGTAGTGCTGTTCCTCGCTCTTCTTTCTTGTCCTGTGGAGGAGAATAAGTCGGGGGGCGGGAGGTCAGATAACAAGCCGTGTCAAAGTTCAGCTCCCTCATAGTTCACCGAGAGTAAAAAAATAAAGAAATCCCTGCTGCTTTCAAAATAGCATTAAAAACAAACGTGACGTGACGGCCGATTTCGCAAGCGGCACATCAGTCAAACGCAACATGAGTAATGTTTACCCACGGTGTGTTTCACTCTGAAATAGGGAGAGGAAAAAGAGCTGGTATGAAAAGTAATTCATTTTCACGAGTGAGGTCATTCATTCATCAGCGCAGACGGGAGGAAACTCTCCCTTTTTCAGTCGGCGAGGAGGAGGAGGAGGAGGAGGAGGAGGAGCGGAGTGTTCGGTACGACGCCGGCGCGTGTTGACCCCTGACCTTTTGCAGCCTGTAGTAGGTGACGGGGACGTCCTCCAGCCGGCACGACTCCTTGATGAAGAGCAGGATGGCGTCCCGGGCCGTCATGCCCGACAGCTCGCGGTGCACCTTGGGCCCGTGGCAGAGCAGGTAGTGGACGCCGCGCTTTGCCACGATCTGGAAGCACAGGCGGCGAGACGACGCTTCAACAGCCGCAGTCTATTGAATGGTTGTTGTTGTGTTGTAATCACGCGGCGCTTTTGATTTGTGCGTTGCGAATCGCTTTGGATTCAAATGGATCTTGAAAAGGTGAATTAGTAACTCAATGGTCGAAAATGGTTCAAGTTTCACACACACACACACACACACACACACACACACACACACACACACACACACACACACACACACACACACACACACACACACACACACACACACACACACACACACACACACTCTCGGGACTGTGCCGAGATGGCCAGGCGCGTCGCGGCTCACAACGTACCCAGGGAGGGAAGAAGTCCTTGGGCTGGAAGCGGGGGCCGGCCCCCTGCTCCACCTCCTCCAGAGGGGGGTGGTCCCCCAGGTCCGCCTGCAGGGCGTAGCCGGCCAGCTGGAAGTAGACCTCCTCCTGCTGCCGGCACTCGGAGCGCAGGACCCGCTCCCGCAGGTCCGAGTAGTACAGGTGCCTGGCTTTACGCTCACTGGACGCCGCACAAAAGGAGGTGGTGGTTGGTAGGGGGTTTGGTGGTGGTTGGTAGGGGTTGTGGTGGTAGTTGCGGGTGGAGATGGTGGTGGTGGTTGGAGGTGGTGGTTGGTAGAGGTTGTGGTGGTGGTTGCGGGTGGAGGTGGTGGTGGTGGTTGGAGGTGGAGGAGGTGGTTGGAGGTGGTTGTGGTTGCGCGTGGAGGTGGTGGTGGTTGCGGGTGGAGGTGGTGGTTGTGGTTGGAGGTGGAGGAGGTGGTTGTGGTGGTGGTTGCAGGTGGAGGTGGTGGTGGTAGTTGGAGGTGGTTGTGGTGGTGGTTGCGGGTGGAGGTGGTGGTGGTTGCGGGTGGAGGTGGTGGTGGTGGTGGTTGCGGGTGGAGGTGGTGGTGGTGGTTGGAGGTGGTTGTGGTGGTGGTTGGAGGTGGAGGAGGTGGTTGTGGTGGTGGTGGTGGTGGTTGGAGGTGGAGGAGGTGGTTGTGGTGGTTGCGGGTGTAGGTGGTGGTGGAGGAGGTGGTGGTTGGTAGGGTTTGTGGTGGTGGTTGCGGGTGGAGGAGGTGGTTGTGGTGGTGGTTGCGGGTGGAGGAAGTGGTGGTGGTTGGAGGTGGTGGTTGGTAGGGGTTGTGGTGGTGGTTGCGGGTGGAGGTGGTGGTGGTGGTTGAAGGTGGTGGTGGTAGAGGGAGCATAGAGACAATAGTAAGGCAACATATGACACGGGTAATTGGACCAATACGTGTCGGAGCACGCTACGAGGCATGCGAGGCAGGGAGAAGAAAGTCACAGAGCTGGCTCCCGTTCAGGGGAGAGCGACATAGTCGGGACATGTGCAGGAACGTACCAGATGAGACGGCCGTTCTCCACGTAGTACTGCACCTTCAGGAAGAGCACCAGGGGCAGCGCCCTCTTCGGCAGTCCCTGAGACGACAAACACACTCAATAAATACCATGAAGGAGAGAGAGACGCCTCTGAATGGGGAGTTCTTTTTGTCATGCTAAAGTACCAGTATGTGTGACTGGGGAAGTGTAAGTAGGCCAGTATGGGGGCTCGTGAACAATTAACAGGGACATGAAGGTCAATGGGGGGCATGGGCAACATGAAATGGTCAATATGTCGTTACTACATATGCCATCTGTTGGTGTTCATCTTCTTTTATTCCTAAACCGTACCTTGGGTGAATCCGGCTTTGATTCTTTGGGGAAGTATTTTGTCAGTTTTTCCTCCATATCCAGGAAGATGTGCTCATTGTCTGGGAAGACCAAACGGAAACAAGAGCACAGTCAGCGGACAAAACAAAAGAACAATGCGACCAAGCCGAAGGTTTTCCAAACAATAGCCACAATTAGGCGGAACAAAAAGAGGCAGAAAAACCTTGTTCCATCGTGAGTGAGTGAGGCCTCCCCCAGGGACAAGTGGCGGCTATGTTGACACTAACCTTTCCTCTTACCGACACCGTTTTGCCTCCTTTGATTAATGATTCATGGCCAACTTGTATTCATGCGCACTGGGTATCAATGTCAAGGGGATTTTTTTCTTTCTATTATCAATCCCACATTCATGGCTGTGATGGAAGTCTCACCACTGCTCTCCCGGTATCCCCAGAAACTGTGTGGCCCTGGCACAATGCCACCGATATGTTGTCTACCATGGCGCAACCCCTCCTCCCCTTTCAGATGTTACAACTATTTGACAAATAACGTTTCCCAGATTGCCTCACAAGAGGGGCAATTCCTCTAACGGTATCTCCCTCCCTCCTCCCGCCACCCCCCCTGACGCTATGACTCACCCCCGCACTATTCACCACCCGCCTGTGAGTAACCCTCCTCTTGTCTTGTTGAGTTGCATCCCCCCCACCCCCTCCTCATTTCTCTCTCCACCGAGCCCCCCCTCCCTCCCTCCCTCCCTCCCTCCCTCCACTGAAGAGCTGGAATGCCAGGAGTGCATTCCTGCCTTAATGAAGTTAATATTGGGAGAATAAGTGGTCCCTGGCCAAACACCAGAAATACAATAGGCCCCTTGTGTTGTGCGGTGAGCAATGCAATCTAACCATTACGAAAAAAATACATATGGAAGGTGGGCTACAAAAGGAATGAGATTACTTTTTTTTTTAAAGAGGATTAGGGCTCCTTTATGAAGATGGAAGGGGCGGGTTGGGTGTGTTAGAACTTCTGTTGTGTTGTTTGTGCCAGTGAAAAAAAGAAAATCCCCATTTTTTTCCCCCCCAGTGTGTCAACAGCCACGCACCAGAGTAAAACCGTAACCCAACGACAAAGGGCACCAACAACCCTAAACCATGACTTGCGACGTGGCAAACTCGTCAGAGTTTGTCACCAGTGGCGCGTATGAAGACGTTATGCGTCTGATGGACCAAGGCCGGTCCTCATGGTGTGTTCCAGATGCCTCGGACGCCAGCCTTCCGAGGTCCGAGTGGGGAAATCTCCCAGCTTTCTTGCGGCATTTCTCGGAGGCACGCCCCCTTTTGGTCGCGCCCCCTCGGAATTCTGAGAGTAGACCGAGCTCAGTGATGACTCGCTCAACAAAAATGGCTGCGCCCGTGAAGAGATTTATTTTCTTTGTATTTGTACCATGTTGGTCATTTTAATGTTGTAATTTTAAGTGCTCTTACACACTTGAATACATTGCTACTTTATTCCGGTCACCAATGTATGCATTGCACGGTCTTGCTGTGCGTGCAATACAATGTAAAGTTGTGTTGTTCGTTTTCGAGCTGGTTTGCTAAGGAGGCTAATGTAGCTAACAATAACAATGACGAGCCAATGACATAACACGATCACAAAGACGAACGGGAACGCTGTAAGTGCTACGAGACAGGAAATGACGTCGCAAGTGAAACTCGGAAAGGCTGGTGTCCAAGGCATCTGGAACACGCCATCACTCATACTGCAGTCTTTTTGTTTCCGGGTCACAGATGTCACAGGGCTTACCTTTGACCACGGTCAGCCCAAAGAAGTGCAGCTCTTTGATCCCCAGCAGCGCGGCCACGTGGTTGAAGACGTCCAGGCCGGTGGACTTGAGCTGAACGGGGGTGAACGGGGAGAGCAGAGTGAGTCAACATGCACTCACCAACCGGCCATGGAGGACGGCGACACAGGGGAGGGTTTCGGTCATGTGCTCTGAAGTTCCATTAAAGGCTTTCAAACCCACCATCTTGGTACTTATTGACTAATAGTTCTTGAATAACCAGTTGTTATTATTCTTAATATAAACGGGGGGGGGGGGGGGAAATGAGCAAGAAGGTGGTGTTTTTTCATTAAAGTTTGTGAAATCATGTGAATCTCTTGTTTTTGATGTTTTGGAGGAAGACAATCCCTCCCTAGGACATTCTGAGAACAAACGGCATGTTGGTTATCAGGGCACCATGGCGATAAAGAAGATACGAGGGTGATTCATGGCAACACCTACCCCTATGGTGACGTCCAGCTGTTCTTTGTTGGGGAGGAGGACGCAAATGGTCCTCTCCTGCTTGGCCAAGACTGACATGGCGTCCAGCGGTGGGGTGAGGGGGCGGAGTCTGAAGAACGCAGGTCGCCGTCAATCAAACTGCCACAAAATACTTTGTTTTCTCCGGGAAACCGCTGCTTGTTTGGTTTGTTTTTTTTATCTCCCCACGTCTCTATTCAGGCGGTAGCTCCTCTTCCATGGTTGATCTAAAAGTGTCAGAAATTAAAGAGCAGTGATTGGGGGGGGGGGGGGGGAGAACACAGAGAAAACATGACCAGGATTTCTAGAGGTAAATGGTTGTATGTTATGTATTTCATCAGACAACTAGATCGGGAAGCTATGCAGGAAGCTAGCGTGATTGTATGAGGCAAGGAATGCATCGATGGCTCAGCCATTGGTATCAGATTGTGAATATCAGTATCGTCCAGGAAATATCATATCAGTGTATCCCTGCTGAAAACTCTTTTGCCTCAAGGGTCCAACGTCTGATGATTCATCTAGGGTTGAGTGACAGGTCATATGTTCACTTGAATCTTTCACATCAAATGCAAAACATGTGTGGCCCCTTAATAGGCCATAACTTAGCAAGCAAAATGGAAACATGGGAGACTATAATTCATCCCCATCGATCAAAGGGTTATAAGGTTCAACTAAACAGACAAGTTATGCAGTTTTAAAAACAGAGTTTTAAAACAGATTTTAAATAACTCCAGTGTTACAGGATCGCACTGAGATTGAGAGGAAAATAACTTTGAAAGGCAAACAACAAAATCAGCGAAGAGATGATTTGTTCCTCGACAACATTTAGACACTGGGAGGGAAGTGGTGTTACAATACTGACCCCTATCACCTGATTAACTCCTCAGAATCAATTCATCTGATGAATGAGTGCGGACTCCATGATCCTAATCCCAGTCTGAACCCCGCGCCGCACAACAACATGACAGAAAGACCAAGGTAATCCATCTTGGCTACATACATAATCCACATCAAAGAAACATGATGTGCTCACCAAAAACACCCTGATCCCTAATTATCCATGTTATTGAAGCCTTTCTTTACATCATCAATGATGCACAGTCCCTCTTACAGTCACACACACACACACACACACACACACACACACACACACACACACACACACACACACACACACACACACACACACACACACACACACACACACACACACACACACACACACACACACACACACACACACACACGCTGAACATGAGTTGACATGTCGCACTCACACAAAAATCCACAAAAAAAAACTCTACGCAATCATCCCATGTCAATGGTTCATATCCTACAAGCAAGGCAGCCCAACATACATCTTGGGTAGGCAAAGGTAAACAAAAAGAATGGTATGGGAGCAGGAGATATTCTTTGCTTGCAGGAGGAAACACTTGCTCACCAAGTTCAAGGAACATGTTCAAACACAGCATCACTCACACCTGCCCATCTAGGCTAACCAACCTGAAAATCCAGTAGCCTTCAACAGCTTTCACAGCTAAACCCAACTGTTATCTGTGCGTATAGTATACACCCTGATATATGTAGGCCTATACATATTGGTACATAGATAGCATGATGTAAGCCTAATATGTGTGATGTAATTTTACTTGTCTAATCACAGCAAGTGACTTCTTTATACTTTGAACCAACAACAAACATTGAGATGTTGGAAATATAGAACCAGATGCATTTAGCTTTATCTTTAATTACATTTTTTCCTCTTTGCACTTGTTTATGGGTTGGACTCGTAGGAAGCTCAAATCAAATAGTTTTGAATATTTTGTGTGAGGAATGCCAAAACACTATCAGAAAAAGTAAACTGATAGATCTACGCTCACAAGATCACATTTACATTTGCATGGGGAGCATGTCTTCCCCGCCCTTGGACCTAAATTACTCACTAGAACACTACAATTCCAAGTATATTAATCACAAAATTATCTCTTAGATCTCCGTGTGCGAACTGTTCAGTCCCACGTGGGCTACCAGTGCCCAAAGCAAATCATAAATTCAGTTGTGTTGATGAATCGATCCGACCCGTCATGACCCACAGTCGTGCATCAGTGAGCCCAAATTGACGGCTGCAGATGTCCCACTTGTTGCTCACCAGTGCGGACCCTGCATCGCCCACCACAGCCATCTGCAACCCATACAACCGCTCAAAGACCGCTTTAATCTCTCACGGCATGCCGTGCGAGGGAAGAACTTTGTCATTGAGCAATTCAACCATTTATAGGACAAACATTTAACCCTGGGGAACAAATGCTAAGGAATCAAAGAGCACCGACTGGGTAAAAAATAATAATGATTAAAAAATGCATAAAATATAAATATCTTCAAGAATATGGGGGCACATATCGGTAAAGGATGTATATTTGTAAACCCATGGGCAAGTAAAAACCGTCACACAATTTACATATATATTTAAAAACCCAAAGGTTCGACCAACAAGCCAGATACATCGGCTACCAGTAGCTGGTTACTTAACTTTTTACCAACTACTCACTCTGTTCAGGGACTCAAATTATGAGTTGATAAAGCTATGAACCGACTCAGATCCAAACACACATCACTAAACATGTCTAAACCTTCTCAGAAACCCAGTTTTTCCAATGTGTATTACGTAGGATATGTAGGGTTTGTGTGCAACAAGCGTCACATGCGATATGATGAAAAGAGTAGTCGGCCTACTCACCTTCAGAGTATACGAGTGGAAAAGTGAACTCCCTAAACACCTGTTGATGCACATTATTCAGCTCGACCCCAGCCTCAGCCACAGACACTTAAGAGGATGCGTCCAAAATCGCGTGTTGACTTTTTTTTCAACCAACGTACGGTGGAAGCGCTCTGGATGGAGCATACCATTTTGCTCACTAGAGGGGTGTTCAGTTGTAGTTTTAATTTAAACTATGCGTAAAACCCTAAACGTGTGAATACAATATGTATTTATATTGTGATTTTTCTGTTGAATGGATGATTAAATTCAATATGGGCACCAAACAGAGCAAGTTTTAAGTAAAATAACTTGGATACAGTACACAATGCCGCATACATTTACCCAGATTTGTCACGGATTCCAGTACCTCGGATTTATTCATATTTAGCGGGACGTCCTGAAAGAATGTATCTGTTCTTTAAAATAGTCCTACATTTATTTTGAGCGATTAAAACATATAACGTTGCAATTTATAATTTTGAACTATATTGCCTACACATTTGCACACAGTATGCATACTGCATGAATATAATGACAACAACAATGAATTGTTGTTGGTTTGAAGTTTTTTGTTTGTTTTACAAGATCCATATCGACCCATTATAAGAAGTATTTATTGTCACCTTTTTGTCAGACCCCTTTATGTACGTTGACGAAATGTTTTCAACCTCCCCCCCCATTTTTTTTTTAGAGCCTGACACCGTCCCATTCCGTCATCTCTTTCTCGTCGCCTCTCTTTCGATCAGCCAGTGTATGTAAATTAGGCCCTTTGCTGGATTGGGACCTACATGACGTCACCCCGCTACACCACCCTTCCCCAAACGGCCTTTACTAGTCGGCGCACTGGGAGACGCGGGACGCGGGGAAAGAGGGGGCGGTGTGGGAGTTTCATTTGGCAGCTCACAAAGGGCGCCCCTTGTTTTCGGGGGATCTAGTTTTTAATCAGATGGGGGCAGCAGCCCCCCATCCGTCCCTCTTTCCAAATTTAGATCCACTCGAAATGAAAGCACGATGAGTCAGTCAGTGAGTATGTATGTGGGGTTAAATGTGTCGTTTCAACGAGAACTTTAGAACACATGACTCATCGATCTGTTTGTAATTTTGCTTATTATGATGGTGTATTTTCAATGTATTTTATATTATATATTTTTTTTAATATAGTAAGTTTATATTATTTGATATCACATAAAAAATATGGTTAAAATATGATCCATTAGATTTTTTACTTGGTCAAGAATGCTGAATTACTGAAATTTATCTTCTGTATCTTCTGGTATAAGGAAAAATGTCCAAGTGTCAAAGTTATTAAGTAAAAACAGCAATACAGTGAATTCTTAATAATATGCATATTTAATTTCCAGGTTGATGATACATATATAAACTAATTACCAAGAAACATCTTTTTTTTTATTCAATACCTTCCAATTTAAAACACATAAATAATATCCAAATGATACTAACCGAATACTTTCAATTACTCAATACATTTAAATAACCAACATGTGCTTTTTTTCCCCTCACTTAGGACCAATGCTTCAAACCCCCTGTAAAAAACAAAGACAAACTGTTGATTTCTAGGCAAAGCTTACACCTCCCAACACCAGGTTGGACGACTGTGCAGAATCCAGCAATGGCAATGAACATGAAATAGTAGAACACCGATGCCACTGCCAGGTTAACTTTAAAAACTATGTTACACGATGATATAGTTGATATAAAAAAGTAAAATATTACAAATGATCATTCTCAGTACAAAATCTTGTAAAATGCAATTGTGGTGCAAATGAACGCAGAGAGTGTTGTTAAAATCTGTGGAAAAAGACGTTGATGCAAAGATGTGCAGATTTTTACTTGGATCGCTTTACCAAAAACATCCATTTCATTTGTAGCAGCTATATTTCCAGTTCAGCACCCAAATTAAAATGTTGTTATGGAAGAAACGTGAAGTCCACAAAATAATACATAAATAACACTTAAAATATACTCGGTGATGTTTGAAATGACATGCCGACCGAAGTCCCGCCCCTTAATTCATCCCAACAAAAACAACAATAATCCTGCAAAACAACTGGCAGTAAAAAGAAATACAGAGTGGCAAACTCCATATTTACCAATTAAAACATGGGAAAATAAAGACACTTTAATAAAAAGTAATTTGTTACATGACACATGAGAAAGTGATGCCCATTTTGTTCAAAGTGTCTTCCGAAGGGAAGTATATGCATATACAAAAAAAAAAGAAGAAAATAATACGTTAAAGATTACCAGAACCAAGCAGAGTAAGTAACTCATAGTTCCTGTTGGTAGAGTTCTCCTCCTCCTGGACACAGATATGTGTCCGATGCTTGCCCCCCCCCCCTCCTCCTCTACTGAAAGAACTTGAGGCCCACAACCAGGAAGAACTTCTCCAGGAAGATCTCAGAGTCCAGCACGGCGATGTGGGCCGCACGACCAATCAGGGAGTTGGCGGTGTTGGGCAGGGCGTGGATGACATCATAGCGCACCAGATTGCAGTCTTTGTTCTGAAGCACGGGCAGCAGCAGGTTCTCAATCATCTCCGCATACACAGAACCTGTGGCGGCGGTGGGGCGGAGAACACAAGGCAGAACCGGTGATTGTCCTGTGATTCATTGTGTCTCAGAGAGGAGTGGAATGGACATAACGACAGAGTACATTCTGTTTGACGGCTGCTACCATCGGTTAGAGAGAGGGGGACCTTTGAGGATAGGGGAAGTGGGAATGCATGAAGGAACAGGGTGTCAAGAGTCGTTTATAGAACCAAAACAGAAAATACTAAGTCTCTAATGCAAACGTACAATAACTACCAATCGCACTACAAGCATCCTGCTCGAGCATGCCATTGCATCAGTATTCTAGTAAGACACGTTTAGACATGTCTTAGGCATAATCATTTCATATTGAAGAATGCACACACACACACACACACACACACACGACTTACCTGTCTGTTTGTCCTTGAGTGCGGTTTTGCACATCTCTATGCGAGCAGAATGATACGGAACGTAGCGGTCCTGCAGGGACCCCACCAGCACCACGTTCTTGAAGAACTGCAGACCTATACCGGGAAGAACTCATCGTTATCGATTTGCTGATTTGCTGACTTTTTTGGGGGGGAAATCCAAACTCAACAGCTCAGGAGTCACAGAGACGCAGAGTTTGGCGCTGAGCCTACCAGACTTCCTGCTGAGCTTGTAGAGGAAGGTCTGCCGGGGGTCCGAGTGGTCCCTGCAGGTCAGCTGCAGGAGAGAACCGGACTTCTTCCACTTCTGCATGAACCACAGGCCTGAGAAGGAGCATAGATAAACAAATAAAGCAATAGCAAGTATATCATGAAATAAAGATAATTCATGCATGCCTCTCACGTATCACACTGCATCCTTCATCTCCAAATTGATATATTCCAATAGCTAATTTAGGGGGTGTGAAGTTTTGATGTTAATTAGCAGTTACAAGCCATGTCAAAATGTAGTCTAAGCGGGAGTGTCCACCCAGAGGTATGATGGATAGATGGACAACCAGCCTACCCTTTGGACTGTACCAACGGGTAGGCTGAATAGGGCCCCTTTGATGAACGACTCAAGATGAGCTGAACTCCATGAGTGCGGCTACACACCGGTGTTAACCAGGGCGGAGCTGTTGTACAAGGTGCCCAGGTGAGGTCCGGACAGGGACAGGAAGGTGTGCAGTTTGCTCAGGTAACACTTGAACCTGGGCCTGGTCAGCACCGACCGCACAATCAGGTTCCCCAAGGAGTGGCCCACGAAGCTGGAAAACAACAAACACAGCAAAATGACTTATTTTGCTGCACAAAAAAATAAATGCACAAAGTTCAACTGGGTTTGGCAAAAACAAAGTCGTGTCTATCAGTAATGTATTGAAATGTAAGAAAACATGTGCATTGAATTCTCTGATTTTAGATCCAACTGCCACCAGGGGGCATTGTTTAGATATATTTACAAGATGGATATGGTAAATACCACCCCCAAAAAAACAGCAATAGAAAAAATCGTGCACTACGCTCAAAAAAAGGAAATGTGTTATTTTCAGATGACTGCGGTTCAATGTTAGATTTGGCAAGGTTTTCATGGAAATCAATTGCAGCGCTCACCTTATTTTTGACACCGTGAGATTGTATAACTGGATGTACTGGACTATTTCATCCAGCAACCGGTCTGTCATGGACTCAAAGTCAGCAAACGTGTCATTCTGGGGATGCACCGATTTAGCGGAAGAAAACGGAAGAAGCAAACATGAACAAAAACGTGTGGAGCACCACATCCGTCACATCCACTGCAGAAACAAGAAGCAGCAGGCGTCTCCACTGGGACCGGCCTGGTTACCTGGTTCCTCTCAGACATCAGGAAGTCGATCCGACATCCCGGCAGCCCCAGCTCCAGGTAGGTCTTCACTAGTCTCAGGTCCGCACTGTTGCCTGCGCACACACACCGGATGCACGTCAACGTCACACTAGCGCTGGGCGATTAATTGATTTTTAGTCGAAATTCAAATTAATTCATTATTTAGATTATTTAAAAAAAAATAAAAGAAAATGTAATTTATTTTCATCAAGTGCAGTGATTTTTTTGGTTGCCAAAAATCAAAAGCAGGGCAACCAAAAGCAGCAGCACAAAGCATTTATTCCAACATCTTAAACTGAGGCACGCAGCAGAGTGGGAGATTTGTCTTCAAATAAAATCCAAACTAAAGATCGATAATTGGCTTTGGTTTGAAAAAAATCTGAGATTTTATCTTTAGTCGCCAAATGGCCCAGCCCTACGTCACACAAGCACAAACCTCGCGAGGGAGAAGACGCAGAGAATCTAAAAGAAGGGGAGCGGTCCTACCGTCCAGGCCGTGGACGCAGACGATGAGATGGATGCCCTCGTCGCTGCTGTCGTCCTCCTCCAGGCTGAAGTAGGGCACGGTGGACGCCAGCTGGGGGATCTCGCTGTACAGGAAGCCAGGCAGCCTCAGCTGCTTCATGTCCTCCTTGGCTTTGATGAAGCTATCACGAACAGAAACAAACGCCAAGAGTCGTACATCTGAGTGGCACGGCCGAACCCTGAGTGGTATGACCCGGAAAAAAAAAACTGGAGAAAGTTTGCAGGTGGAAAATGAGTGCAGGGGAATCATAGGAGCGGGTCTCTGGGAGGCAGAGAGGGGGTCCGAACGACGGATGAAGAGAAGGAGATGTTAACTGTATCTATGGGATGCTTTGCTATAAGATGGAGGAGCTTTACGGCACCATCGGGGTGGATCAGAGTCCCGAGGGGGATGTAGACATGCTGTCTTTACTGGGCATTTTTTTATAGCACAATGAACACTTTATAAAAAGGTATTTTGCAGTGTCATAGCTTTTTACATCATAGGTCAGCATACGTTTATTTGAACTGCAACTTTTTTTTTATAGATTCAATTAAATTTGTATAATATATTGTCACAAACTTTATTACGTCAGTTATTATTGTGTTTTCGTGAGCTGCTGCAGCGACTGTATTTCCCCCGGGTGATGAATTAAGTACCCATCCATCTTCATTTTCTTTTACTCACGCTTTCATCTGTGCTGCGGGGGCGCTCTGGTACCAGTGCAGGCTGGAGGAGGGGGAGACCGACGCCCCGCCACACCTCTCCTGGCCGCCGCGGCCGGCCGGCGTGGGGAGAGTGGGGCAGATGGGGGCTTGTTCCATCTCCTGCGGCTCCTGGAGGTAGCCCAGTCTCAGCTGCTCCAACAGGAGGCGCGTCTCCTGGGTGACCGCGCTGATCTCCGCCCTCCTCTCCTCCTCCTCGGCGGCAGTGGCGACGCCGTTGGCAAAGCGGTATCCGTCCCCCTCCTCGTAGAAGCCGTTCTGGATATTGTCGTGCTCCTCTTCGTCGTCGTCATCGTCCTCCTCCTCTTCCTCCTCCTCGTTGTTGTTGTTGACCACGGCGTCACAGCCGTCTCCGGCGCTGCGTGCGACGGCGGCGGGGGGCGGCGCCGTCTGGACGCCCAGGGTGACGCCGGACGTCTCCAGGGGGCTGATCTCGGACACATCTGTGCTGGAGCGCGAGCCAAAGTAGTTCTCCACCATGCCGCGCTTCACCACGTCCGTGCTGCTGGTGGCCGAGGTGCTGGAGGGACAGGCCGTCGCGGGGGGCTCCGTGCCTGCCTCTCGGGCCGACCCGGGCCCCGGCTCCAAGTCGATGTGGATGGAGCGAGGGTCCAGGTCTCCCGGCTCCGGGGCGGGTCTTGGGTGAGAGTGAGGTTGAGACGAGCCGGAGTTTGGGGGGTGTTGTACCGCGGGGGGCGGGGGACAACGCGGCACAGAGTCGACTGCGGCTCTGCCAGCGACGTCCCCAGAAAAGACCACGCTCTGCTCCTGATGCACCAAGATGCTGGACTTCCTGCCCGGCGCCTCGGGCCCCGAGGGGCCTCTGGAGCAGCCCTCGTCCTCGTCTGAGGGCAGGGAGTTGATGGACGTCAGCGAGGACTGCGCTCCCCTGACTGCACCGGTGCTTTCTGGGAAAAGCCCGTCCGCCCCACCACTGGCCCTCTGCACAGGGCCGTGCTGGGCGGGGCCCGGCGCGGGGCTCACCGCGACCCCCTGCGGGCCCCCTTCCGTATCGACTGCAGCCAGCCCGGTGCAGCCCAGGACTCCATGGGCCTGGAGGGTGGCCAAGGAGCAAGGTTCGCTATCGATGCCAGAGTCTGACAGGCGCTTAGAGGCGTACGGGACTCCAGTGTCAGGGAGACGGATACAATCCCCCTGGACCTGCAGCTGGACCAGAGGACCGGAGCGGGCCGGCCGTGCCGCCTCCGGACCTCCGGGCCTCTCCAGGACGGAGTCGGCCGCGGACGGGCGGAAGTCGGAGAGGTTCGTCTGGGCGATCTCGGGGAAGACTCCCCTGGGGCCGGCCCCGACGGACCAGTGGGGGAGCAGAACCGTCACTTTGTCCCCCTGGAAGGGGTCGCTGCCGCTGGGCTTCACCTCGATGTGCCTGACTCCCGCGGGCTTCTGGGGGTGCGGGTTCTGAACGAGCGCGGAGAACCCGGGCGGTCCGGCCTCTGGCCTCTGGCGCGCGTCCACGCCGGCGAGGTTCTTCAAGTAGCCTTTGTGGTAGGCGGCGGCGGCGGCGAGGCTGTCCTCCACCAGCGAGTCGTAGGCGCTCTGTCCGGGGTCCGTCGCCATGGCGGCGGAGCAACCGTGAACCAGAGCGCTGTTGGCCATAGTCCTCGAGTGGGCGGCGCCGGCGTCCCCCGTCGGGCCGTCGCGTTCACTCTCCTGATTGGCCGGCGCCTCCCCCCCCTTGTGCTTGGCGGCGGCGGGGTCGGCGGCGTACGGCGCCTGGAGGTTCTTGTAGCCCACCAGGACCACCGAGTCCTTGGAGCCCTGGCGGATGAGCTTCTTCGTGGTGCTCTCCGTCTTGGAGTTCTTCTTCAGCTTGACAGACTTCCCCTTGGACTTGGGCGGGGGGTCACAGTGGTCCGGCCAGGTGGTGTCCATGGTGGCGTGGCCCGTGTCGCAGGTGGGGCTCGGGAAGGCGGCGGTCGCCGCCGCTGCCGCCGCCGCGGAGGCTCCCCCGCCGTCCTTTGAGGTGGACCGGTCCGTCCTTCCGCCGGACACGGAGCCCCGCCGCGTGCCGGGCATGCCCAGCCAGGGCCCGTCACGATCTGCCGTACCGGAAGAAGAAGTAAGAATTAGAAATTTATGACGGTTTATGCAATCTTTTTTTTATTTTTATCAAATTGATCTTCCTTTAAATTATCTGCCGTGATTCATGCTTCTGGGTCAATTCTTAATGTAAACGTTCATATTTTATGCACCAGGTTAGGTTGCACAATTTATTATTCGATTCAGGAAATCCATGTGGTTTAACGACATTGTTACGGATGTTACGTGACGGACCTTCCGTGATGGAATCCAAATATCGGTCCTCGAAGATGATTGGCAAGGAACTGACATCGCCGTCCAAGTCGGCGCACTCCACAGGAAGTGGTGGCAAGGACAGGAAGTAGCTCGAACTTTTAATAGCGCTGGTCATCTGCTGGTGGCTGTGAGCACTGGGGAAGGACAGAGAAGGGGAAGGACAGAGAAGGGGGGGGGGGGGGGGAAGAAAATAACCATTTTACGGTCATCAACACCTCAAGACACATCGATACCAGTTCAGGCTTGTCAAGGGGAGGGGGTAAGGGTTTTGACAGCACCACTTACTGTAGTTCTTGGTAGGCCAACGCAGTTTGTCGTGGATGTTCAAGACAAAAGAAAGCCTCGGCAAACCGTCTTACCTGCAAGACAAAGCATCACAGAACGTCAAAAATGCAGACACAAAAGATGCGTTTGTCCAGCGTCAAAGCTTGCCCTGGGAAAGACGCTGTTCCAGACAAAGAAGCGACGCCTTGAATGGGGACATTTTTGTGTGCAGTGTGCGTGACGGAGTGGAGCTCACTCTGAGGGTGTGGTGCTCGGCGGCCAGCAGGGCCGAGACGTTCTCCTGCAGAGACACCACCTCCAGGAACTGCCCCCAGAGGGCCATGAGCAGGGAGCAGAGCTGTGCCAGGTTCATGTTCACCAGCTCGGCCAGCTCATCAGGGCTCTGCACCTTCTGCTGTTGGGGGGGGGGAGAGACAGAGAAAGAGAGGGCGAGGGAGAGAGAGCGAAAGTGAGAGAGAGGCAGAGTGAGATGTATACGCGGGACATAATAGTAAACTATAATCCTTATGTACGGTAGCTGTTAAGGTCAACCGTCTGGAGGTCTTCTATTTAAAAAGACACACTGCTGTAATAAGTCACTACTTATTATTAATTGTGAAGCAGGCCCCAGCACCCCCACTCTAACTGCCTTTGCCTCATTAAGAGACCCAAACCACAACGCTTGAAAGCACTACAGAGAAAAACAAAAGCAAAACCACAAGACGAGACGGGTCGGCACACATCAGAACATACCTCTATTTGTTTACAAAGCTGAGCCAGGCGGGCCTCTATGTCAAGTTCCTCTAAGGAGAGAAGAAGATCGTTACAGGGACAGTCTACCCACAACACACCCCCCGTGATGATGACATGAAGACACTTCTCTGGACAGCTGCACAAGCTATAGAAGTCCAAAGTGCCAGAGGGGCCCTGTCCGTCTGGCACATATGAAGGACGGGGCACGAGTATGAAGATAGACAGACAGACAGACAGACAAGGAGTAGACCCCAGGGCATGGGGCTCTCTGACCATCTTTGAACATGGAAAGGAAGGATGAGTTCATCTAGGCCACAGGTGCCAGTGATAGAGATGCCAGTATACGTTGTCGTTGGAAAATGGCGGGGGGGGGGGGTCTACAGAGAAGACTGACTGCTAACAAGGAGGAGGATACTTCAGAGTGTAGAGGAAAGGAAGGTAAGGAAGGAAGGGAGGAGGAAATGGCAAAGGCAGCTTGAGTGGAGGAACCGCGAGGGTCTGAACGTACCTATGTAGACGTGCCTTTGGCTTCGGGGATAAGGTCTTCTGAGAACACGCTCATATAGGACTTGCATGCTGGGCTTGGCTAGTAGGATTGCACATATAGGCATGTTTAACCTTCCTGCTGTTATTTTGAGACTCTGGGATGGATTAATCATGTCTGTCCACGCACGTGGAATTCATTTTAGTGAGCCGTGTCAAGGCAGTTCAACGGAAGGGTGAGCAGTGCACTGGGGCGGGAGTTGACATTGATTTAGCGTGCAGATTAATGTTGAATTATTTAATGTTATATACCTAGAATTGGATGTTGATTAGGATTAGTTCATCACAATTAGCTCCTTGAGTTAGAATGGGATACTTGGTGTGAGGACTAATGACAAGGGTCAAAACCAGTTAATGGATGGGGTTGAGAATACAATGACACTGGTAATTAGCCACTTGACAACATAACATCAAAAGTGCATAGCATGTAGACAATCACAGCACAATTACAGAACAAATCACAAAATAAAGACAGCAGGGCCAATATGCAAATAAATATGCAAAAAATACCAATCATTGTATTGCATTATTAAATTAATTGTGTGGCGGCTGACTTACTTTACAAACTACACTTACAAAAGCAGACGCATTTCCTAGCCATGCTTGAATACACATCAAATATCATTCTGTTGCATCACAGTTAAAGCCTGCTCGGTGAGAGCCTCCAGAAATCCTCCAACCACAGTGAAGGTAAGCTTCTGTACCCAAGGGCGAGTCCCGACAGGCCGCAACGCTTCCTACCTAGCTCCATGCGGTGGTTGGAGGGCAGGTTCTTGGTGAGAGCGGTGAAGTAGCCGAAGAGGCCCTGGTAGGCCAGCAGCAGGCTGGCACACAGGCTGTGGTGCAGACTGTGGGCATGCTGCAGACAGTGCTCAGACACCAGGAATGTCCGGCCCTGTGTGTGGGGGGGGTGATACGGTGAGACCGGTGGGGGGAGGAAATGATATGTATTGCAAATATGTCCCCCTTTCTTCACCTGGATGAGGTCATCTGACGGTCATCCAATATGGGCTCTTTTATTTATTTATTTTGACAAAAAGACACAAGTTTGTATCTGTTTGAATATTATTAAATTACCTTCACTTTACTTTAACAACGCTCTGTAAATATTTTTCCACCAACAAGATGGGAAGAACATTGAAGGACATTGAGATGCAAAACAAAACGCATCGGCTCGTGTTTTGAGGGTTTGTGCACCTCTGCAACGCTGCGTCTTTACCACGCGAGTGCTACAAATCAAAACACCATTAGCCTGCCATTCACTGCAATGTATTCTTCTTCATTTTCCATGCTGGAATGCTTTGTGGTTGATTCCACATCGATCCCCCTAAGCAAATGAAAAGTGGTCCGCGGGTTCGTATTCCCGAGTTGCCCATTAGCCTGTATTCCAGAATGATGAGAGACATTGCTACCGTTCTGCTCCGGTGACTCTGGCGCATTCAGCGGAGGCCCACTCTATCTCAGTGCTCCCATGAGGCTAAATACCATCATGGCGGGCCCTAATCATTTTTCTGTCTATTTATCTGTCAGCAGCCTCACTCAGCATGGCTGTTGGACGTGTGTTACCAATACTACTACCGTAGTATCTACTACTGCAGACTCAACAACGTCCCAAGCTGGTTCTGGTTCTGCTAGCAGGTGTAACAAGTCTTGGTCTGCCAACTACTTTATTTTAGCCGGTGATATAACCAGACTTAGGTAAAAATGGTACTCGGCTCATTTTAAATTTAGCAGCGAGACGTATCTAGAAAGCCACAGCTAACAGGGGCTACTTGAGGAATGGACCCATTTGATTTGGGCTTACGTCTGGGGACACTTGCTTCACGTAGGTGCTGCCGAACACTACGCTCTCCAGGTTGGGGATCACCGAGTCTTTGCTCTGCGCCGGAGCGTTGCGGTTCAACCACGTGGTTTTCACCGGCCGCGGGAAACTAGAACAGACAGAAGGAATCCCAGGGTTAACGGGTCGATGAGCGCGCACAGCACGAGTGAAGGTCAAATGCGGAGCGTCATCTCGTCTTATGCATTAGCCGTGGGGGCCCACCTGATCAGGGGCTGGTGCAGGGCCACCAGGGAGGCGTGGATGGTCATGGAGATGACAGACAGGTGGAAGTAGTCAAACATAATGTTGACCTGCTGGTGGATGCCTTTCTGGAGGCTAAAGTGCAAACGAAGAACACGACTGCTGATGCTCTGGAGAGAGCTCTGGTCCTCTGAACTACGGGCAGAGAAAAAAAAGAATGAACAGAAAAGAACACGGCTGTCACTCAAACCCTACCCTCTTCCAAAAGGGCGAACGGGGAGCCATGGCGATGCTTACCTGTAGTCCCCATCTGTGAAGAACAACTCCAGGACGATTTGGAAATCCATTTCATTGAGGGACTCCTCCACCTTATGATGTAAACAACGCACACAAATTAAAAGGGGTGATATTACGCCAGTGAGTGTCATTAGCCGTTACAAGCAGTTTGAATCTCAAACGGCTGCGTTTTCCTGTTATTTAGGGACATCAAGTGGTGTCCAGTGTCCCACCTAGATGTATGATGGATAGATAAGTAACATTCCACTGGGTGCGCTGGTAGACTAATCTATCCAGCATACATCTAGGTGGACACTGGACACCACTACATTTTCAAACGGCTTGTAATGGCTGATCACACTCCCACCTGGTTGCATAAAATCAGCCCTTTAGAGCCCATGTTGCAGGTTAACCGGAAGTTTTGATTAACGGGTACATAAAGCACTCAAAATAAGTATATCATTAATAAAATGTCTCCAAAATAGCGTTAAAGTCCAGTTTTTGTCGTTTTTGGTAGTAACAGGTTTTCTACCGCAACTCGGCGATGACGTCACGTTGGGGAGACGTGGTGGAAGGTAGCCTCAGCCTAGTACTTGAACTAGGGTGTCTGGGATGAGGAAGAGGTGGCAAGAACCACAAATTACATGTATGATGGCCCACAACCGTATAATTTCGAACCTGTCAGACGTGAGAGGGCGAATGAGGAATTGCCGAGAACTGATGGCCGTCAAAGCCGATTAAATGCATAGTCAGAGGAGAATGGGTGAAGAGTTGCTATCATTTAGCAACGCAGCAACGAGCGCTGGAGCTAGTCTATGAACAGCAGTGCATACTGCTGCATGTAATAGCACAGAGTGAAAGTCAACGTTTTCTTTATATCTAGTGACAGTGATTATGTTGTTAGTTCAGATACGTACTGGTACTTAGAAGATCTAGAAATAGAAGGCATAATGCTAGCTATGGGCTAACTTGCCAGTCCCATCTGTGAAATTCCCCCCCCAGATAATCCCTAATTAAATCTTCCCCCCCGACGTTGTAAACACATTTGATTAGTTATCCCACGTTTTGATGGTAGCCTACTAGCTCCAGTAACAACATCTTGCCTAGTGTTTATTTCTAAGCTTTTACCCAGTGTGCGAAATACCCGTCAATATTCGTGGGGTCCCCATCTACCGATTGTTGCTTAATACCGATCTACATTCCTCGATATACAGTAGGCCTATAACATTACAATATTTCATCGATGCAAGCCAAGACAATCAGTCTATAGCCTACATGACAACACACACACTTAACAATTTTGATAAACCGATATGCTATAGTATTCGTAAAGCAACACTGACATAGGAGGCTGCATTGGCTAAAGTTGTTTCTATGCATGTTGTTTTATAACGAGGAGAGGCAAAGATGTGCATTACAATGCAAATACGACAATAATTGGCATCAATCTGGCGCATTTAGAAGAGCAATCAACTGAATAAATGCCAGGTATATAGCAGACGCGCAATCAGTGAACTTGCAAATGAGAGCCTGCAGTATGACCGATCGTGTGACATTACCATCCATCTACAGCAAATACGATCAGACAGATACATCATTGACACACACATACACAAAGCACATTCGTCCAACCCGGCAGATGCTGACAGCCCACAACAAGCCAAACATCACCACGGCGGGTGTGCTCTCTCTCGCTCTCGCACGCACGTACACAATCACTCCAACTTCTCCAACTCCAAGGCTAGGCTGCTTCACTAAGACCACAACCAACCACAACTAACCATGCAGTAGTGTGAAGCCGGAAAGGACACAACGCACAGTCGCACACACTCATCTTATGCACAACAATCAGTTCTATCATCAACATTCAGTCACTGCAAGGATTTAAATAACCTCTTACCTTAAGTTAGAATGGACCCAAAGTGTGTGAGTGATACACTCTGGTTTAGCTTTCGCTTGCTATCCGTTTAGTATGACTTCTCAACATTACGTCCTTCTTCTGTTTGGCGCACATGGCTAATTTGCATATGTGCAAACGATTTGTGTCGTTTGGCAATAATAAATACTTGAATAGGCTATCTATCTGTCTAGGCTATCTATATAATCTGTATAATCTGCTGAACACTCTCTTACTAGTCTCTACTCTCAAGGGTCTCAATGGGGCTTCGGTCTGTCGTCTCCCCAACGTGACGTCATGCAATGCATTGTGGGGGAAATGAGAATCAATTGCAAACCGCTAAAATCGTACCTTCTTTTTCGTATTCAATTCTGCTTTGTGATACCCAACAACATTAAATACAATGGATAACCGTTTAAATGTTCATTACCAACAAGCAAATTGCACACAAAAAAAAATTAACCCTGCAACACGGACTTTAAGAAGTGAAAGCTGAGGATTGAAGAGGAAGCTTGTGCACATCCTCTGTCCTTGCGATTGCGTACCTTCTTCTCGTCCAACAGCATCATGACTTTGAAGAGGAGAACGTCGTTGACCACCACCTCCTCGTTCTTGTAGAGGATCTGATAGGTCTTGCTGCTGATGACGTCCTCTTGGACTGAGGCTGGGAAGGCCAGATCGGAGCCTAAGCACCAGAGAACAAAGACAGGCAGACATGACTAACTAAGCCCTGGTTTAGCAGGATGGAACATTAGTTGGCACTTGGCCCTGGATAAACCTCAAACTCAACATGATTGTACACATAGGGAGAGATTAGGCCTGGGCAATAAAACAATAAATGAGCATATCGTGATGATAGACTTTTGATCAATATCAATATAAAACATGTTCAATATATATACATAACAGACTGGACCACCGAATCTAGCAGCTGAGTTTGTTACACAAACACGGTTCCATAGTTATTTACAATATTTGAGTGTTTTTCAATGTTGTATCGACATTGGATTATTTATCAATGAAGAACAGTGGAAGGTCATATTAAGTGTTAAACAGAAGTGTTTAAATCCAGCATGGTAATTCCTAGTCTTTTTAGGTCATTCAAATTATCAATAGTTATCGATATCGGTCAATATGATCAAGTTATATCGTGATATGTCTTTCAGCCATATCGCCCAGGCCTAGGAGAGATTACTTTTTATTTCAACCGTGTGTAAGCCACAGATAGCCACACACTGTATATGTATCGGATAAAAGATATCATGGTATTGTTATCAAGATTTCCCAGCTTAATAGTCCGAATTCGAGGTTCATACATTCATGCAATTCTACATTGCACAACTTCATTAAAACAACACAACCCAACAAAAACCCAGAGCAGGTGATATCTTGCAAAACTCAAACCCTTGCCTGGATACAATACATACAAGTTATTTGCACGGCTTAGTCACGTTTCCTTCTCTTGATCCAACTGGTGGCCATGGTGTTATGGTTTGTGGTGGCAGAGAAAGAGACTTTGAGCTACTGAAGCCACACAGCTCTCTTCCCACAAGGGGATGAGACGCGAGCACCAGGCCGGGAGAAATGCGGAGAACAAGGACGGGCTTGTGAGATAAGGCCCAGAGGGCTCGCTGCCAATAAAACACACTGAATAAAGCAACACCGTGCCAATCACTGTCAACACCTTTACTGTGCCATTAGGCAAGTGTTTAATACCAGGTCAATAGCAGCTTGGGTAAAACGAGGCGACGCGTGTTAATAATTGATCCTGTTTTTAACACAAAAGTGCCCTGACATGTTGGAACCCAAACCTCCTTAATGAGAAGGAAAATTGTGGGATGTGTGAGCAGAGATGTATAGTAACGAAGTAGAACTACTTCACTACTGTACTTAAGTACTAAAATGCTGTATCTGTACTTTACTGGAGTATTATTTTTTTCTCCTACTTCACAACATATTTTTGATGAGTTTGATACTTTTACTCCAATACATTTTTCATGTGCTGAATCGTTACTCGTTACAATTATAAAAATGTTATCCCATTGATTTCTGTTGGAAGACTCGTTGCTCATTGGCCGGAAACAGAAAGGGGGGCTGTTTACGTTTGGTTGTAGTCTTTTCGTTCGGTTCTCCGTCTCAACAGTAGGGCTAGAACCGAACGAAAAAACTACAACCAAACGTTAACAGCCCCCCCTTCCATTTCCGGCCAATGAGCAATGAGTCTTCCAACAGAAATCAATGGGATTTACAAAATACGATAAAATAGCAATCAAACACGACAGAAACTGTATTTCGCTACGATACTTGATTTGGAACATCAACAAACACCACTAACCACTCAGTGAGTTGCACATTTCTGAAAACAAATGTTTAGGGTTGTTTTAAGGACACGTCGCCAGCCATTCTGAAGCAGGGGTGATTCTAAATGAGCCAAATACCCGAGACAGGACCAATAGTCAAAATGT
Source organism: Micromesistius poutassou (assembly GCF_964030765.1). Lineage (NCBI taxonomy): Eukaryota > Metazoa > Chordata > Actinopteri > Gadiformes > Gadidae > Micromesistius > Micromesistius poutassou. The sequence continues at coordinate 12,830,470 of NC_140277.1, forward strand.
TCTCTATTCAACCTAGACAAACCAGAAAGGGGGCTCAATGTTCAAAATACCGGAATTGTCCTTTAACTTACCCATGTTTGTCACTTAGCCATTTTCTTGGAATACCCCTCTGGCCTTTGAGATGTTTTTGTTGTTTGTTTTTACATAAACACTTGTATGTATGTGGCCTTTGACAGCTTTAAGACAGCTCTGTATTGTATTCCTGTCCTTGTACTGCTGCTACAGCCAAAGAAATTGTGTGTCCTTCAGTTTAAATATTAGAGATAATATAAACAATATGATATTCAAACTTTTGACTGCTTTCTTTAATATAAACATAACACAATACTTTTACTTTCAGTACTTGAGTAATTTTAAAATAAACTACTTGCAATACTTAAGTACAAAATTTTCTTCCACTTAAGTGGGGTGTTTAAAGAACACTTCTACTCAAGTCACTTTTTTGATACAGTACTTGTACTTTTACCTAAGTCTGGGTCTCTAGTACTTTATGCATTTCTGCGTGTGAGACATTTTGGTGCACCATGAAAAGGAGCACCGATCTACACAACAACAGAGCATCATGTTGGTGAAAATATCTTTTTTTTTTTTTTTTTCAGACGAGTAATAAATATGGAGGCGCGTGAACTAACCTGCCGGGTGGAGCAGACTGGCTTCTACTTTGTGTGGGACCCGGGGAGGAACCTTCATACTGGCCCGGATCTGGTAGAACCTACATGGAAAAAAAACAAGGCAACTGTAAATGTTAGTGTCGTTATTACACATCGAAGCGTATCTCCAGAGCAAAGCATTTCAGCTTGTTCAAGAACATCGAGTGAGGCTGAGGGAGCGCTCAGGGTAGCACGATAAAGCACTCTGGAATGCAAACCTCCGTCTTTGATGAATAAGTAATACACGTTTTCTCTCACAGTCACTCATGTAGTAAACCTGATCTCCTGAAGCATTGATGAGCGCAGAGAGGTCAAATTAGCCTTCCACTACCGAGTTACTTTGTAGTGATAGCATATCCAGCCACAATGTGCCATCAAGGTTAAACGCTCTTGCTATGGCTAACCCTGGTCCCGTTTCCTTCTAGACCCTTTTCCTGTTGATACGGTGAACACATTGGGGGAACAATAAACTGGCATTGCCTGTCACTGCGTAATGCCACAGGCTCCTAGCCAACACAGCCCAACCAAAGAATACCTGACAAACATAGACAGAAGTGGACTCAACTAAATACATTAACAACAAACGATGGGCGGGGCCAGGACCAGAACAGGAAGCATACCTATGCAAGCTCAGTCTAGGCACCAACTCATTTCTTGTAAGACTGATTCATACCAAAGACACAAAGCAGCTAGTTGGACAAGAAAATGTCTCACATCCCCACTGAAACTGCAGTGTTGACCCAAAAAAGAAGAAGCCAGAGTATCTTTGGTATTGTTTAACCTTCTCTAAAAACTTGCACCTATTTAAAACATCAAGTTCAAAGCGAAAGAGGCCAGATTTAATAGGGTCAGAAACAGTTACAAAAGCACCAGGTAAATATTTGTCTTCCAGTGGAATTGGCTAGACAGTGTGCAGGATGTGTATACAGGTTGGACAGCTTTTACTCTTAGGGAAAACATATGGGAATATGCGTTTGTGTGTACTACCATCACCACAATGGAACATCATCCCTCACATTATCGCTGAAATAGCCAAATCTCACATGTACACCATGTTGAGAACACAGAGAAAAAGAAAATGAAAAGCGGAGAAGCTCAATACTTGCCCTCTTTGGAACAGGTCCACATTGTAAAACTTGTGGAGCTCCACAGCAAACTCCACCGTGGCCTGGACTTCACTCATCTTGGTATTATAGCCGGGGATGCCTTACGTCATCGGGGACACACCTGTAGGCCTTTCAGGGGAATGTACAGGTCATGGTTAACAGTCTAAAACTAAAAAACAACCTGTTTTGAACCTCTGCTTTTCAGTTACCTTAAGAGCTTAGTGTACGTTTTTGCACTCGCTAATGATATACAGTGTTCAAAAAAACCAGCTTCAGTTTAAATAAATGATGGATAGGCGTTAGATTGGTTGTCACAAACGTGGAGTGAAACCATCGCCTGTGGCAACAAGAGCAGCTATTTGATCTTGACAGACACACAGACAATTCGGAGATCAACATGGAGATAGTTTTGCTCCCGAGTTCCTCCATTATAACATAACTCATTAATGAGTGTGACACCAATAGGAAATTGGCTAAATACATTTCTACTTTATCATCACCTGATTACTTTTGAAACGTTGCATCTCAAAACGGAATATATATATATATATGTATCATAGCATAAAATATGCATTGTGGGAGTGTTTTTCTTGACTTACTAACCTTACATTGTGGCTAAGCAAAATAAACAATTACATTACACATACATTCATGCACTGACTCATGACACTACCCACAGCAGCCTCTGACAGCATACGTTTTATGATTAGGACAACACTTGAATTTGAAGACATCTACAGACATAAGTATAACGACCATCACTTCACTAGCCACAAATAATTGCATTGAAATATAATTCATTCGCAAACCATGCTACAAGCGGGACTGTTACAGAGCACAATTACTGCATTATGAACCCTATTTGGGTACAGTAGTGTAGTGTGGTAGGATAAATACACCAGTACGCTGAGACTTCTGCATGAATAAGGATCGACATGTATATCATCGCATTAGAAACCCGGAAAAAGTTGAACTATTTATATTGCGGTGGTTTGAAGATTACGAATGAAGAAGTACACTGAAACTAAACCAACAAGTGCATGCGTCATCATGCGCAAATTATGGAAACATAAAGCTATATATTTTCTTAAAACCAATTGAATAGACTATAGTGGTTAAGTACAACGTTGCAAAGCTTATATATTTCTAAGTAAGACCAATTTAGCCAATGACACCTGACAGTCAATGAAGTCTAGTGAAGTTGACCAACTACTGCAAAAGGGCTATAATAAAAATCACGCATCAGGCTGTTTTCCCAGCAGTAACTATAATTGTATGGCATTATTATTAGTTTGTGGACGAGAAAGATTTCTGCCATCTGGTGAAAACTCTAAACCGGGTACAAAAAAAACAAAGTTTAGGAAACGCGATGATGTTAACAGCATGGCGTTGAGTTAAATATGTATTGTATTTTGATCTGCTACAGTAAAGTGTGGACCAGGCAGGGTGAAGAAGTCCAGCCGAGACGTGGGGTGACAAATCTGGGCTCGGGGTCAGGTCGTGGAGGTATGGTATGGATGGATGGACTTTAGCATACAACACAGAACCCCACCACAGTGGATCAATGATGGGATGATGGGATTTTCAGCCTGATAGCGGTTGACAAACAGCAGTAGTCAAACGGACCATTCACTAAACAGTTTAGGCAAAGCGCTAGGAAAAGACAGCTACTCACCATTGCGTCGGTAAGTCACTCGGCTACACAACATTAGCTGGCTAGCCGACGTTAGCTCCTGCTAAACAGAGTCCTCTGGTCCTATGCACTGCGAGGCATTCGTAGAGCAAACACTATGCGGACAATTCTACACGATCGTTTTCTTATTTTTGTACTTCCTACTTTGACCGTACATGTCTCTATTAAAGTGTCCTGTTTGATACCTGAGCCAACGGTGGTCCGAGCTGCGGCTTCACTCCGTGGCTGCCCCCGTCGCTCGCTCACTGCGTACTGGCGCCGCGGTGGGCATTTTACTGCGCATTTGCTGCGCATCTCCACAATTGAATGTGCACCAATAGAGAGAATAATCCAGGCTACGTCATTAAATGAGTCTCAACTATTGTTATTCATGGGCTTTATTATTCTTTCTTTTTTTTGTCTATGGAATTATATAGAGGTAGATGACCTCGTTAAAACTGCGGAAACTATATTACTAAAAAAATAATAGTTACATCTTAAAAAGTAATAAATTATTCTGCAGGTTACTCCCATCCCTGGTTAAGATCAAGGTTAAAACGACAGGTTTGGGAGGTTTGATGAATGAAGCTTTCATATCTATGCCTGTGCGAAATGCATTATGGGAAACCTCAAAGTTCTTAGCACCTGTGCTCATACACATAAGGTAGACTACCCAGCCGGTCTTAACAGATTGCTGAATACTTTTGTGCATTTTCTTATGTTGCCTCCTCAGTAAGCATATTATAAAGTCGGGTGGGATAATCAATGTCATGTTGCCTTATATTTATCCACCACCTCCACTGAGTTCACAATGCCCACAATCAGAGCCATATAATCATTCTTGATAGAAGGCAGGATAATGGTTAGCATGTTTGGCTCACAACCAAAAGGATACTGGGATATTTTAACTCCCATGTCAAATGTCTCTGTAGGTAGCGATGCCTAACCTCTGCTCCTTGTATCTTCAATTCACTGTAAATCACTTTGGATTCAGGCCCCTGCTGAAAGACTAACTAATGAGTCAATTTAGTTTAATGTCCACCACCACCACCACCACCACCACCTAACCCTTAATAAGGATATTGTTTAATAGTCAATCATCTTTATGCAGCACTAGGTATATGTATTATCCATACATCTTATCTAGGCCAAGAACGTTCTTATGTAGGCACAAGTTTAGAGCACAAACACTTAATAAATAACCTTATCTTTGGCATTATTTTAAGCATCATTCATTAGCCCATATAATTAGTATCGGAAATAACAACAAAGGTCATTTTTGATTACTAATGTTATAGTGTTTTTTGCCTAAAATTCAAGTTCTGCAGTTTAGATTCACAATGAATAGAGATTCAGTCAAGTCCACATCAGAGGCTTTATTCACAAGGTTGTATAGAATAGTTTCACACTAGGGACACAAGGTGAAGTATAATACCATGGAACTAATACCCTGTATCTTCACACAGTTGGAATTCTGTTTGAAACCACAAAACCTTTTTTCTTCAACTCATATTCTCCCCTCATTCGTACATCATGTAATAAGACTACAATTGTAACTTATTGCACATTTATGTTATTTTATGTTTATCGCTATCACCAATGCCCATTTTTCATTTTTCCATTCTCTCCCTTGCGCTGTCTTTCCTCTTTTCATGAGGCACTTGATGTCTCTCAAACAATAAAAAAAATGAAAAGTATTCTGGTTCATTTCTATTGCTCCCGTCACACCTCCCACTCATATAAGCAAAAATATTCAATAAAGACCTGCAGCCACCCACACGTTTTTGTTGAATGTATTAATGTCTCTCACCGTGTCCAATGTTTAGAGAGAACCTGCATAGAAGTCGACAGGATCCAAATATTTGGAAAGATACTCAACATTTCCTCCATATGACAACTACACAGTCATGGATAGCCCCAAGAATGTTGCCACGTTGTAGTAATTGTCTTTTTCGTAGACCATTTTATGATTTATCCCAAACGCTTCAAACACAGAACAATTCTTAAATAATCTGTCACTTATTCTCAGATTAGTGGGCATGCAGGATTTAGCCAAAGGCTGGTTGGAGGAGAGCTCCTGAGGAATGCAAAGTTCACACACAAAGCTGTTGACTCACCCCCCACCAATTGGTGGGCAACAGTCAAAGCTATAAAGGGACCCTGCCATCCTAAAGGTTGACAGCAACGTCGAAGGAGCTACTTCTACACACCACAGGTCTTGCACCCAGCAGTGGTCCGAGCTGAATCTACAGAGAGGGGCCGGTTCTCCTGTCCATCAAGCTATGAAATGTATGGATTCAAAAGGTAACTTGTTTGAATTGTGTGTGAATGTGCCGAGTGAATCAACGTACTTACACACAACAAACTGGAACTCTACTGTTGTCTGGATGCATGATGTGATTGTTTTTTTTCCTCTTCAGGAAAAACCTCTTATACTTGTTGTTTTGCTGCTCTGTGGTCCCACAATGTGGCTGTACAGGACTCCATTCCCAGAGTAAGTAGTTGGTTGGCTGTCTTTGTACTAATATGTTTGTTTTGAGTGCTTATATATATGTTTGCAGTTGGTTTTGTTCAAGGTTGACCCCTGAAAGTGGTCTAAGAGATGGTTTGTAGTTCTTGCTTTACTTGTATTATTGTATTTCAGTTTTATGCAAAGATCTTGCACTACATTGCATCTCTGATTTTCTGCAGAACCCCATAAACTGTTTTATTGCATTATTGAAATGTACATATCTAAAAAACGATGTATGAATGCAGTTTTAAGGTGCGCGTAAGGGAAAGGCACAAGAACAACACTGAATAGCCCACTTTTTAAACAGAATTGTCATAGAAATGGGTGCGAAGATAGGCGAAACTAGAACCGAGACGTTAAACGGGAAACCATAAACAATCAAAGAGGACCTAATATTTATTCAGGGCAGTCTCACAGCTTTTTAAACATTGGGAGTTTACCAGCCACACCGTCAGGCGCTGATGTACACAAACGCCCCCCGCCCTCGCGCATAAAGCGTCCTTGCTGGTGTGCATTGATTTGGATGGAACCCTCCTACCCTGGCCTATGTTATATAATGCATCGCTGTATAGGCCTAAGCCTTTTTCTGACTTCGAGGCCTGCTGAATAATGATTTCACTTCTGAAATGGATGAAACCATCAATTGCAAAAAAAACAAAAAACTAGCCCTTGGCCATTGCGCTAGTATGCTCACATCTGCTTTTATGTTGAAGCGGTGACATTTACATCCGAGCTCGGTGTTCAACTCCAGAGGTCGGTCTGCCCCCTGGTACAAGTGGGAGACGACCGTTTTCCAGGTGGGTTCATAAAACAACCACACCACGCGATCTAGATCTTCGGGTTTTTGTTGGAGTTCTTACCCCATGTCCTCCTCTTCTCAGGGTTTTACATCATGTCTCAGTTCCAGATTGCTGAACTGGCGAGGAGAGGAACTGTGAGGAGTGTTGCGGGCTCTGCCCCGGGCCATGTCGCTTATCAAATAGGGCCTGCTTTCAACTTCAGAATCAACACAAGGTAAAAAAGAAAAAGCCCTTAGAGCGTTGGATATAAAAGAAGACACTCCCACCTAGTGGCTAATACGGTGGGGTGCCGATAGTTTACGCCTCTCCATGGTGCTGAAAGTAAAAGTTTTCCCAGGTTACTAACGGAAAATTTCCTACTTATTGCAGTATGTTATATAAAGAATAACTGGGTCAGGGTTAGGGTTAGAGTAAATGTATAATTCAATATAATATATATATATTATATTATACTATACATATATTATACATATTGATATATATATATTATATCAATTATATCAATTATATATTATATAATATAATATAATAAGTCGTAGCCTTTTATATCTGTGTTTGTTTCAGATCAGCATATCCCTTAGGACTGCCAGAAGAGTTCGCGTTCGTAGCCGTTCTGCGCATGAGCGGCAGCACTGTGTCCAAGAGATGGAATATCTGGCAAATGCAAGACGTGAACGGAGGAGAACAAATGGCGATCGGACTTAACGGAGAATCCCAGTCCCTTGAATTCTCTTTCACAACACTTGACCATGAAAGAAGGACTGTCGTTTTCAGTTCTCTGTCATTTCTGTTCAATTCTCAATGGCATAAGGTTCTCCTGAGAGTTAACAAACAGTCTGTAAGTCTGTTCTTGGATTGTGTTTTAATTGATATTCAAGAAATACCAGTTCGAGAGAAGGTCAGCTTGGATGGCTTCACGTTGATAGGAAAACTAAAGGAGAATCCAGTTCTGGCTGTCCCGGTGAGTCTGTTCACTTGCTGAATGCATAGGCGTGTATTTAAAGCTGAAGGCATGTATGGGTTGTGGAGACGATGCCAAAAGACTTCTGTAGTTAAAGCCCTGACAATCAAGCAAAAAGAGAATGTAAAGTTATGATAAGCAAATACACAAACCTACCCTCAGCCCTTGTTCATTGAAAAAAATCCAACCAAAACCAGACATGAGTCCCAATTCTAGTTTTTTTTGTTAGTTTTAATTATTAAAAAAAAAGACAATTGGAAACCAAAAAAACGACAAATAAAGTGTGATTTTCTGATTTAAATAAAAAACAATCCGATCTACACGTTAAAATACAATTTCACGTTGCAGTCCCTAGCTTTATTGTCAGTTTTTCGATGATTAAAAAACGTCACATTAGGACCGTATATTAATATAGGCTACAGGTATAGGCCTTCACCATTACCTTACTTTGCTCTTTCCTCTGTTAGTTTGAACTGCAGTCGATGCTGATTCACTGCGACTGGACCAGACCCAGCCTAGAAGCCTGCAAGGACCTGGCAGGCACAACCTCGGTAATCCTCCAGTAGGCTAACATTGCCTCATGTTATTCTTTTGATTACATAATTTATCAAATAATATTTCATATATCGTATGAACCTTTCTTTTGTGGCCTAGACCTATTTAAATGACCCGCTCCGGCTCACGATTCGTTGTGCCTCTTTGGTAACTCCTCCCCTTTGACCATATTCGGAATCCCTCCAATCGCTCCCGATAACCAAGAGGTGTCATGAATATGCATGAGTTGCTAATGGCCATGGTACCTCAGACGGTCAGATAGTTGAAGCGAACTCATTTGGGTTGGTCTGGTCCGGGGGCTCCGTCTTACCAGCGAAACGCGGCGAAAGGACTAGAAAGGACTAAAGTTCACCTGCGCAGACAACGGGGACAGGAGACCATGCTTTGGCCCCTGGGGATTCGCGGGCCACTTGTGGTGATCGCACTGCAAATAGTCCTTCTTTGCTCCGCTCAAGTAAGACAATTTGTTTTGTATGTTTCTCTTTTTCTCCCCCTCTCTCTCTATCTCTCTCTCTCTCTCTCTCTCTCTCCTTTTTGCAGATTGAGGAGACGGTGGTGCAGGTGAGTGTTATAACGGCCGGAATGGAGATGCAGCCGACTGAATGATTGCCACAGGGACTGCATCCCCCTGGAAGTCTGTCGAGCATGGATAGGCCTATAGAGGAGGAACGCCATGGATGCGTGCCTTAGGAAAATTACCCTGGAGAAATCCTTTTATAGGTTTCTTTTACCGTCTGTAATGCGTTATATTGCTTTTGATGTTGTGAAATCAGCCCCCCCTAAACCCCCTTACTGCTGAAACCGATCAAATGCTTCAATAGCCGCGGTTTTGAGCCAGCCACCTGTTCATTCTTCCATTTTTATTACTGTCAGGTGTCAGCACAAGAACACCAAACAGGATAATGTGGAATTTAAACTGTGTGATCCTTTGAGTCGAGTTCAAACCGACATTGAGTGTAATTATTTGATGTTCATTCTAGAAGGAAAAGGGAGCCGTTGGCCCCCCCGGGCCTGCAGGTGTACCGGGAATTGATGGCGTTGACGTAAGTCCTCTCAAGGAGCAGATTTGATCTTTGAGACAAAGATCACGTAATAATTATTCGTGAAAAAAAAGATTGAAATGAGTTATGTCCAAAATCACTCAGAGTCTCACATTGACGTTACAGGGGGAGAGAGGTCCAGACGGCGAGGACGGCCCTTCTGTAAATATAAAAGCATCATTAAAACATACTGTTTGTTTTCTCCTGCGTTGTGAGCAGCGTCTGATGGATTGATTTGGTGGGGGGGACTGTGATGGTGTCTCGTGTTTTCAGGGAGCTGATGGCGATGCGGGTAAACCGGGCTCAGCGGGTCTACCAGGTGAACCTGGGGACGACGTGAGTGTGTTGGTGTTTTCACGTGACTGTTTTAATGTGGATGAGTGTGTTGTTTTAAATGGCTCTAGTGTTGTTAATTAGGTCTAGATCGAGAATGTAAACATCCTAGGGGTGTTTTTGCCTAATATGTTCTCACAACAATCATACACATCCTGATCAATCAAGTGTCCCCTAAAGAAGCAAATCTACAGTTTGAAGTGTGCAAGAAAACGAATACAGGGAATTCCTTAAAGGGGAGGAATGCTAATTTTCTTTGTAACAAGGCACTCAGGACTTAATCACTTTTGCTTTTGAAAGGAATGGTTATGAAAACAGCTGCAAACAAAGAAATAATTGAGTGCTATTAGGTAATAAATACATAAGTCGACATTACGATTTTGGAGTAACCTTTTTTGTTAAACGTTGTTGTACATACATTATTAAACATATTAGCGGCCATCCATTGTTAAATAACATCATAAGAGTGTTCACATGTACACTGCGAGTTTCCGCAGCACAAGGGCCACATTGTTGGTCTGTTGGAGTCTTGTGTTGAGAATCCTCAGAACAGTGTGGAATGGTACCTGTCACTGGGTTTGTTTGAGGAGAGCCAAGGAGGAATGTGGCCCTTCACTGAAACT
>NC_140277.1:12840921-12870421 GCF_964030765.1 Micromesistius poutassou
TTCTTAATACTCATAGGGTCACAAAGGAGTGAAGGGAGAGGGAGGAGAGCCTGGTAAACAAGGGCACAAGGTAAGAAGCCCAGAGTGACTCCATAGGGCGGGGCTAGGCACTGTCAGGTCCAGCCTGGGGGGAACTCAATCAGCAGCCGCCATGCCTGTTTCCATTAGAACCTGTTCAGCAGACGGATGAACCTTATCCTGGAATCAATCCTTTGAAACGCCTCAGTAACCGCCACACGCAGAAACCAACATTTCGTGTCGGATAACGCACAGCGTTCATATATAATCACCGCTTCGATTTAACGATAAGTTCCAACGGCGAGTGCCTTTTGGCGTCTAGAACCACGCGTGAGTTATACACGTTCGCTGGGCGATTCCTCCGCGGCGCCCACTATCGTATATGGAATATGATTTATACACAGAAAACGCCACCTTCACGCAGACAATGCGTAACGTATCCATCCACCATATAAATGGTAATGAGCTCCCGGGGGCCCTATCTCCTCCCACCACCTCCTGTCACACACTGATTTACCGGTCGGTCTTCTGTCCCACGTCTCTGGGTGTCATGATCTGGGAGAAGGACGGGAACGCCCCGGAAAGAACCGTCTGACCGCCTATTTTCCGCCCCGTTCCGTTCATAAATGACCTCAGGTCGTGTTCTCTCTCACGGTCGGCGGGATTGAGACAAATGTTGGCGGGCACGCGTGTTATTCGGTAATATCGAAGGCGTATGATTTATTTCTTGATGAATGACATTTGAGCGTCCGTGAAGCGATACGACGGGGGATTAGTCGGCTGTCGAAGGACGACGGATGGCGCAGCCTCTGTGGCGTGTGAGGTGGACTGTCATAGCCACAGAGGGGCTATCAACAACAACAAAAAAACACGCTACGGTTTATACATAGATACACTCAAAGGTTGTAGAAATGATCAGATATTCGTACCACAGAATGATAGTGACTGCAACATTAAGTGTTACCATACACATAGAAGTATGGAAAAGTTATTCACATAAATAACATAGAATATGTTAGTTAACATTAGAAACACATAACATAGAAACACACGTTCTCACGAAGGAAGCTCACTGGTGGGAAACAGGACGGGCCGATGACATCACCTAGTGTGCCGACGTTCCAGTGATCCTCTCTCGTGCTGATCTTGATGATGTTGTGGGTTTCAGGGCGAGGAGGGAGAGCAGGGAATTCTGGGCGAGGTCGGGACCCAAGGACCAACAGTAAGCACTTCTTCTGCTCCATAAATCCCACAAATGAATGTCTTTCTCCAGGATGGACGCCCCAGTTGGAACCCCGTAAGGCCATTATTCCCCCCCCCCCCTCACCTTCTTCTCTGTGCAGCATACTCCCACTCCTCCGTGAGATGTATTGTACTGTGCGGGGCTTTGGGTAGGAGCGCCTGCTAAATGACTGTACAGTAGAAAAGTCCTCCAAGCTGTTGTTGTTGTTGTTGTTGTTGTGAATTCAGGGCCCCCAGGGACACCGCGGAGCCACGGGTATGATGGGCCCCAAGGGAGACAGGGTAAGCGTTTCTCTGTCCCCTTCCCAGTGCACTGCCACCCCCGCTTTAAGTACATTTGTGACGATTTATGCAATCGGCGGCTGTATGCAATCCTTTACCCTTTTAATTAAGACTGATAATGAGGCTAATCCACCCACTTTCCCGGGCAGGGATTCCGGGGACACGACGGAGACCCCGGTCCCCAAGGTGTTGCGGGTGCTATGGTGAGCATCCCGGCATGATGTAATGGTTTGCTTTGGTTTGGTTTCTGTTCCCAGGGAGTGTGATGTAAGCGCTCCCTGTGGTCCTGTGTGTGGTTTCAGGGGGATGGAGGCCAGAGAGGCGTGATGGGGGAGGTCGGACCTAAAGGAGAGACTGTGAGTGTAAACCCACACAGACATAAACAGTGATTATTATCGTGTTTATATGTGTGATTGTCGGTTGTATGTTATTATCATTAGGTGTTATTATTCCTTTTTAATAAAGAACCTGAGAAGCAATTTCATTTTTAATATCTTGGCTACTGAAGTCAGTCGAACAATGTACCATTTTGTCAGTTGGAATTGTTTAATGAGTCCAAATCTCTTTCAGGGTGTACTCGGGACAAGAGGAATCACTGGTCTTCCTGGGCCCAAGGGAGAGGGTGTAAGTGTTCTACTCTCAGGCCATTATTCTCTTTTGCTTTCTGTTCTCTGTGTGTTATTGTGGCAAGATACTTAATTTCGTTTGTCCTGTTTATAATCAGGGCCTGCCGGGCGTGGATGGGCGAGAGGGAATTCCTGGAATGCCGGGAGGAAAAGTAAGTCGTGTTTCAATCGTTAACTAAAAACATTTTAGTATATTTGGAGAAAATATTATTTCTACGGTTATATATTATTGTCTGTTTGGCTTTAGGGAGGTGTTGGAAAGGCTGGAGTTGCTGGAGAGGTTGGACTTCAGGGACTTCCTGTAAGTATGACCTTTGACCTTGTGTCATTTTATACCCTCAGTGATTGGACGCCTCTGGGTAAAGCACTAAACATTATGATTTATAATATCGTCGTTTTGAGGATAATTCATTTATAAATAACAAGGTTAACTTTGGTATATTGAGATTAATACAAAGCCCTCATGTTTGATATCAGATATTGAATGTGATATGAACGGTGCTGCTTGCGATAACTTACTTCTTGAGCACAAAAAAGAACTGTGAAGCAGTCCTGTCTGACCAATCATTGATCTGATAAACATCACATTAGCGAATCACTGAAAAGATATGGTCCAGCTGACCTTGGCAGTGCCTTCAATGATTTTCCAGTCTCAGCTGTAATTATGTGATTCGACCACAGAAAAGACTGTTAACGTGATGCTTTGTGGATGAAAAGATGAAACTGCCTCTGAGCTGTTTGTACCGGAGCCTAACCCAGAGCTCTGATGATAAGGTGGTGCTGATAGAATCTGGCCTTGCTATTAAAATTCACCACACAAACAGGCAATTCAATGGAACCTACGATTTCAAACTGGAACTGAAACTTGTTTATTTGTTATAATGCTGAGGGCACAATTTATCGTTGTTTTCTTTATGTAGATCAAACTTTTCTTTGTCCTGTTTGTGTTTAGGGTTTACCTGGTGTACCCGGACCAAAGGGATTAGGTGGACCAAAGGTTCGTGAGCCCTCTTTTTCCCTCAAGAATATTTAAACGGTGCTGCCGGCTACCTTTGTACCGTGCCCAGTGAACTGTTCAAAATGGTCACCATTGTTTTGTTTTCTTCTTTCCAGGGAGACTCCGGCCAACAGGGCTTCCTGGGAACAATGGGTTCCGCGGGCAAAGCAGTAAGTGTGCCAACGCTCCCAAAAACCTTCAGAAGAGGGCTTGTGATACCCCCTTTCTAAATAATACTGGGTCACTCGCTCATTCTCATTGTCCCGCCACAGGGAGAGCAAGGAGAGCCAGGAGAAGTGGGACCTGTGGGGCCAATCGGATCATCCGTAAGACTCTTTCTCTCTCAACGAATGTGTTTCAGTTGTTGCTATTGGTTCATTGTTTTCTATTGTGTGTATTGAGTTGTTTTTTCTGGATTCCTCCAGGGAGAAGTAGGGGAGCACGGTCCTCTGGGCCCGGCAGGGAAGCCCGGTGGAAGGGTGAGCAGCAATCACCTTGCACCATCACCGTCGATGGAATAAAACCTTTTTTGTTTGTATTGGTATGAGTGCTACGGCGTGACAAATCATTTGAATACATGCCACGCTTTCCTTGTCGATGAATATAGTTTAGATATTTTTTGACTTTTTGAGAGAATAGCATATCACATTTCAGTGGCCGATTTAAACGTTTTCCAATTAATTAACCATTTCCTAACTAATGGTGGAGAGGAGAAAGGCTTCGCTGCTAATTACGTTGAGAACACAAAAGGAATCCAAAAATAACCAACGGCCCTTTCACATGACTTGACTGGATCATTTTTAATGAACGGGTGTGAGAGCGAGTCTCTTTCCCACAGACGCACGGTTAACGGCTTTGCAGCGTGCGCGGTACAATGCGGCGAATAATTAGCTGTGGTATTTATGTCGGTTCACAAACAACATCGACAAAAGAACACAAAAAACAGAGAAGAATGTGCGGAAACAGGGGGGGGGGGGGGGGGGGGGTTCAGGGAACATAGACGGGGTGGGTTTGGCTGCGCTTCCACTGGAATGTCCCACAGAACAGGCCAGGAGGGGGATCTCGCCTGGGCCCTATTTTCACAGTAAGAGGAGACAACTCCCAGGCCCGGTGAGCCGTCCGACTGAAAGAGCCCTCTGTTCTCCTGGCATTCCGCAGGCAGACGCCGCACTGATCAAAGGTGCCGCCCGGGGTAGGGGTACACGGAACACGATCAAAACGCCGCACCTATAGCGGCGCACCAAACAAGGCCGAGCATAATGAAATGTCTGCCTTGTGCACGTGCACTACGTATACTCGCACCGCTCCCGGGGTGCACTCGCCCGTCAATTACACTTTGTTTTCTTCCCATCCTGTCGCACATACCAACGATTTTACATTTCAGTTCAGAGAATATCCCAGTTTATACTCGTATTCTCCTCAAGGTGACATTCCTGTTGCTTGTGAAAAAAAAAAAAGCGATGAGCGATCATTCCTGGTGTAAAAGCGCAAGGTGACTTGAGACGTTTACGGTGCAGCTCTGATGTGGTCTCACACGCACCCGTCGGGGGTTTGGGGGGGGGCTGTGCTGCCGTCTTGCAGGGACCTAAAGGTGACCTTGGGCTGCCCGGAATCCCTGGACCTCCCGGCCTGCCTGGAGTGAAGGGAGAGCGGGTAATAATAACACACACGCACGCACGCACGCACGCACGCACACACACACACACACACACACTCTGCAGGCTCACACACATACACACACACACACACACACACATAAACTGTAGACTCCCAAGTTATCTTTGGATCTGTAGATAGCTGTACAGCTAAGCTAGTGCACTGCACTCCCAAGCCATCACTGGATAGACAGAGCACGCTGGTTCTGCACAATGTATCAGAGACCCTAGACTCAATATTCTCCATCAAGATGATAGGGAAGTCATTAAGGCCTAGCATTAAAGACACCTATTCCTGGCTCCCTCTTAAGAATTCTCTTGCATCCTTTGTAGTTCTCGCACATATTACTGTTGATAATGCAATATCAAATGTTTCTTTTGACTGTTCCAGGGAGATTCTGGTGAGGCGGGACCAAAGGGCGAACAGGTATGAGGAATTCAACTGCCAAACAATGATGAATAGTCGTAAACAGCAATGCAGCAGTAATGGAAACGCAATGCAGAGATTGCAGCAATTCGATCGCCGAAATTAAAGATCTATTCTTTGTTCAAAGGGTACACAAGGAGCAGAGGGAAATCCAGGAGACAAGGGAGATGGCGTGAGTTGATGCATCAACACACAAAACATTCACTGATAAAAAAAAAAAGGCTGCGTTATCACATGCAATATCAAAGCCAGCTTTGTGGATCACTTTACTCCCACTTCTCACTGATGGGGTTTTTCTTTCGTAATCCTTTTCCAGGGTGAAGCCGGGGACCTGGGAGCCAAGGGAGACGTAAGATCCAATATATGAAACCAACACACACGCGCTCCCATTATCCGGGATTATCCGCAGCAGGAAATGAATTTCGGGGGGGTGACTGTCGTGTGTGATCACTGTTCCTCTCCCCCACCCTGGTGCTCTGAAGGTTGGCCGCCCGGGGGAGCCAGGCAACAGAGGGCCCGAAGGGACCCGGGGCCAGCCCGGCATCGAGGGCCCCGTGGGGACCCCCGGCCCCCGCGGCGTGCAGGGAAACAGGGGCGTGCCCGGCGTCCGAGGCACACAGGGTCCAGCGGTACGGCTAACGTTGTGTTACCGAGCAACGGCGTTTAGAAAAAATGGGGTTGTGATGAATATTAAATGAACGCACGCGCACACACACACACACACACACACACACACACACACACACACACACAGTGGATGTAAAAATAACTGGGTCATCGCTCGGACGAGGACTGAGTAAGGCGAAAGTTTGGAGACCGAAAGATATATCCTAATTTTTATTTTAAGGAAGAACCCCAAAAAAAGACCTAGCTCTTAATTATGTTGAATTCTAAAAGAAAAAAAGTGAAATATATTCACTCGCCCTTTACTTGACTTGAGAATAAGTTGGTCTAGTTTTAAAGTTGGTCTCTTTCAGACACAAGGAGGATAATTGCTTTCAAAGAATACATAAACCCATAAGGATTCATGATTCACAAGTCGCATTCTGAGCAGAGTACATAGCTGTAGTCCATAGCATACACATACAGTACGAGATTCTATGCAAACTCATGCTTTTTTCCGGTCCTTCTCTTGTGTCCCACACAGGGGAAACAGCCCAGCGACACGCACATCCGCCAGGTTTGCATGCGCGTCATGCAAGGTAAGGTTATTTATCATGTCTTTGTCCCTCACCCCGGGCCTTCTAATCAGTCCCGGAATTACACCCCCCCCCCCCCCCCCCCCCCGATGCTCGCCCCGGCCCCCGCAATCCCACCGCCTTTTGTGTCTGATTAAAAGATCAGCAGACATCCCAAACACAATGTCTGGTCGCGGGGCAGAGGCGATACGAAACACACTTCAAACGGTGTTTGTATGATGAATGAAGGAAGGAAGACCCGGTATTTATTCAGTTGTTGTGGATGTTAAATCCCGGGGAGCTCAGAGATGTTCCATCGAGGGGGGTCTTTCTGTTCTGTCCTTTCCTCTGCCTCCTCTCCCCTCCCCTCTCTTCTCCTCCTCTTCGTTTCCTCGCTGCTCCACAACTCATCACCTAAACTCATGACTTTTTTATACCCCTGCTCCTACCCCCCCCCCCCACCCCATCCCCACCCTCCTCCCCCACCACCACCACCCCCATGTGCTGAAAAATTAATTTCACCTCCAGCAGACCTGCACTTCTCCGCTCTGAGCAGAGACCGCTGGGATAAGAAATGTTCAATATGAAAAAAGAAAAAAGGAACAAAAAAAAAAAAGCGAGAGTCAGCCAGCCAGGCAGCCACCACTACGCATTTTTATCAGGAAGCCCAGAGCGGAAATCTTCAGTGCAAAATACCATCCTGGAAAGACTGCCCTAACGCACCCAGGATTCATGTAATTTCTCTTTATCGCTCGGTGCACGTCTTGCGTGTCGCCGGGGGGGGACTCAAATGAAGGGCTATTTTCTTCATTCAAATTGCTGAATGTGAATTGGAGGCTGAAGTCACGCAAGATTTCAGGAGGACTTCATGACCTGTATCCCCCCCACCTCTCCCCAGTAACCCCCTCTATTTCTCCGTCTCTTTATTCGGGATCTGAAGACTCCCAAACCACTGATGGGGAGTATAGACAGTAGAGCTCACCAGAGGGCTATTCAGAATACTGACACACACGCACGCTCACACGGTCACACGAGCACACGCGCACACACGCACATTGCGCAGACACACTCAAACACTCACACAGGATCTGACTGGCGCCAGAAAAGTGTTGAACAGTCTGACTCAGTAGCAATGTTTCATACGGCTAAGTCTTTAACTCTGATGGGTACCTCAAGTTATATCGAGGATTCTAACAACACGCCCTTCACCTCATCGAATCACATCATTGATTAACAAAAAGAATTTGGGTCAAGTATGGGGTTGTTTTGGAGTCAGGTCAGTCCAGTGTATCCATGAGGTTGTTGTAGAGATCAATGTTTGTGGTAGTCGCTACAGCAACAACATCAGCAGCAGTATCACCGGGGGAACAGAACAGGCATTATGGGTATCCTCATGAGTCATTGTAGTATTGTCATCGCATCAACAGTCAACAGTCATTCAACACATGAAGTGAAACCACATGCGGCAGTGGTGGGAGGGAATTCCCATTAAAGCCTCCAGTATGGACCGTAGGTTTACCAGGTGTTACCAGGGTGTGTGCTGACCCGTTCCCTTTTGTTCGGGCTCCAACAGAACAGCTGGCCCAGTTAGCTGCTAGCCTGAGGAGGCCAGAGTCTGGCATGGCCGGCCTTCCGGGCAGACCAGGACCCCCCGGTGTTCAGGGGGCCCAGGGGGACAACGGCTTCCCCGGCCAGGCGGGCTCCAGAGGCCTGCCGGGTCTCAAAGGACCACCCGGGATGCTGGGCGCCAAGGGACCCAAAGGTATACTGGCCCTTGTTACAAGGATTCCTTTATCTGGTGTGCGTGTGTGTGTGTGTGTGTGTGTGTTTGTGCACGTGCACATGCATTTATGCATTCTTGCGTGTCTGGCTTTGTGTGGGTTTGTGTGTGCACGCCCGCCCTTACGTGTGTGTGTGTGTGTGTGTGTGTGTGTGTGTCCTGTGCAGGTGAATCAGGCGACCGAGGTAGCAGGGGCCCTACTCTACGAGGGGCCAAAGGCCAACCAGGACCTCCAGGTCTACCTGGTGAGTACTGTCATCCTCGTCCTCGTCCACACACGCCGGGCCAGTCCGGGTGCCTGTTTGGTTTGGAAAGCGCAGAAAAGGAGGCGTAGAAAAGAGCATCAAAACAAACCAAAAAAACTCAAATTCAAAAACTCATCGCCACACGGATCCACAACGCCGGGTGTTTATTACTAACACACACACACGTCGACCTCACCAAGGGCGGTTGTACGGCTTCTATTTTAACAATCACGAACAACACAGAGGCCTCAGGTAAACCGAACGTGACTCTTGAGTTGAGAGGAGCTCAGCGATACGCAGCCGGCTGTAGACCATGCTACCACTCAGCGCAAGAAACACAAGGCGCCGTCTCGTTGCCTAGCTACGACACGTCTCGTAGCTAGGCAACACAGGATGCCTCAAGCGTACGTCTCACAACACACACACACACAGACACACACACCCGTCATCAGAGTCCAGAGTCTCACGCTCCTTCCCCTCGCACCGTTTTTTTTCCAGGCGAGCCCGGGAAGCCCGGGTACGGGACGGACGGACGGGACGGGGAGAGGGGCCCCCCCGGGACACACGGACAGCAGGGCGTCCCGGGGCCCCCCGGTGCCGCCGGCCACAACGGCTACTGCGACCCCTCATCCTGCAACCTCCAGGCCGGCGCCGCACACCAGCCGCTGGACTCCAACATCAAGGGCCCCGGGGACAACTGAGAGCCCGCCCCTCGGAGAAAAACGCACACACACTCGGAACACAGAAGAGACACACATGGACAAGCCGATAACAACGACGACGACGACGACGACAACAACGCCAACAGAGAGACTGATCTCCGGAGCGCACAACAGCAGCAGTCTCCCCGGGAGCTCTTCCCACCCATTAACCTGTAGCTTCGTCACACACACTGTCTTTTTTTGTTTTGTTTTTGTGCTAGCCGTATCCCCCGCCGAACGGATTGTCCCCCCGCACGGAGCCAACAGGGCGGCGGTACCGTTCAGCTGGGCTACCGAATACAGCGGGACGTGGTGCTTTTTTAACTGGGTTTCATACATGGGTGCTCCCGTTCTGGCCGGACACGTGTGACGCGCGATTTGTTTGTTCGGTTTGATTCTACTCCCAGTTCTGCGTGGCGTTCCCCGTTGTCCGTTGTTCTATTTATGTGTTTTTTAACATTTGTATTCTTTTTTTTTTTTTTTTTTCGTAAACAATCTATGCAGTACACAGTGAATCAGAAATAGGTCTTTGTTCATCGTCCGTGTGCCTTATCCAATATTTTGTATTATGGACCAAAGATAAAACCCTGCTGAAGTCTTAAACATGTTAAACTGTAGCTAATGGAAAAAAAACGACTTTATTTGAACCCCGCAGGCCTCCAAATAGAAACTGGAGGAATGATGGTTTTCATCAAGCCCCGGTGGCAAACTAATAATTGTGTGCTGGAAATCATTTCAGTCATGGCGGGTTATTTTGTTTCACCTGCATTTCAACGTAGTGATGTAATATTTCATCAGATTGTACAGAAGGGGAGGCAGGAGTGTTGACGCATTTATGGTGACATGTTTCAGTTTTAAGTATTTGTTTCAATCTAGGACCTCCTTTGCAACATTTTAAAGATTAATTTATCAATCTATTATCGAGATGGAGGGATACCTTGTAAAGAAGACGAAATGCAAAGCAATATTAAAGTGAGTTGTAAATTGTGTTTTATACTCATGAAATAAAGCCAAAATGACAAGGCTAATTGAAGTCAAGCTGGTTTCTTAAATCTATCCATTCATCTGCAAATACTTTTCATTATTGTATGGGTGAATGTGTGCTTTGTGTACATTATCGATTTTCCCAGTGTTTTACAACAGCAAGTATTGCACCTGATACCAGACACACGTTCATTTCTTAAAATAATTTATTAACTTAAAATATGTTAACATTTAAAACAGTTTGTGTAAAAACTTGGAAGCAATTGATCATGCAAATAAATGGTAAGCAATGTAAAATGAAGAAATTAACTTTAAAGTTAACTTTACAAGGTTAGAAAACATCCCCATACAGAAAACTCCAGCCTAACTGGTGGTGCAAAAAGAACACATACAACGTTAATGAAGTACAGAACAATATTCATCACACTGATGTAAGGCGGATGCTAAATGAAGACCTTTACGGAATTGTAAAAATAACCAAATACTTTGTAACAAAAATAGTAAATGAACCAACATATTTGGCTCATAATCTACAAGAGGGAAAGCACCCTATTCCAGGTTTGATGACAACAGTTCACTGATTATATTATGAAGACGAAATCCTGAATCACTTAAAAGTACACATTTAAAAAAACAAAGTTAGTTCAGGGAAGGCTAGATGACTTTGAAAACAACAAACCTTTATAACAGAGGTGCTCTGGTTGGGGGGAAAACAGGTGTAGCTCATTAAGTTAATTACGGGTCTGTTGGCATGCCAGTGCCCTTCATTAACATAACATCATGAGATACACCTGTGCTCACCTCTTCTATTACCCCTCTGCGCTAAAGGCCTATTATCTAGGCATGTGGTAACTAAAGATTGAGGTAGATACTTAGCAACACAAATAATTCAACATTTCATCACACACACACGGTTAGTTGGAGAAATGCTTTGAGAGATGACACCTGGCAAATCAGTCAATAACAGAATCATCAGATTCATCACTGGCATCACTGATCTACCGTGGAAGCATGCTCAGAAACCAATAACTTGCATTGAGCTTATTTCAAGCAAAATGATAGGGTAACAATGCTAGAATCACAGCATCACACGTATGACAGGTTTTTTTCCAATGGATATATATTGATATATATTCCATATTACTACCATATGGGACTAGTTTATGTTGAAATGCCCCATTAAGCTTCTGGTTTCAAAATAAATCACTTACAGAGAGTGGTGAAGACAGCCATGAAGACAACGTTGCTATTTAAGATGGCTGTCTTTTTGCTGTCATTCCTGTATGTAGCAGAATTAAGACACAAAAGGACAAATGCCAATATTACATAGATTCCAAGTTAATTCTATGTATGAGCTCATTTATTCCCCTGCAGTATACAATTCCAAAGTGCTGGTTCAGATCAAATATTGAGAAAATCTCTGCAAGTTCATATGTTCAACATAATTGAATGTATAGCATTTTGGGTGCATAAATAATTACTTCCAGCAGGGGGCTCTTTCGCATCACGTAATATGTCTGCAGTGGTAGTATTTTCTTTCTGCCTAATGAGAGCATTGACAGCCTTACCCTCGCATGCACTTTTTTTACACCATGTTTAAAAGCAAAGAAGCATACGTCATTTGTGTATAAGTACAATACAATTAAAATAGTCGATTTTGTGTTCTCAGAAAGAAAATCCCTATAAATCAAAGGTTTTCAAGAAACCTTTCAATATTAATCACGGCAGAGAAGAAATCCCACAGATAAATAAATAAAGACAAGTTCAAAAATCTAAACCTCAAAACACTATGGTAAAGCTCATCTAAAATGCTTTAAGGGCTCAAATCTGAACATAAATTGATGCTCTGGTCTATTTAACCACTTCAAACCATTTTGTGAACTGAATGGACAGCAGGGAAACTAGAAACAGGCATCTCAAGTTCATGGAAATCACGACAGACTTTGCAAACTGTTCTCTTACTATATCCCAGAGTTTTAAAACAAATGTGATTACCAGTGTACTACTATTCTTAGGAAAAGTGTGTTGTTACTTTGAATTTCTACAGCACACAGTATCGCCCGCTACGCCTACATACACTCACTCTTGATTGGCTGTCAGATGTGAATGTGAAGCGTAAATAAAACATTTTAAAAAATCCAGTCTGGAGAAGACACGCGTTCACATTAACTCAAGTTCAACAAGTGGAAAACCGGGCGTCAGTGCCTGATGTACTGGGAGCAGTGATATAAATAAATAAAACAGCAACTGTTCAAGTAGATTTGAGAAGACTAAAGAATAACCCGCCGAGGTGGACCCCAGCAGTACCGTACCGAGTGCAGTGAGTAATATGGCATTGGAGGAACATCCAGGAACAGACACACACTACAAACAGTGGAGGAATCACAGCAAAACACAATGTAAACAACAGTCAGTGTACGTCAGCTTCTGAAATAACCTCATACGTCGTCTACGCGGGATAACATACAACCAAAGAAGCTTAAATGCATCATTACACAGACGACTTGCTATTGCAATTATATCTTCAGGTCCCATTATTCGGCCCATGAAGCAGGAGATTTAAAGGAACTCTTATTCCACTGCCCGATTCTTATTCAGAGAGGGACTCCCACGTGTGTGAGAGTGATATCCCATCACTTGTATAGCACACACACTGCATTACACACGTCACATTCTGCTCTAGCAACGCTTTGCACTGGCACAACTGCAGCTGTTGTTGTTGGTGTTGTATTGGCGCGGAGCTGTTTGGATGTATAGCAACAGTTGAGCAGTGATGTTATTTAGATGTTGCAGCTGAAGGCCATTTGATCTTTCAGAGACCATAAAATTCTTTCTGGCAGTTTTTGAAAGAGGAAAAATAAATTGCCACCCAAGCTCTATTAATATTATAACGGGTATCGACATGCAACATTAAACTTGTTATTGTCTACCACTTAAAATAGCTACTTACTCTCCGTTGTCGTTAGGATATCCTGCACTTTGGTTTGCATATAGATTCTTAGAAATTTTTCACACCTACACATTAAAAAATATGAACACGTTTAAACTCACTCTCGCTGGCTCGTTTATGCTTACACGAGAGGAGATAGGACATGCACGTAGAATAGAAACACATAAACACACATACACACGCACAAACATGTATACACACACACACACACACACACACACACACACACACACACACACACACAGACACATGTGGCACACACACATTAGTTGATTGATGGACAGATGGATGCATAGCAAATGCCAGAAGAAAACATGGTGGGGAGAACTCACAATGAAACGTGTTTCACGGGCGCCAACAGACACGGAGATAATCGTCATGGAATGCATTATAGATCGCAGCAGAGGTTGTGAAAATAAAAAAAATAAAAACATTAAAAAATACAGCATGTCAAAAGAAAAAATCTGAAATATTTTCTATTGCTGTAAGGGTAAACACACACACACACACACACACACACACGCACACAAGAAACAAAAAAACAAAAATACAAATAAAAATTGCAACCGCCGTCGGCCGCGGTGAAATGTCATTATGACAGCGTGTCCCCGTCACCCACATGGTGGGGCGCGTTCCTCGTCGTAGGTCTTCCTCTCAGACCGCATCTGGGATCCGGTCTTCAGGCGGCAAGGCCTAGCCGTTACGCCGGCTTCTGGAGGCCAGTGGGAGGCAGTCGCCGGGTTCACACCGCCCAGGGGGGCCGTGGGGGCCGGGGGTACCAGGCAGGCCTGGAGAGGAGACCCCCGCTGGGCCTGGGATCACAGGATTAGAGGGGACACGTTACACACTGAGGGATTCTTTTGTAGGGGAAATGATGATGATTTTAGTGGGGTTGGGGGGGGGGGTAGCTTTAAGTGGTAGCTTGCAGATTTAACACACTGGGGCGACCATTAGGGTTAGTGGGGAGAGTGATTTAAAATAAAGTAGCTTCACTTTCCACTATAGTCTGTCTTATTATATTGCATTCGTAATGGTAACTCAGACACCCTTGCTCACCTGCGCTACCTATATCTTACGATGTACTAGGAAGTCATTAAGCATGTTTCAGTGAATTCAGATTTAAAAAGGTTGCTCTCAAGTCAGCAGTATGTACGGAGGGATGCTCCGATGATACAGGTGTGGCTGTGAACAAGGGGAATCGAACCTAGTACCTTTCGGGCCGGGAGCAGACCTCACCTTAGTCGCAGCCAGCCTTTGTGTTCACCTCAATGTATTCCATCTCGGTGGGCTTACCTGGTGCGCCTGTAGGCCCCTGTTCTCCCGGTAGACCCAGACCCAGCTGACCCCGCTCCCCCTTCTGACCTCTGTAACCTGGGGAAACAAAAGACCAACTCTGATTGGTCCAGGAGTAAAAACTTGTTTTGATGGCAAGAAGGAGAAGAAGAAGATAAAGTAGAAGAGGGAGATTTTGTCAGTAGGATTAGTACAAATGCCAGTGTTTTTTTCCATTGAAGTCCTGTGTAAAGGTGAGCGTGACCTTTCCCCTAAAAATAACAATCTTGGGCTCCATCTAGGCCACGCAAATAGATTCTTTTCTCCCTGCTTTTGTCCGATGTGAAGATCCAATCCCGCTCTGTCGTCACTGCTCAGACGAGAGCGGCCCCAACAGCGGAAGCAAGCTTGAAATAGGCCACTATGAATTCCCAGTTCTCGGCCGCCATTCCTTTGAATAATAAAAAGCTTGCTGTCATACCGTCAAAATACACATCATCAAACAAAGTCATCTGCCTTTGTCTTCTGCGAGTGAAAGGCAGCATGGGTTGGCATGGGCTAGGCTGTCAACACTGGGCTTTGAACCTTTTCCCAACACAACAATCCGACGAACCGTGTCAAGTAGAGGTCAGATATGAGGTTCGGCAAGGAGACTCAAGGAATCAGATAGGGAGGACAAGAATAAATAACATAGTGCGTAAATAACTTCACAAGGAATGACTATATATTTAAAATGCAGTGTGTACGTGTTGAAATGAAAGTGAAAGTCATCCTCACAGCCAGACATCCTAAACGCCACACATCCCGTCGTTGTTTGCTATTTGCGTTGTGTTTCGTCACCGCGGCTCCTACTGTGGGCCCCTGACAAGTCGCTAGACGCCCAGGCATTGGCACTCTTGAAAGAACATCACCCCAAAAATAAATGTGGTGCTGAAGAGGCCGAATCAGGCACATGCTCGTCATGTAGAAAGACATGTCATCCACGCGGTGGCAAACACACACTGATGCACGGGCTCTGAAACCAAACGACTTGCATAATGCACACACACACACACACACACACACACACACACACACACAAGCTGTGTCGTCACTACATGCAAAGGCATACCAAAGAAAGGACAAAACGCAGTTCATAGTGGCAGCAGCAAACCCATGAGTCAGAGACTCCAGCCCAGCTTGGCTTGGATGGAGTGAATCAGAAAAGTGTCAAGCCTTGAACTACAACCCCCCCTCCGCCGAAGCGGGGGAAATTTCTTCAGCACTCACAGGAAAATGAAAGAAAAAGAAAAGTCTTAAATGCTCGGCCTCAGCGAGGGAGCGAGAGAGAGAGAAAGAGAGGGAGACGCTGTTCACACATTGGCCCCCCAATAATGAGACTTCTCTCAGAGCTCACGGGGCCTCGTCCATTTCATCGGCAGAGGTGGCGCTCCGTGGCGGCACACTGTACCGTTTGCCGGGGAAAAGGAAATACGGGATATCGTACACGGAAACAAGCCATCAAGGCCGCTGGAGATTGGTGCACTCACTGAGAAATCGAAAAATGACACAGCGTGTCTTTACAGGGTGTGCACACACACACACCCTCTCTTTCTCTCTCTTGAAAGTGAATTGCAGCCAGCATTTCTGGAGGCACCTTTGTTGCGCTGCAAGAGTGCAATGATGTACTATAACTATAGCGCCAGCGCCACAAAGCGAGCGCTTCCTGGCTAGCCGGTGGAGGGCATGGCAGTCGGCGAGGTAGACGTTGTAAACAACCGTAAAGGTATAGCATTGGTGGGGCCGTCTGGCAAATCAAAAGGCAAACTAAAGCATGAAACGCTAACAGCTGGGGATTGATATTTATCGGCTCAATAAAGAATTTCCAGCCCGGTCATGATTCTTGGTGTGTAATAAAGCATTTTCACAACACAAGCGTTCACAAAAATAGGTTTAACTCAAGCTCAGAGTAACGGTAGATAGAAAACGAACTAAAGTATAAAGTTGAAACACAACAAACAAATAAATAATGTACATAAACAAATTATATATATATATATTCATAACAGACTACTAACAGTCCTTTCGAAGAATTAAACATCTTAAGACTCATTAGGATTATTAAATCTACAATGCATTTCAAACTATTAAAACATAATGGTTAAATAAGAAACAAAACGTTTAAAGCTCATTCTAACAGATAGGAAAACATGTGATAATATGATCCAATTGAAATGGAGACACAGACAAAAACAAAAGAGTGGAGAAAAAAGTGAATATCACAGAGGGGACATTTTTCACCATAAACTAGTCATTTTGGCATATTGGAGAAAGTCAAATTGAATATTCTCGAGGAACACGGTCTCCAGTGGAGGATGACGGGGAATAATGAGGAAATATTACCCCGAAACTTTCCAATGGAGGAGTCGACAAAGAGAGGTAAAAATGGTCTGGCTCCAGCACAGAAATCACCCTTCCCTTTGACGTTTTAGCATTAGTATTTGTTTGGAAAGACACATTTAGGATCATCCATTAAGGATTTAGTAGTAATATTTTTGCCTTTTTTGTTAAAAAAAAAAATACCATTTCTAAGGTGGAAGAATGTGCATCCACAACCAACATTGGGTGCCGATATTAATATTGTCACCGTGGCTTCCACCAACTGCTGACTGCGAGCAATCGTTAAAAATTGCTCATAATTGTTAAAATGTTAAGAGTTATTCAATAAGTGAGGTAGATACAATTCACAGAGACAGGTCAATGTGCTTAGTTTGCTTCTTTCTTTAGTATTTTTTTTTTGTTTAGATTTTTTTAATGCACTTAAACACACAAACACGCTCGAACATCGCCTGTAGAGCTCTGCTCAGCGCACAACACAACACAACACAACAACACGCTGAGAAAACGTCAGAAGAAGGAACGAAAGAAAAATAGAAAGACAGACAGAAAGAAAGTAAGATACACAGCCTGGCGGGCAAAACCATTACAGATGGCAAACACACAGCAGAACGTGAGATGGTTGTATCGCGGCGGGGTGAACAATGTCCACCCTCTTGTTCTGACTATCTTCCTTTTGTTCCTAAGGCTGCTTTCTGCACCGCTGCAGCTGCTCTTTTCTGTCCACAACCGATATCGCTTTCACTTCTCAGCCAAATTCTTCCTTCCTTTGTCTTCGTGTTTTCCCAGAGAGAGCCGGCGCGCATCACACTCCTGGGCCCTTCCTCTGCCGCCCGGCCCCTCAGTCTGCCTTGATATATAGGTCTAGCAAGAGAGAGATAGCCATAAATCCCTATAACAGGGCCTCAGCCCCCCCTCCCCCCCCCCCCGATCTCATGCCCCAATCTACCGCATCACATCCCCGTTTTTTCATTAGAAGAGGAGAAGATAAAAGGAAGGGAGCGTATTTTCGCTGGCAGGTTACAGAATTATGTGGCAGATGACACTTCTACTCAAGGCAAAATGGCAAGTGTGTTTAAAGCACCCGTGAGAACCACTTGATATGTATGACAGACATACGCCGCATACGCTAAACACGCTTTCGTGTCACCGTCTCGAGGGTCTACTCCTCGTTACGGTTCCCTGTGTAGCTTTAAATCAATGGTCGAAGAACATAATGATCTGGATTAAGACTTTTAGAGAGGGTAGTCAGGTCCAGAAATGGGAGTCAGGTTAATTTGTTCACAATTGTAATGACATTTTATCCAACAAGATTGGCCCCTACCTTGAGGGCCGGGGGGTCCCGGTTCTCCTGAAGGGCCCGGGGTACCGTCCTTGCCTGAGGGCCCGGGGGGCCCCTGCGTTACGTGGGATGCCAGCAGTCCGACTGGGGTCTTTTGCAGGCCGGTATAGCTGGATAATTTTTCTATTAGAAAGAATCATTACATTCATATTGAGAATACGTTTTGACTCCCCCAGTTCTCGGATGGTTTTAACGATTTTTGATGATCAGATCATCCTGTGGTGCAGGTGTCGCCCAGAGAAGAACATTCACATTGTGTGAACGCCGATCCACAAATACACACATACAAGTAACTTGTGTCTGGTAAGCTGATATCCACACTTTCTTTCTGAACACCTGTCGACGGCGAAATGCGCGGAAAGTGTTTTCATAGCTACAATTAAAGATTAAGATAAGAAAATCACCTTTTAAATAGGATGTTTTAGTTATTACAAATAGCACTTGCACAATGCAGTTTGACGTGTATCCGCTTTACAGTAATCACTGTCATGTACGCTTGGCCTGTAACCTTCGCTGTCGTAGCAGATCATAGACCATTTAATATCAGAAATCAGGAACCGTCAAAATGATGAACCATGTGAAGCTTCTGAAGGATGAAAAGATTAAAGATGGAGGGAAACATACATACTTGTCTTAAATCTTATCTAGTATACTATACACTTTACAACTGTTTACATACTTTATATCTGTTTACATTTGATATTCTGAGTGCTCCATTTGTGATTTCCAGCCACACGAGTGCATGTCCATTGTCCAATATCTAGCGATAACGCTGCCGTCCGTATTGGTCAGAGGCTAGGTCACAGATCACCTGTACCCTACAGAAAACACAGTTTAAGCCCTTCGACATAATATATGGACCTTAATCTTGGCTCTACTACTTGTCCAAAGTGACACATCAAAACTAGTATCCAACCTGGAAAGAGAGAAAGAGCTACCTTTAGATGCAAGGAGAATTGATAGGGCCTTTTAAATTAACTAGTAATAAAGTGAAGAAGATTATGTTATTCATATTATTGGGATTACTTTTTCCACAACGCTATACATTAATCCGGTTGTGTGATTTGAATTTACAATGAAAACTAGAATGGATGAGACAGATCAGCCACATTTATTATAAAACTTTAATGAAAAATCAACTTATGCATAATGAGTAGCAAAAAACAAAGATGGAAATGATTGGCATCACTGATGACTGTTGGTACGACATAACACTGCCAGCGTGTATAGGAGATGAAGGAAGGAAGGGGTCCAGCAAGGGGCGTGTAGATTGAGCCTCTATAAAACAGAAAGTCCAGGTTTATGAGTGACAATAGTTGGAATTCTAAACATTTCTCAATCAAGGTTACTCAATAGGAAATGGTGCTATGGTTAGCAACTGTACGGTATCATGGTATTACTATTGATTCAAAACCGACTAATGAATCCATATTGACTTTCCATTACCTAATTCTTCCTTCTGACATCCTGTGTTGGCTTGGTGGTGGTCATTAAGCCTACAGAACCTGGCCTCAGCATCTACAAGGTCATACAACAGTGCTTAGGTCAATGCAAAAATAGGATCAAACAGACAAATGTAGGAGATTTAGCACGTTTTTGGCTGATGTCTTATGCTTATGGCCAGCGTTGTCTTTGATCGAAAATGTCCAGAATTTAAAAAATAAGAAGACATACTCAAACTAATTAGTCTTCATCAGGAATGCAAATGACTAAAATGTGTCGCTGTTCATCTTATCATCTGAAATGTGTTAGTTAATTGAATAATGAATTTTACTCACCTTCGTAATTGAAGATATAGCTGGACACGCAAATTTTAAAGCCCTCCTCTAACAAAGAGGTCAGAGCTTATCAATAAGTTGTGAGTAAAACAGAGCCCTAGCGCTCCAACTAGCTGGCTAATCCGACGTCGAAAAATACACATTTATGATTAATATTCCACAAATGGCTAACGAATGAGAAAGTAAACAAAGCTGAACAAGCATAGAGAGAATGGCTTACTTTTAGACGGATTAGATAAATGCGACAGGTTTGAAATATATTAACATATATATAAATGTGCTGCTTAAAGCGAAGGAGAAGGCTAGGAACCGGACGTAAACGACTGCAGCATGAACAATGCAGACCACAAATACGTCAACATTGAGCAAGCTACATTGAGCAAGTGGAGAATTATGTCATATATTATAAATTGTACATCATTTAATTAGATTTGTGGATCGCGGTACACGCAGCGTGAATCGTCTCCTGTTTGTTATGCATGTTCAAGTCCTTAATAAACTTGCGCATCCACATTTCACAGATCAGCAGTGGGACGCATTGGACAGAAATCCAGAAATTAAATTATGCAACTCTACAGGATCCGAAAATTTGTAGAAGTGAGTGTGGATATCATTTTAAAAGACACAACTGAAAATTATGCATTTGTGGATCGTGAACTATTTGTGGGGATATCATTTTACAAAACACCAGTTCAATATGTGTTTGTAAATTTTTTGTGTGGATATAGTTTAACCAAAAGCACAAGTACAAAGTATTTGTTGATCGTGGTAAACGCAATGTGAATTGTCTTCTGTTGGTTACAAATAATAAAGTCCAATCAAAACTTCCACAAAATCGTTGCCTTCCACATCCTAAACAATCAAACAGTAAAATTCATCTTCATCTTCAATGTATAGAAACTTCAAAACTATGTTTGTTAGTACAGTGTAATCATATCAATACTAGAACACAATTTGGGAAAAAAAGTTGAAACCTCTACCTTCAAACACCCGCAACACTTCATTTCGGATAAACATTTTAATTTCCTCCATGGAGCTGGCATCGTTCTGTGTGGGAGAGGCGACACAGACATATCTTTACCATTATGAGGAGACAACTGTTATTAGTGATTTATTCATGGAGAAACGACAGCACAGTAGCTGCAGATAAGACAGTAGCTATGGCATGGAAATTAATTTAGCGGCTGCCATGTGTTGTGCCATGTGTAGCACGAACACAGCTTCCCTCCATCTTGTGTGGGGAACATGAAGCTTGAAGTGAGAATTAAGTAATGACTTTCATGAAGTTGACAGGATTTGATTTAGTTTGGTAAAAAAAAAAAGTAATAGATAGGGATTAAAAATAGGGATTAAAGAGAGCGACAACATACCAGACTCTTCAAACAACAAGACCTCATAGGTATATATGGCCATTTTGAAATGTTCATATGTGAATAGTAGAACTAAGTGACAGACACACGTCCTTACACCTCATCAATCGTTTGACTGTCATCAATTGAAATCTCTCACTGCGTCACTGTCTCTCTCGGAATCCTCCTGTTACATAAACCCCTCTAAACACGATTGTGTAAATGCCTTTGACACACAGAGGGGTATGTTAATATTCCACAGTGTGCTCCCATTCCTCCCACACCATCTTTTCCCCTTTGATTCCCCCCCCCCCCCCTCCCTATCTCTGTCTCTCTCTGCCTGTCCTCCTCCTCCTCTGTGACCTTCTCCTGTGTATCTGTTGATCAGGAGTGGGGAGCCCAGAGCAGGCACCTCTCATTTTTCCCAAAGCTTTGTTTTTCAGGGATCTTACGCTTTCGTTCGCCCACGCGTGCGCTCTCCAAAAATAGGGAAACAGAATCGGAATCGCGGATACAGATTTGCTTCCGCTACGCAGGTGGAGACTAGGAAGCTAGGGAAACAGTTGCACATTTGATTAGCCTCGATAAGTCACCGCCTCAGAGTCAGGCACTTACTAATTGACCGGGGGGTCCGGGGACGCCTTTTTGGCCCGAGGGTCCCATTGGTCCAATTATCCCGGGGTCCCCCATCCGTCCTCTCTCGCCCTGAACCCCTCTGGCTCCGTGGATGCCTGGGTCGCCCTGCAAGAACGTCAACACCGACATACAAACGTCATTCATCTGCACCAGAATTCAATGGAACCAAACTACATACGTACTATTTTACGACGACTGTTTAGTAGACGTTCTGTTAACAGGGTACATTAATTAACCATTAATTAACATTGGTGAATGTAATAATAAGCATTAACAAACAATGAACTTACAGTTAATTAACAGTTACGCTCATTATTTCAATGAACTAATGCTTAGGGTAAGAGGCAGACATTGAGGCTTGACCCCAGTGCCTTTCAGCTGGGAGTCAAACCCCCTAACCACAACTACACCACCATGCACTAACGGAGTAACACCTCCTCACGACACTGACTTCGCTACATGAGTTCAGAGTGGAACGTTTGAATCCGTAAAAACGAAAGCAGCACAGTTTCAGGAGAACGGAGAGGGTTTGAATTCAACAACCGACACAAATCTTTCCAGAACTTTCCGTGACTTGCACCGTTTCATTGAACTCTCATTCCCCCCTCACTTTGTTTTGGAGCCACTTGCCTCTCACCTCTCCAGAGGATCTGAGGCAAATTGTGTATCTAGGAGGTTTACTTCTGATCCCCTATTACTGCCATTTTGCAATAGATTAGTGTCTGGGTGTGACAGAGCTCTTTAATTGTGACTTCCCCACACAATGGAACAACTGCATTGAGCTGTAAAGGCTTCTCTCATGTGCCTGCGCGCAGCGGGAGGATTAGTCAAATTTTGTGCCCAGCAGAAGAAGTTTCATTAGCATTCATTTGAAAGCTTTTCGTGCATGATATTTTATGCAACAACAATGGTTACCACGAGATATATATATATATATATATATAGAGCGAGAGAGAGAGAGAGAGAGAGAGGAAGAAAAGAATGGCAGAGAAAAAAAAAAACAATTCCTCACCCGTTCTCCTTTAGAACCTCGCTCCCCTGGTCTACCTGTGGCACCCTGGGGAGAAAATGGGGAAAGGGAGGGGGGGGGGGGTGGTTATTGTGGGTGGACAATATCGACGAGCCAGAGCAGGCGGATAGCGAAGGGCCTCATCTCCGGCTCGGCGCCATATGGGGATCTCATCCGCCGCTGTAACATCCGTTCACGGTCCCTTATTGTCGTCCTATTCTGAAGACAACAAAAAACAAATCACGTTTATGCAGATGCACCGACTTGCCGCTGGTGCTTTACTGCCTACCGCCTAAATGACGCCTTTCCTCGTATTGTATTTCACCTTCTTTTCCGATGTCATGACATTCCAGCTGCTAATTTGTATGAGGGGGGTGGGGGGGGAGGGGGGGGGCTCCCTGTCTTAGCGACCTGCCAACTGCATCTACGGGCAGAGAGGGGCGGGCGAGCGAGAGAGGTAGAGAATACCTGTCGCTAGGCTCCGTGTCACTACGACTCCCGTCTACCAATAGCTGTGCTGTCACTCCTCATTGCGCTCCTGTGCGGTGCGCGGTGCCCCCCCCCCCCGCCTCGGGGGAGCCGTCTTTGTATCAATTTCCTGTGGGATTACAGGACCCGCGCGCAAGACAATCTGGCATGATGTGGTTTTAAAGTAGGCCCGCCTTTTGTGTTCGGCGGTCCCCCCCCCCCCCCCCCCGCCCTGCCTGCTTTAATCTGCGCCACTCCGTATTCCCCCACGCCTGATGGGATGCTTAAATCTATCATCTTTGCCCAACCAAAAAAAAAAAAAAAGAATAAATCCACCCCCCCCTGAGCAGTACATTAAACCACACAGATGCTGAGCGAAGGAAGGAAAGCCAAGCGGAGTGCGAGGGGTGGTGGTGGTGGTGGTGGTGGTATGTGTGGAGGGGTGTGGGGGGGTGTGCTGATGGAATTAAAAGCCACCTCCTAGATGGCACTGTTGCATCGCGCAAGAGGATGCGACTCTGCTAGAGAGAGGAGGAGGTGGAGGATCCGGCTTGGAGCAGGGAGATGGTGGGTGGGTGGGGGGGGCGGGGGGTGTGGAGGGGGTGGAGGGGAGGGGAGGTGGGCAGGGATGGGGGGGGGGGCGGGGATGTGCAGCGACAACGCATCCCAGAGCTGCCATCCACAATGTGTCTCTCCGGACAACGCTGGGATTTGGATTGGAGAATAATCACGAGTATTCATGAATGACAATGAAAATAGAAATAAAAAACAGTGGGAGGTTTCGCCGTGTTGCTCAAGACACGGGGTGATAAAGTCTCCGAGCCGGGGCTGTTAAAATGAAACAACAGCGTGCAGTGTAGGAGATGTGTTGTTGAGCTGAGTTCTGTGTGATGACGGCTAATAGGGACTGTCTCTGCATGCGTTCTGTGAACATGTTGGTGTGAAGGCTAGATGTACAGGGCTGCGAGTCACATCTTCCTCGGTGGGCTTAAAAGCAGCCGATACTGATGAGACTGAATACAGATTTTAGCTTTTGTTCATTACAATCGGAAGGTATCGGATTTGAAAAAAAATGGCTGATGCCATCATTTCAGAAACATATTCATCATTGCCTCAAAGCATTGACTGTATAATTAAGATATGAAGCTTAAAAGTCAACAAAGCCTTAAACCTGCAGGATTCCATTTAGTCGCTTAAAATGCTCCAATATGCAAATGCACTTTATGTCCTCTCAGTGATGCTGTAGCTCCGGGGTCAGATAGAAATCTGCTGTGCCATCTCTTTGCGCCTCTGCTGATGTGCAGCACATTCAACCGGGGTGTTTCCCGTACGGCGCCCACTTAACGGCACTCACCTCGTATCCAGGAATCCCATCTTTGCCCGGCCTTCCCTGCTCAACGAACAAAAACACAAACAAAAGACACTGGTATCAGCTCTACCCCCCCACTGTCTCCAATGGAGGAGCACTGTTGCACCCATGGTAATCTGCACACTTAATGAGATAGCTGAGCCGTGGGATAATGATCCTGATTGCTGTGTGAACACTGTTCCATTCCCTGCTTACAGGGAAAATTACAGAAACCCTCTCTGATGGTAATTACATACAGTAATGTAATCAGCTGCAGCACAACCGATAGCAACCGTGGTCATTTCTTTCTTCCCGTACTGTCCTTGAGTTATGCCCACTTCACCTACATGGGGATAACTTCACAGTGTGGGAGATATGGCTACACAACACAGTCTCTAGCGTAGCATCGTAGCATGCTGCGCTAGAGAAGAAGCACGCATTGGGTCGTTTGGGGCGTGGCGTCCTTACGGGAACACCCAGCGGTCCCTCAGGCCCCGGGAAGCCGGTCTCTCCGAGCGGGCCCCTCTCGCCCTGCGGAGAACACAAGGAAGGGCCGGCGCGTCAGTCTGCGTTGACAAAGGGAAGAGACTGACAGACTGACAGCTGAGAGAGAGAGTTAAAGGCTGTGGCTCACCGGCTCTCCTGGGGCCCCTGGATCTCCACGCATGCCGGGCTTCCCCTGTCAATCAGAGAGAGAGAGACACACACACACACACGCACACGCACACACACACACGCACACACACACGGACGCACACAGGAAGGGAAGAGCAGGAAGTGTTCAGGGGCCATAGCATGGGAAGGGAAGGAGGGGGGGGGAGTTGTCCTTCGACTAACAATACCAACTTCATCATTATTATTATTTTCATAAGGCAGCTTTTGATGTGTTTTGACAGCTAATATGTTAGCGGAGAGCAGACTGTGTGCGCTTAGGGTAATCTGTTGAGAATCAATCAATAGAAGAGAATCCGAACAAATGGAGGAGGCGCTGCGCTTACTGTAGGGCCTTGTATTCCCAAGGGACCAGGCAGCCCGACATCACCCTGAGGAGAAAGTTTACCACCGTATTAGATGACATAATTAGCAGCACAGGAGTGTAGTCTCACTCCAGGGTGTACTCCCAATGCCATTAGCATAGATTAGCAGATAAACCAGCCCCGGAAAGTAAGTGTTTTACCACCAACTTTCTCTTGAAGTGTCCTGTCATGTAGTTGTTCCACAATTCTGACGTTCCCCTGAAGGATAATTCATGCAGGATGTCAGACGGAAACCATCAACCACCCCACGACACGCATGCAGACACACACGCATAGGGCTGTGTGTGCACACACACACACACACTAACCCACACACACACACACACACACACACACACAGACACACACACACACACACACACACACACACACACACACAAGTATGTATACATGTGCATACACACGTTTGCACATGTACGTGTACGTGTGCATACACACACACACATGCAAAAGCACACACCACTACACACAATGTCATACGCTGTCAATCAGTGGCTGCTTTGCCATGCAGATTTGAGTACATGAAGGGAGGCTGAGTTACAGCAGGCATTACTCCTGGTTTAGTTCCAGGTGGGGACATGACGATAGCACACTGAACATTTGTTTAGACGGTAGTGGAAAGTAGAACATTGTACCGTTCGCTTTTTAAGTACTCTGCTAAGGTTAAGATGAAAGTCTTTGGAAAAGTAAGATTAATCATAGTGCATTCCAAAATGACTTTCTCTTTTGGACAAATGTGATCCTTCGTTTGTTTCAAATGTTAATAAAATGCACAGTAATGGTGATGGACTTGTAGCCATGGGCTCCGGTAACACAAAGCACATTTCCCCAGTCTTTAATCTGATTTGGTTATGGAGAGAGAGAGAGAGAGCGAGAGAGAGAGAGAGAGAGAGTGTGTGTGAGAGAGAGAGACAGTGAGAGAGAGAGAGAGAGAGAGAGAGCGAGAGTGAGCGAGAGAGAGTGTGTGAGAGAGAGACAGTGAGAGAGAGAGACAGTGAGAGAGAGAGAGAGAGACAGTGAGAGAGAGAGACAGTGAGAGAGAGAGAGAGAGACAGTGAGAGAGAGAGCGAGAGAGACACACACACACAGACAGAGAGATAGAGACAGAGAGAGAGAAGGGGTAGAGGCAGAGCGAGGGTGAGGGAGAGAACTATAGAGAGAAAGTGACAGAGATAGAGCGAGAGAGGGTAGAGGCAGAGAGGGAGAGAGAGAAAGAGAGAGATGAGGCAAATTGAGTGGAAGAGAAAGCGAGACCAAGAAAGGAGGAAGGGAGCGCGAGAGAGAAAGAGAGAAAGGAAGGGAGACGGTTCTCTGGAGTGGAACAGTTACGTAGCTTACCTTCGTGCCAGGCAGTCCTTCAAGCCCAGGCAATCCCATGGGCCCGGGCTCCCCCTGCGACAGATGACACACCATTTAGTTGGACAGGCTGAGATTAAACTGCTCTCAAGTTTCCCCTTGCTGTTAGCAACAAAAAAAAAGTGATACAGCTATTCCTGTCCTCCACGTGCCTGTTCTAGGGCCGTACAGTGTACCACGGTAAACCCTCATTAATCTTTGGGCCGTCAATACATCTTTCACACGAGGGGCCCCGGAGGGAACAGCACGCACGTGCAGGGGAGCAATCCACATTATTTCTGGGTCCAGATTGTACGGCTTCAAAGTTAAATATTATTACCGGCTACTCAATAAATGAGTCATCCCAGAAGGAGCGTGCCTAAGCCACGCGGTGCTATGCAGCGAGTCTGCGTGTGTGTGCGCGCGCGTGTGCGTGTGTGTGTGTGTGTGTGTGTGTGTGTGTGTATGCGCTCGCGTGTGTGTACACGGATGAATCCTAAAGACCGGCTTTATTCTGCTCCGCCGCCGGCCATACAGGATGTGTGTGTGTGTGTGTGTGTGTGTGTGTGTGTGTGTGTATTGGAGTTCAACCGAACCGCCGCCGCTGCACACTTAAGAGCCGAGGCGGGCCGACGCAAAACGGCACTAGAAAAAAAAAAAAAGAACGACAAAGGAAAAGAAAGGCGGGCTGATGGCCCACATCTGTCTGATGTGGCCAGGAGCCGCCGGGAGAGGGGCCATTAAGCAGCGGCGAGGAGGCGGAGGAGGAGCGCTTGTGTGCTGCCTGCCGCCCTCCCCACCGCCGCCCGCCGCCCGCCGCCGCCGCTGCTGACACGGACGGATCGCGCGAGTAATTGTCACACATGTATATCGTCATGAATAAGCGAGCAAGGTTAAGGGGAAGTGTGGGCCCGCCGTCGCGGGGATCAGCTGTGAGACGGATCGGGGCAATTCGGTCGCAGCCACCGCGTTTTTTTTTTTTTTTTTTTTGGCGCAGCCGTGCAATTTATTAAAATGTCAAATTAACATCGCGGTTTGAAAAATCACCGGGTGCGACGGAACAATAAAAAAAAAATGCAATTGGCCCCGTGAGGATAAAGAATTCCTGTTGACGCCGTAACGGCTGCGGGTTGTTGGTTCCAGGTCGCCGCCCGTGGACACGCAGCGCCGCAGCCGGAGCGACAGAGAGCGGAGACGGGGCTTCTGGGTAATGGAACACGGGGGCCTGAGTTGTGATCATTCTTTCTGCTCTTGTTTGTATGTTGGGAGTTTCTATCGAGTGGGGTGGGGGGGTATACAATGAGACCTCAGGGTGTGTGTGTATTGACTTGTGGTTTGGCAACGATATATATGGGGAGGGGATGCTGGGGGTGGGGGCGGGCGGGGGGGGGGTGGGGGGGTTGCTGGGAATGGACCGATCTAGATTGTGCTACTCCATCCTAGGTGTTGTCTGGGAGACAGGGCTGGGACGGAAGGGGGGTGGGGGGGGGGGGAGGGAATGGAGGAACGGTATTGGAGAGAGATAAGATATTCGGAGAATGGAAATGAGCCACTCACCGCGGTGCCGTCGTCTCCCTTGGGACCCTGAGGGAGGAGGGGGGGGGGGGGGTGGGGGGGTGGGGAGTGACGAGGAACACAAGACACGGTGGGAAATGTCATAAACGGTGGCAAAGCTGAACGGCAAACACTGCATGTGATAAATGGCCGGTACGTTCTCCACTACTTTAATGCATATATATATATATATATAACTCTAATCACTGAGGGATGATGAGCCGGAGGGTGACGGTGTGTGACACGTCACGTACACAATCCAATCCCTGCTCCAAATGGAGAACTGGACACCACAGGCCATGAATCATTTAAAAGCTTTGCTTTCAATTATATCTCTCTCTCTCTCTCTCTCTCTCTCTCTCTCTCTCTCTCTCTCTCTCTCTCTCTCTCTCTCTCTCTCTCTATGTATATATATATATAGATGTCATTTCCATTAGCAACAACAATCCACATAATAATTGCTCAATAACAATTCCTCCATTGAATCAGCCTGAACAATGCAGCGGCATGTCCCTTCTGAACCCTTAGACGGCAGACTGGGCAGGGTCAGACCGCCCCAGGACCCAGGCCTGCGGAGAGCCCAGCCCGCTCCAGATTGCAGTGCTTACTTCACATTACCTATTCATTGATTTATTTATACGTGAGCTAAAGTATTGATTGTGGTGATGGAGAGAGAGAGAGAGAGAGAGAGAGAGAGAGAGAGAGCGAGAGAGAGAGAGAAAGATGCTCCCTCCCTGCAGAGAGGTTGTCTCCCCAAGATTGCACGGTTTCGGATAAGAAAGGATGCGTGCGTTTGTGAGTGAAGTGTGTGTGTGTGCACATGCATGCGTGTGTATGTGCATGTGTGTATGTATGTGTATATGTGTTTGCATGCGTGCGCCCTGTGTGTGTGTGTGTGGGTGAGTGTGTAT
>NC_140277.1:12870621-13008121 GCF_964030765.1 Micromesistius poutassou
GCCCCCCGTCCCCCAAATTCACTTGACATTGGCTAGATTAATTGCCTGGTGCGTGGGGCAACTGGGCTACATCCCTTTGTAATCTAGGTGTCAAGAACGCGCTCTCTCTCGCTGGGTGATGATTTCTTTCTGGGGGGACGGAGCAGAAACCGGAGCCATTTTATGTACGACAAAAGGGGCGAAGTGACGCTCCGCCCCCCCCCTGCCTGTTAAAAAAGCACGGGG
Organism: Micromesistius poutassou; assembly: GCF_964030765.1. Classification (NCBI taxonomy): domain Eukaryota; kingdom Metazoa; phylum Chordata; class Actinopteri; order Gadiformes; family Gadidae; genus Micromesistius; species Micromesistius poutassou. The sequence goes on from NC_140277.1 coordinate 12,870,847, forward strand.
GTGTAAACCCAGGCAGTAAAGTCTCAGCTGTGAGGCCCTGGCCGACCTGTAAATTCTTATCTCTGTGGTGAGCGCCGTCGCGGGGGTCACGGCGGGCCCTTTAACTACATATCAGCATCACGCTTCTGTATTTAAGCGTTCCCCTTCTGCAACAGGCGCTCAGCGCTGCTGGCCAAACCACCGAGTTATCTGGGGTTAGAACAACTGAGCATATGGTTATTATCACCCTGCGCTTTTATTGGAGATGTGGAAACGAGAGGGCCCGGTCGTGCTACCTGGTGTGACAAAGGATTCCTGGTAGAATCTTGTTTTTGTACCGCACATGCCTATTATGCAGAGCGCGTCGCGCTGAAAGCAGTGGTCTAAGTGAATTGGTAGAATTTGTAGTTTTTCGCTAAGAGAGGGAATCAGTTTTGTTCTGAATCAAACACTGTGTTTTGCCTCGTGGAGCGCTAGGAATGGAACTATCCGGAAGCCCTGGCTGGGTTGTGTGTTTGTGTTTTGAAGAAGAAAAAGATGAGAAATGGAGGTAATGGTAATGGTAATGGAAAAGACACATGGAGAGTAACTTCCAGGGTTCGGGCAGACTAGAAAGGTACTCCTGCAGGGAATACCGCAGATCAAAGGTGGGCCACAGGGGCAAAACATACAGGAGCATTGGGTGGAAGGTTGTTATCTGTTTTACACACACACACACACACACACACACACACACACATGCACAAACGCACAAACGCACACACACGCACGCACGCACGCATGCACACACACGCAAACACGCGCACACACACACTCACACTTACCCATCCCCACAAAAGACTTGTCCCAACACACACACACACAGTCACACATTTACATTTACATTTACATTTAGGGCATTTAGCAGACGCTTTTATCCAAAGCGACTTACAATAAGTACATTTGTCATAAGAAGTGAAACAATATATCGCTGTCGGTACAGTAAAGATGTTCATAGAACCAAGTGCAAGTACTGACAATCGCCAGGCTAACCCCATTCCCCGTATACAGCAGTGATAGCTAGCTGCTGCAGATGCTACACAACTAAGTACATGCTACACAACATGTATGCACAACGCAATTAAGTACATGCTACACAATTAAGTACAATGAACGAATACAACCTGCATTAAGTGCATTCATCAAGTGCTAGAACGTACAACAAACAATAGTGCAACGGACAAATAAGGGACTGAATGGCTATGTAGAGTCTAGGTGAACTCTGAACAGGTGGGTTTTGAGTCGTTTGCGGAAGCTGGTGAGCGACTCTGCAGTCCTGACATCAGCAGGGAGCTCGTTCCACCAATGTGGTCCCAAGATAGAGAAGAGTTGTGATTTAGCTGATCGACACACACACACACACACACACACACACACACACACACACACACACACACTCACCCAGCCCCACACAAGACTTGTCCCAACACACACACACAGTCACACACACACACAAACACACACCCCTTTATAAACAACCCCTACTCTTATTGTAGTAATGCTACGTCTACAATGGTGGACGGTACACATAAGCACATTAATCCCTGCATATCTACATGTGTGTCACAAGCATCAGACAGTTCCCCACTAAGTGTGACTTGCTCAGAGTAAACAGCCAAACTCAACTCAGGAGGCAGAAAAATTGAGCGCTTTGCTTTTTCAACATGTCAAACAAATCCAATGTTTCCCGTTGGCAAATGTTAATATTATGGTAAAACTGAAAGAAAAGGAAATCAGGCATAGCACTTTAATTGCACAACAGAAGATGACTAAGATCCACATAATGATAAGGTAATCACGCAACCAAACTCAACATTATAATCGAAGAGGATCCAAACCACCAAACACTTCCAGAGTCTTTTAATAGCACTGCGGGAACGCTGAATCGTTCATACATCCGACTTCCTGTCATTGACATCCTGTTTCCTACAGGCTGCAACAGGCCGACACAAAACACGCCGCACTAAATCCCACTCAAACGGCACGCTTTTTTTGAAGCAATTAAAAAATGAACACCATTAATCTCAAGCGGTCAGAACATCGCATTGTTTCGTCCGATTGAGCTACCGGCGTTCCACAATGAACCTGTGACAGCCAGCGCAGCCCTGCTTCATAATTCAGCTCTAGCTGGGCCCTGGGCTGAGGTCAAGCGCCTGTCACCGTCTCATCTGCGACCGTGTCATGCCTGCCTCCGACATGGAACCACTCTGACCACTGCCAAGCAACCCCCCCCCCCCCCCCGGCCCCACCCCTCGCCTACTAACTGAGTCATAACTCGCTCTCTTGTCAATGTCACTATGTGTTTGCGTCGCCCAGCAGACTCTGTCCGATCCAAGTGAACCCCAGCAGCCAAGTGCACTAGCCGTAATGTAATATGAACGTCACATGCCAGGCGGGCCTGATTATTCCATAACAACATTTGGCATTTTGTTTTTGTGTGGGCAGAAGAGAATCCAAAAAAAAAATGAAATGTTAATTCTGGGTACAGCACACATTAGGATGCTGGGCCATGAAAAGATTTGCTTAAAAAGCTTACTTGGTCAAATGCCAAGGCATGTTTATCTTTAGAATGAGAATGCATCGATTTGCGTCGCGATGGATGAATATGATTGATACTAAAGTGACACTTAAGTGCCGGCTTAAATGACTAAAACAGTTAGGGTGCAGATTTTGATACACTTGATGCAGGACCTCGCCCATCGTAACCTAACCTGCAACGCAACAATGCAGGTCAGATTGACATGTGGCTGAGGGGGGGGGAGGGTGGGGGGTGGTGGGTGACACACTGACATCTTCCCACCCGTCTGCTTTGGTGTCACACACCGAGAGCGGCCTCATGGACACATGAAGGTCACAGACATGAGGAGGCGAACGTTGGAGGAGTAGACTACACTCATGAACACACGTGAACACTCATGTGTTCATCACAATACCGGCGCCTCCTGGCCAGCTGTGTGTCTTGTGCTCTTTCTGCGCACACAAACGTACACACACACACACACACACACACACACAGTCACAAGCCCACAAACATACACAGACACACACACACACACACACACACACACACACACACAGTCACAAGCCCCCAAACATACACAGACACAGACACAGACACACACACACACACACACCACACACATGCATACTACACAATCACACACACACAACACACACACACACACACACACACACACACAAACACACACACACACACACGCAAAACAAAAACATACACACACAGGTACATCCACAAACACACACGTTGCACGTGAATAACAAACGCAGAGATCACCTCCAGGTTAGCGATTACCCATGCCGCCATGCGGTTATCTGGCTAACCCAGTTGCCAAGCACAGGGGAACCACGCGCAAATGGGCTGCCCTTGGCTTCAACACCATTGAAGCGTTACCGCTTGTGGCTCCGGGCACTGGCAGAATCCGACGTGAGCAGCAGTGGCCATGATTCTTTTTTACATTCTCCGACATTAAACTAACGCCCACCAGAGGGTCCAAACACAGTACTAATGGCTTTGGCGGTACTGGACACAGCTTCTGCATTCTCCTACATAAAACTACCGTGGACCAGAGAATAGACATGACTAGAATCGTGGCACCAGGCGGAGCTGCGCTCCAATTTCTTTGTATATTTCTGCTGTAATGACAATTCAATTCAATTCAATTCAATTCAATTCAATTCAATTCAATTCAATTCAATTCAATTCAATTCAGCTAGGTGCTTTACATTCCCCCACACAAAACCACCGTGGACCAGAGAATAGACATGACTAGAAACGGAGCTGCTCTTCTTTCTCCTGGACTAAACTACCGTGGACCAGAGAGTGTGAAGACACTGGAGGAAGAACTAATGACATGCAGCGGTGGACAGTAAAAAGCACACACCATATCGATTCCTCTGTTCCGACTCGTTTCAAGCACTGCTGACAGATGGCCGTGTTTTGACAGCTTTGAGAGATGGGGTTCTGACCGTAGACTATACGCTTTGACAAACATGGTCACTCAGAATGGAGAGAGAGAGAGAGAGATAGATGGAGACTTCCTGTAGCTCGAGAACGACCACAAAAACCCAACCAAAACCAATTATGCGCTAACAAAATGTATTTCCTCTCCTTGGAAATACGGCAGGTGCAATAGGAATCGTTCATAGGCCCCGTTGAACTTGTGGCGGCCGCTATCATGGAGACGGCTTGACCCCCAAAAAAGAAACGCTATCTAAGGGCCTGTAACTGCGTCGTTAACGGGGCGTACGCTAATGTTTCACCAACGCTATTCAAAACATGCAAAGTGAAACTAATGCCAACCATTTATCATTACGACGCTCATTAAAATAAAAAATAAAAAACGCGATAATTGCTTTAAAGAGGCAAACAAACAATGTGGCTAAGAAGTAGATAATTATCGCTCCATTGTTACGGCTGCACCGTAATTATCACCAACAGTGTCTCCCATACTTCAGGGGGGAAAAATTAAGTCATGTGCAGCAGGGTTCACGCTGCATAGGTAATCAGCAATAAACACAGCTGCAGAGGACGAGTGGGCTGCAGGGCGGCTGCACTGCTGCATCCCGGTTCCCAGGGCTCCTCGCGACTACAAACGCGCTGCACGTCTTTCCAGGAACAAACACAGCGCTGCGTTGCATGGCCAGAGGCTGCCACCCTCCACAGAAACCAAATCAAAGGCAGAGCACCGCTCTGCACCCTAGACGGAAGCACGCCTCCGTTTGATGAATGATTTAATGAAGACGTAATAAAGGATACACGTTGAAATATTCAATGTCTGTTTTTTTTTTGAAGAGGACGGAACGAGTGTGTTCACGGGGTTCATGGCGATGTATGTTACGTTCGTCATCAGGATCTAAAAACGTTGACTTTGTCGAAAGAAGATTATGTTTGTTAATGTTGCAGCAATGTTGTCAATGCCCAGAAAGCATTACACTAAAACACAAATGTTGACTAAGTTTATTAGGCCTCTTTTGTTCAAATATCTGTACGCATGTTTGCATGCCTAATTAAACTTTGTATGCAAGGCACGGATTTCCCCTCAGAAACCCATCCCTATAGTGTACGTGTGTGTGTGTGTGTGTGTGTGCATGTGTGTGTGTCAGTGTGTGCTTGTGCATGCGCGCGCGCGCGTGTGTGTGTGTGTGTGTGCATGTGCGCTTGTGTGTGTGTATGCGTGCGATAGGGTGGTGGGGGGGGGGGGGGCTCTCAAAGCACTTACTTATTAATCCAAAGCAAACCTTCTGACTTACCCGCGGGGTGAACCTGTATCTAAAATGAACCTACACAGGCAGCCAACCTCACCCCGCACCCCCCACCCCCCACCCCCCACCCCCACCCTCGTGCCAACTGCCAAAGCAAAGTACGCTGATGGGAGAACTTGGCACGACATGAATGCAGCCGGGCCGGGCTTCCAGTTCTGTTACTGTGTGTGCTGGCGCGGTGCGGGGCCCTACACTTGGGATTCTACTCCTATTTCAGGCTTCTATCCTGACGTCAACCGACTTCCTCCGTCGTTTGAAAAAAAACCAGCGTGATACGTATTTATTTATTTTTTTTGTGGACGATGTGGAGATTTTGCTACCAACACAAACACACACACACGCGCACGCACACACACACACACACACACACACACACTCACATATATAATATATATACACACACACACACGCACGCACGCACGCACAGAAACACACACGTCGTTGTCAGGCCAGCAATGGTGTACAATCCTAACAATCGAGGTGATTCAATAGAAACTGTACGGGCACTGCTGGTCAATATTTCAGGACACCGACGCCACAAAAATCCAAAGGCTGTTGTTTTAAATTGGCTCTGCCCATTGTTTTCCTTCCACCGGCGTGCTGCCGCTCGGTCCGTGCCTCCCACGCTGCGCGCAATTCAGTGTCGTCTGTGAGCCACAATTGATTGGAGGGGGCATTCGCGTTGGCACTTCCAACCTGTCACTCGCTGCAACGCATTAAACTAACTTTCTGTGAGGCCTCGGCCTTTATATAAACCCCTTATAAACCAGCGCTGTCTCACAGCCAGCCGGAGCCAGACACAAGGTCATCGGGACGGGCCCGGGGTCAATACCCCCAGCGACCGCTTCTGCGTTGTGAGGGAAGGACGGGTGATCATTTACACGCCACCTCTGCCCCCCCACCCCCCCCCCCCGTCTCCCTCCAGGTTCCCACGTCCTTCACGGACCCTTGAAGCGCTCCCAGGCCTTGACATCGGCCACCTCTTCCGCGGTAATAAATTGAAGTCGACGTCGCCTGAGACGCTTCCTCTGGATGATGATGTCGCGGCGGTGTTGCCTTTTTGCGCCGTTCTCCGCTCATGTCAAAGTGTGCCGTTTAATCGTCATGGCAGCCACGGCCTTTTGGTCGTGAGGTGGCATGTTGCAGTGGTGGACAAGAGCCGCTAATTGGGTGAGAGCCTCTTTGCTTGCATGCATCAGCTGGCTATTCGCAAAAAAAAAAGCCCCCCGCGGGTTGGCGATACACGGCAAAACCAGGCAGGCCTCAAATAGACGGTAAGAAAGTGCAGAAACACAGGTTGGTCAACAGCTTACCGCACTACCATGTGACTGTGGCTAAGAATAAGCGGAAACCTTAGCACATTAACAGTCCCAGCAAAGTCAAGTCATCGAAGACCGGGTATTAATAGAGCAGCAGAGATGTGCGTTGAGCGACGACAACAGCCAAACAGGTTCCAGACGTCCAATCCCCGGAAAACCTGCTCATATTTTAAAGGGGGGGGGGGCGCTTCGTCGAGACATAACTGTGTAACTGCGAGCCTTGCTTGGACACTAGAGAACGGTGAAACAATCTGCAGTACGCTGACTTAATGCACCACAGGACGTGACTTTGATTGGCCCCCAGACCAATTAAGTGTACAAAAATTGCCAGGAAGTAAAAGTGCCCCGTGGTATCGGGGCCCCCGCGATAACAGGTCGGACACAGACATTTTGTTCTTTCTCTTTCGTCGGTGAGGGATGCACTCCCGACACCTAAGGACAGAGGCGGGAATCTCTGTCTAAAGACTTTGGAAAGAAAGCTGATAACTGCTGCTGCTCCTTAGTGGCGCTGGGCCGTGCCCGTTTTGTTTGTGTTGATGTTTGCGCCATGCAACGGGCAAACATAATCTCCCTGCCCCTGTGAGCACGCATGCAAAACCATCCGCTGTTGTGAGATACAGCATGGTCCGCCGTAGCAGAGCTTTAACTTCTTCACGTTCGGGGGCCTTTGCGTTTACATCTTTTGAGGAGGACTGTGTTTCCAAACCGAAAGGGTGGAATGCTTGAAATCACCGTCCAGATGCCTGATCCAGTCATGCATCATGTTTGTGCTTTTCTAAAGAGGAACATTTCTCTGACCTAGTTTCGTCCGTGTAACGTCCACCAAAATATATATTTAGATATTTTGCCAAGGGGGCTGCCATATGCTCTGGCTCGAGACCGCTCTGCTACGAACACGCTGGTTACGACATAGTGGCTGGGCTATCAGGATCCCCTCGACCAATGAAAGAACACCCTCCACACCTGTTGTTTTAAGACCTTAATTCAACTTTAATGACGCGAATCAACAGCATTCGGTGGACGGGCTCGCCTTTCCGTCTTCCCCCCCCCGAAATACGGTTTTCCAAATATTTGGAAAACATCAAGAAGCTTTTTCAATGAGAAACTTCTATCGAGGAATTTTTTTAAATTATATATCAATATATCAAAGGCGTGCCTTTAGGAGCCGGGCGGCAGACAGTTGTAAGAGACCTTCAGGCAACCGCAATGAAACCCGGCTCCCCTTAAAGGCATACTGCCCTATTGTGGTTGGCTCACTGGCGGTGAGAGCCGCCAAGCTGCCCTTAACTGATCAGCTCCATGGGCATTTCATTAGATCCAGTTCCATAAGACCTACAGTGCCATAATGACCGGCCTCAAATAGAGGCGTACGGTGATACTTCATTCATTCGCCCGCACACTGTATCTCACCTTCACCCAATCAAGGCCTTCGGGGAAACTGAATACCGCCTTCCACACCGTCCACAACGGGATCCCCACGTGTGCTGCCACTCATTCTGTGTGGGTATGTGTGTGAGTGTGAGTGTGAGTGTGTGTGTGTGTGTCTGTGTGTGAGTGTGTCTGTGGGTGTGAGTGTGTCTGTGGGTGTGAGTGTGAGTGTGAGTGTGGGTGTGTCAGTGACCCCATGGCCGACAAGCTCATTTATTAATTGTCACAGTGTCACGGCGGCATTCCCCTCTGCTTCTCCACCCCCCCCACCCCAAGTGACAAGCACTGTGTCCTCTGCTGTCTACCACTTCCCTGTGTGTCTACACCACATCACGTCCCACTGACACCACCACCACCCCCGCAGACACCACACCCCCACACACCACACCCCGCCCATAGGCTAAACGGCACCCTGCCTTCCGGGGCCCCGGACCGGCTATATCTACGTTGACCACCCCCTGGGGGGGGGGGGGGGTCACCTCCCTGTTTATGGGGGTAACGACGAGTTACCCCCCCCACCCCTCCCCCCCAAGCCAGGCCGCACAGTGTGGGGGAGTGGGGGAGTGGGGGTGGACGGCTTCTGTTGACTCACCCTCTTGCCCTCTTTGCCTGGCTGTCCCGGTGTCCCTGCTGCTCCCTGTGGGGGGGGGGGGGGGGGGGGGGGGGGGAAGAGGAGGGGAGAGGGGGGGATGAGACGGGGGGGGCCGGTGCGGTGGCTGCGGTGGATTGGCGGGGCAGTTGGCAGCGGTAGGGGTAGGGCTTACAGCATGCTGCTTGTAAAGCTAATGGGGACAGATGTCAGCTCCACATGTTCTCAGCAGATCAGTGGGTAACTGGCTTACTTTGGCAGAGACGGACGGCCGCGCGTGGAGGCTCGCTGTGTGTTTACATAGCTGGATGGGGTTTGTGGTGTCGTGGGGAGCGGGCGCGTGTGTGTGGACGCCGTTGTGTACACAGATGAGGAAAATATGTGCAAAATGGTGACTAGGGCTGGCTACATGGGTTGTGTGTAATAATATAATATGTATCCGGGAACAGTGACGCATCATGCGATTTTGATTTGCTTTAAACAGTCTTGTTTATGGATGTAGAGGGTGTTGTCTAGTTGTGCTAGCTCACCTTCTCCCCTCTCTCTCCAGGGGGGCCCTGGGGACAATGTAACAATGAGAGTAGGTGTTAGTCACGCAAAATAAATGACAGCATTATAGATTATAGAACAGGATGGGATGTTTCCACGTATAATACATCAAACAAAACACATACCTGATCTCCTTTTAGGCACTTGGCTTCAATCTGAAATAAATAAACAACAACAATAAATCAAACAGGAAAAGAAACCTTTGAGACGCGTCACACCGCAGCATTGCTAAGCTAACAACGCCCACAAGCACAAGAGTGCCAGTGGCCATTGTGGTCCTGATCCCTGACCCGGGTGACCTTAGGACAGAAGTCTGGGGCCCACAGGTGTGGGCTCTGCCCAGACAAGACGGGGCTCCACTGTCACCGGCTTACAGACGGAGTCGTCTGTCCGACAGGGGCCACAGAATGGACGCAGGGGCCAACGACGGCTTCTCCACTTTCAGATACCAAGCCAGTAATTGGTGTCCCCTTTCGATTGGCATCCGCGAGTCAAATGCTGTTGACTTTCTTGGAAGCAGCTGCAGAAATAGACGTCCATAACATTTGCACTTTGCGCAAAACGCAAAGTGCCCTCGTGAACAGCACGGGAAAAGAAGATAAAAAAGTGTGATGTTTAATGATATTAAAAGACTGACAGCACTTAGGTGTTGGTAGCGAGGGCCATAAAGAATGAGTGACAGCTTTGACCTGTGGCAAATTAAATGATGCACCCCCTCAATCTCCCTGGTGGTGTTTCAGCTAATAAATCAATTCTTCATGTACCATGGTATTCCTCTGGCCGGCTGGTAAGCAGAGAGGTTTGACCTTGGGGGGTACATGGTGCAATACAGCACAGCACTCCGTCCCTTTAGCCTGCAAAGCAAACCGCCGTAAAAACTGTCCCCTCCTTATAATCGTTCCTCACTATTTCCGCAATGTTTACCAGCACGATGTGATAGAAACCTAGCATAGCATCAACCCCCGTTTTACCACCGTAGACGAGCATTTAGCGTGGTCGCTATGACTGTAAAAATAGCATGATTAAGTGTCGGATTGGCGTTTGTGGGGTCTTCATGTGAATGCAGAAGTCATAATGGCCGGAAAAAATGTGGAGAGCAACAATCAAGGTTTTACCCGTCACCCACTCATTCAGCTGATTTACTAATCATCTAAAAATAGCATGATTGAATATGTTAAGTGTGAGGCTTTCTTGAGTACAGAAATCCTGCTGGTTCGGGAAACATCCAGCATAGCGACCAAACGCCTTAACCCATCAGGCCAGTCATTAAGCTTATCCGCCTATTAAGTTCCAAGTGTATCCTTATAAAAATAGCATGATTGGATGTCTAATGTGTGAGGCGTGTGTGAGGTTTAATGAATACAGTCTCACGCTGGTAGGACACACATCGCGAATGGGGACCGAAAGCGTTTAGCCCTATTCCCTATTAAGTTTCAAGCGTATTCCTGTAAAAATAGCATGATAGAATATCTAATCAGCGTTTGCGGGGTCTTGGAGTGCAGGAATCCTGTCGGTAGACCGAGAGCGAGGCAGGCCAGAGGCGCCGGTGGAGCACGGTGGGCTGGTGCAGGGCTGCGGTTCTGATGAAAACTGGCAGGCCCATTCCCTCGTGATGTGGAGATAATTAGCCATCCGCTCGCCGTATACTTTGGATCGCTAATGCTAATCAACTCCCCGCTACAATGAGAAAGTGTGTGTGTGTGTGTGTGTGTGTGTGTGTGTGCGTGTGTGTGTAATAAAAGCATAACTTTGAGTTAGCATACGTGTAGGTTTGTGTGTGAAAATGCAATAATTGAGTTAGCTCGAGTGTGTGTGTGTGTGTGTGTGTGTGTGTGTGTGTGTGTGTGTGTGTGTGTGTGCTATGCACTTGTTTATGCAAGCTCTGCCCAACCACATGCGCCCTGTATATAGATATTTCCCATCTAAATGTGTGCGCGGCCACTGCCAATGCTCCCCGTCCCCTGGGCAACGCCAACAGGAAGACATCCAATAGGGGCCCGGTGGAGCCATCCCAATTATAAGATCAGAAGCCACTGAACATAGAGCAGTAGTTACAGAGCTTCAGCAAAACGTGACAGGTCTGCGGGGACGTCCACCTGGGACTGCTTTCAGTCGCCCGTCAGGGGATGACAGGAATAAAGGAGGGAAAACATGGGGGGATTTGTTGAAACTAGCGTCTGGGCTAATACCTTTGCTGCGGGCCACGTGCAGCCTGTGCAGTCACTAGCACAGCATAGAAGCCTTCCGCTACCTGTCAGGGAAAGGCATCCCCATCCTGCTCCCATCTGCCCTGGAAGCAGGGGGAGAGCGGAGGTGCTGTTGAGTGACTCTGGCTCTCATCACATGTTTCAGGGGCCTGGGCGAGGCTGTCTGTTAAGCCCTCGCTGAATGCTAACGTGACACCAGGGATTGCTCCCCTGGGTTCCTCCACTCCATTTGAATACAAGTGGGGGTGTTTGTGTGTGCGCGCGTGTGCGTGTGCGTGTGCGTGTGTGTGTGTGTGTGTGGTGCACATGTCCGCCCGCTTGTGTGTGTGTGTGTGTGTGTGTGTGTGTGTGCGTGTTAAATAAATAACAGTGCTTAGAGCATTGCTGGGAACTCCAGCCAGACCAGTATCACCCAGTGTAAAACAACACAGAAAGCGCAGGACGTTACTGGTGAGCACAAACCAAACAAAAGCGTTCGGCACGTCTCAACACACAGCCTGAATGCATGCAGACGCTGGGTTAAGGCTAAGTCCAAATAGATTTCCACAAATAGAAATACAAAGTATCCACCAGGGTTTTCGTTGCTAGCCACGCATGCTTGTACGGACAGCCTTGTAGAATGTATTGACAGACTGGGGACTTAATAGATACCCCACAACACTCTATTACTATTACTCTACTCTATTACGAAGAAATCACTGACATGTTTGCATCAACACTATGTACTATTACTATGTGCCTATTTAGTGCTTTCGCTGTTCACTGTAGCGACTACTGCTGTTCACTGTAGCGACTACTTGAGTTCAAAGTGTGTCTGCATGTGTAAGTGTTAGTGTGTGTGTGTGTGTGTGTGCGTATGTGTGGTGTGTGTCTGAGTGTGCAGTGCACTGATGTGTGTGGATGTGGGGGTGGGCGGGTGTGTGTGTTTGTGTGCGTGTGTGTATGTGTGTGGGTGTGTGTGTGTGTGTGTGTGTGTGTATGTCTTTGTGTGCATGTGTTTGCAGCCGTGTGCGTGTTCATGTGTGTCTTCTAAAATTAATCCAATCTGATAACCTTGTCTTTGGTCAGACAGCGGGGAAGTGGGCCGGCCCTATTAAACGTGACAGACCTTAACATAAACACAGGCCGCTACAGAATCACCTAAAAGCTTTTCCAGCGCTGCCAGCTGACAGGTGGGATAAGGTTGTTTGGTGCCGCTGACATGCGTTCAGACACAAGACGTCAGGTAAAGAAAAACAGCCCATTTACTTCTGACACCAGAATTACCGAATGTAAACAGCAATTGCGCATGCTTTATATTTCATGCAGAATCCCCAACGGCCCGACTTGACTGCTGTCCTATCTGCTGGAACACATTTCCGATACTGTCCCGCAATTCGTTTCTATTTGCTGCTCATTCCCCGTCCTCATATTTCTGTACCACAATTGGTTAGAAATCTGGGCGTCAGTGTTGTTGAAACAAAGGACAGGAGCCTGAAGTTCCATTCATTCTGTTGTCTAAATGATGTCACAGCCAAAATATGCCTGCTATGGGATATTCGATGGACTCATTACTTTATGCCTCCAAATCTGCTTCCTCCTGTCAGAACCAATACAGCCCCGCCTCCCGTCTCCAGCACACACACACACACACACACACACACAACCATACAGCCACACACACACACTCTCTCCATCTCTCTCTCACTCTCTATCACGCACACAGACACACATCCACGCATGCGCATCCACATGCACACACCCATGCACACAACCCACCCATAAACCACCCACCCGCTTACACGCACACACACACACACACACACACACACACACACACACACACTCACACGACACACAAGACACGCACGACACACGACACACAAGACACACGACACACACACACAAGAAACAAGACACACACACACACACACACACACAGCTCCCCTCCAACTCCCCCCCTCCCATCCATAAAATAGGATGAAATACCCTGTGATTCCGTGTTGTCTCCACACATACACACAAAGACCTCATTATAACTTCAAGGCTGGTAGACTGCGTTGCACCTACAATTATGCAGTGGGTGCAAGTGAAAGACAACGGCAACAACAAATACAAAGAGAGAGGGGGGAAAATGAAGGAACGCAGGAGATACCGCAACTAATTGCAGGGAAACATTTCATCTGGCACATGCCAAATAATCTCACGGTGGGAATGAAAATAAAAGGTTCTTTCAGAATCTGCAAAAAAAATCCCATACTCTCTGTGTTGCCGTAGGAATTTACCCCATTTGGTTGTCTCACAATGCAACGTTGTGTGTCTTTGGAAGCACTTGAGACACCGCACCATGCCGAGATTATCACATCAGTCATGTGTCAGAGAGAAAAAAGAATTCTTCAATATTAACAAACATCACATCCAATCGAAGGAAAACACTTATATAGGACAAAGGCTTAAATATATGACACAATATCAGCATCACCGATTAACACAGGACCGGGTCAAACACTGTTAAAGGGAACGCCACAGAACTTTAAGACAATGGCAAGCGTTTAATAACGGAATAATGAGAAATCAGTGGTTGCTGAGGCCGGCGATAGAGCATATACAAGTCATGCAGACATGCTGCTGCCCAATATCTATCTATCTAATCTAACCATCGGGTCCAGCCCTCCATGTCAGCCACCTGTCACTCACTTTGTCTCCTTTGGAGTCCACACCGCCCTGAGGCCGAGAGTCACCTTCCAAACACTGGAAAACAAACACACAACCCATCAGAACTGTTGAATCAGCACTTCTTGGTGCATGTCGCGCAACGGTATGATTACATGTTTTTCGTTTGTTTGATTGTCTGTTTGACAATGTATGAGCCGTGCAAACAAAGCAGAATCAGAAACAACACAGAGGAGATGAACAACTCATTCCCTCGGTCCATACAACAACAGTTTGCTGTTTCCATACAAGGGTCCCATCTATTTACAGTAGCATTCAACAGGCTTCTCTCACCCTCTCTGTCTCTCTCTGTCTCCCTCTCTGTCTCTCTCTCTCCCCCCCGTCTCTCTCTCCCTCCCTCCCTCTCGCAGGCGTGAGATTCTCATACCTGTCAGTACCAGCCAGCCTCAACAGGACAGATAGCGTTAGACACCATAAATTAACCAGCGTGATATTTCACGATGGGATGAACAAGACACAAGGACAATCGTCTGATTAACCCCCACTCTGTTGCCACTCAGCCACTAATGCCCGCACCCCACTCATCACAGTTAGCTCACAGGCGGGGGGGGGTGGTGAGGACAATTGTGGCTGTGGGTATGGGTATGGGGTATGGGGGAGAGAGTGACTATCACTGCCTTTGATCCAGATAAGGTGGTGGGGCTTGAGGGTGGGAGATTGAAGGGGAGAGGGAGACGGAGGGAGACGGAGGAAGAGAGGGAGAGGGAGGGAGAGAGGGGGAGAAAGAGAGAGCTGGGGGCAAAGTCAAAGCTCTCGTGGGGAAATGTGAAAACAGGGCAGGACAGCTGAGATAAAGAGTAGGGATGAATGGCTGTGTCCCAGGGAGCTGATGAATGAGCCATGACACATATTGACAGACTAAATTTGCAGCAGGCCTTGTTAGGTATGACACATTGGGGCCAGCACTGAGAACCCTTTGAAAAAAAAGGTGGGGGTGGGGGTGGGGTGGGGGTTGCAGGAAAACAAGACGGAACTGGATGTAGGGGGTGCTCGGGTGAACAGTCTGTAAAATAGCTGAGAATATGATAATTTGTCAGTGTAAAATATAGAGTTTAAGAGGCTATTAATAGTGTAATATATCTGCAGACGATGATTACCTTTCTTTATCACATTAAGGCCCTGTTCCACCAGAGAGCCGTTTCTCTGCTACCTCCTGTTGGAAAGTCTGCCCTGAACTCACTAGGCAAGGCAAGGTAACTTTATATATATAGCACTTTTCATACATTAGGCAGACTCAAAGTGCTTTTCATAGAAACATTGCCATAAAATAAAATAATAGATATGTAAAATAGTTGTCGAAGTGTGTCGCATGTATGGAAGCATAGCTTCGACACAGGCGACACTAACTAGATTCTAGTTAGTGTCGCTAATGCTATGCTTCGCCGGCCTGCATACACCTCACCTTTTACCTACATCGACCCAATGTACTGTGTAGTCCGTCTTTAAGCAGAAACGTGTTTCCAGAGTGGGTCACCTAGTCTAGTGATTGCACACATTTGTCAAGAGCCAAACCCGACTGATGCACGTCTGTGGAGACTCCATCGGCCACGACTTCAATTATCTATCAAACTCTCAATCAATCAGCACAAATGCATCAGTCTGCCTAACCTATCCATCCATCTACAGTGTCTATATACAGTATCAATCTATTCATCTCCATATGTCTGTCTGTCTGTCCGACCGGCCTAAACACCTACATCTAAAAAGACCTTCCTCAATCGTCACCGCACAACAATATAACAAGATGAATGTGGAAGTGGATCTTTAAATAGCACTCAGACTCCACCACCGCAGCAGCAGCAGCAGCATCCAGCACGCAGGCTCACAACGAGAGGGTAAATAAACAGTGGGAAAACATCTTGTTGTCTCCCCTTCCAGAGCTGCGTGCGCGTGTGTGTGTGCGTGTGTGCGTGCATGCGTGCGTGCATGTGTGCGTGCGTGTGTGCGTGCGTGCGTGCGTGTGTGTGTGTGTGTGTGTGTGCTTTGCTGCACACAAGACGCAGAAGGATTATGTGGGATGGGACGGGACGGGATGAGGCGAGGGAGGGGGGGGATGATGGAGCAGGGGGGTGGGGGGTGGGGGATGAGTGTATGAAAAGGAGGAGAGAGGGGGGGGGAGGGTGGGGCAGGGGTTTGGGGGGCTGCCGCTGTTGTAGCACAGGGTCAGGACGCTGTGGGGAGCTGTGTTCACTCGCCTGCTAATTACACACACCACTGTGTCTCGTAGCTCATGGCGGGAGCGCGGGCCACAAGACAATCTGGCAACTCCCCAGCATGAGGATGAGTAAGGCAAGAGCATAAACACAGTGAGAGAGACAGAGAGAGAGAGAGAGAGAGAGAGAGAGAGACAGAGAGAGAGAGAGAGAGAGAGCGAGAGAGACAGAGAGAGAGAGAGAGAGAGGGGGGGGAGAGGGAGAGGAGATGCACAACTGCAGTTTAATTATGTTTACTTCTGCCTTTTTCTGCTAAGCGTAGCATCTGTCGGGATAAGCCTGCGTCAGGGGAGACATCCGAGGAGCAGCCTTAGAGACGATATTGCGCGGGGCACGTTTGGACTTTTTTTTGTTTTTTTTTAACCTTGGTCCCAAATCTAACTCCATTTAAAGGTGACATCACGGTGAGGAGGCGTGGAGAAGGTTGTGGTCGATGGGACGGTGTTGATATACTGAACGGCAGGTCTTTGAGGATCTGCAGGAACTGGATCTTCAAGTAACACTGATATCTTGAGGGCCGGCCTTGAAATGCCTGTGGGGTTACAGCAGGAAATACCTTTTGTGACTTTCCATTCCCTCAGCGGGCGATGGCCTGTGGACGGGGGCGGTGCAAGACCAAAGTGTACGATAAGGCATTTGTCGCACACATCCCGAGCCACCGTCTATGGATTGTCGTCGACATATTTTGATAGGGATCATAGTTTGAAAGTAAAAGCAACACGCGGCTAAAGATGTTTCCATAGCAACGTGTGACACGGGGCACAGATCCAAACCACAGCGTGCCACGTTATTTGAATTATTTCGAAGCCAGCCGGGGGTAATTTTCTCCTATCGCGGGGGACCATCATGTCAGCAGCAGAGTGGAAGGGTCAGGATAACACGGGCTAACCAGATGCCCAGAGTGCCCGGGGACCGGTCCCTCTGCAAAACGATACACGCTCACATGGTCACACACGCGGAATGCTGCCTTCTCAGGTGTCTCCTCGGGCTTTAAATAACATACACACTTTTTAAATACGGAGTATGACATAACATTTAGGCGAGGGAGCGGTGGAGGTGAAAGAGAGGAATATGTGCCATGGATGAGTATTGGGTTCGATAAGTGTATCTAGGGAAATGTATGTGTGTGTGGTATATTCACAAATAGTTGCCTTTATGGTCATGAGAACATAATATGGGGTGGTAACATGGTAGCTACAAAGGAACAAAGGAGAGAGTATGTTGTATTCATTCATTTTTATCTTTCACAATGTCAGACCGAGGTTGCTCAAGGTGTAAAAGCTTCAACTCTTTCGAGTGTTTCATGGTTCAAAAATTAACATTGTTAAATGTAACAAGTGTTCACCGTTCTATAATCTGTTTTCTTAATGATCACCGGCATAATGATTTTTATCATATTGAATTTAGCACTTATCTGTACATATTCCGCTTGAAGTATGGGGCTTTGATGTCGAACAGTAAACATGTGTCTTTCAGAGTTCTCCCGTTGCAAGGGCACCCTCTTTACAGCCAAAGTTTGGAGCTCACGCAAAAACCCTCCGCGGCATTGGACGGCGCGGCGTTCACTATTATGACAGTAGTTCATCAGCATGCCAGGCCCACGCCGCCCATCAACCTAATTTAGTGCTGAAGGCCAGCGTTGGCACCCAGCACACTTAGAAGACACCTTCAGATATGACGGACGCCACCGCCCTAGCCAAAAAAACGAAAAACTGTCTGCTCCTTTGCGCCGGCAGGGGCATGACCGCAGATGAACAGGAGGGGGGGATAGCCTGAAACAATTGATTCGCTGACAAGCCCGCATCTCGGTGATGCGCTGTGTATGGAGTATGTGTCGCCTGAGACAGCCGTACTTACCCTCTCCCCATTGATCCCCCTTTTGCCCTTCTACCCCCCCCCCCCCCTCCCCCCCCCCAGCTCCCCGTGCAAAGTGCAGAGACACCTTCACAAACTGGAACATGTATAGTCTATTGTCTATTGTACCGTTATACAGTATATAGACTGTGTATACATACGTATATAGACTGTATATATGCATATATACATATATATATATATATATATATATACTGTAGGAGTAGTAGGAGTTAAGAGACACCAAGATCCTTCACAAACTGGAACAATAAGGGATATACACATATTGTATCAATATTCATGTGTATACTGTATAATTATATATATATATACTGTATGACATATAAATATACATGTATACACTGTATAACTATATATACTGTATAATTGTATATATATGTACAGTAGAGAGAAAGCGAGAGAAAGAGTGAGAGAGAGGGAGAGAGAGAGAGCGAGAGCGCACGAGAGAGAGAGAAAGAGCGAGAGAGAGGGAGAGAGAGAGCGAGAGAGAGATAGAATGGTAGCAAACAACATCCTCTGTGCGGCCATCAAATTAGCATTGGCAATGCACAATATGCCCCTGGAAAATGTACAGGAACGATGGTTCAAAGTACTGTGAAAACTGTTGCATTGTGGGGCACACTTCATCACCTCCACACACACACACACACACACACACACACACACACACACACATACACACACAGCACACACACACACACAGCACACCAACGCTTCAAAGATTATATGTAGCAAGTCACACTTGCAGGGGGCTTATTTCTACAAATAGCGCCGATTTCTTTTAAGTACCATCCTGCTGGTCACTGACTCCTCCGTGCCTCTTCCTACTTTCCACCCGCCGTGCCAAACGTATGTGAGTTATCTGGGCGTGTGTTGGCGGGCTAAGCCTGTCGGGTGGCGGCGCCTATACGGTTTCATGACCTCAGCATGCAGGTCAATAAAGCCCAAGCCAGCTTCCATATTATACAGTGCAGGGGAGAACGTTTAATTGGGCTCCCGCTATTGACAGTGGAAGGCACACGGCTCTCCCTGTGCACACCAACAGAAGGCGCCGGCAATATTAGTAATTGAAACACATGTTGTGGTCCGGTAGTGGTCTTACAGCGCTGCACCAACGTTATCACCTATGTCCAGGAACGCCTGTCTGGACCTCAGATGTTTCCCTTGCAGAAGGATGCAAAATGGGGAGGCCGATTTGTACTGATGAATATCACACACACACACACACACGCAAGCAAACAAGCACGCACACACACACACACACACACACACACACACACACACACACACACACACAAACACACACACACACACACACACTAGCATCAAACACACACACAAGCATCAAACACACACACTGGCATCAAACAAACACACACACACATACACACATACTGGCTGCATAGACTAAACAGTTGCCCAGAGAAATCCCTGGAATAGCACAGTTAAGATATAAAATACTGTGATAGTTAGACAGACTACCCCGCCATCAATCTCAACTCTAATGCGTTTGCTATTGATAGAGACTTTACAAGTGCGCTGTTATGTAACGAAGCAGCTTAGCTCAATCTTGCATCTCATGCGAGAAAAGAGAGAAATGTGGTCCAGGCCGTGCCGATAAGATGAATATTCCCTGCATCTTGATTCACTGCCGTATATTTCACCGCTCGGCAGATTTTACATTTATGTCAAGGATTAATACACCCAACCACGTTGGAGGACTGCAGATGTTTTATTCAAGGGCCAGTTATAACTCAACGCAAACAATTATATAATTTATTAAATACTTCATATTAAATTATATAACAATATTTGTATTTCAGTATCAGCATAATCGTTTCTTTTTCATGTCTGGCACTGTGGCATCGCAGTTCGGAAACAAAGCATTACATTGTGAAAATCTGACCTTTCAAAAACGTTTTATCTCTTTTGAACGTATTAAACAAATACGGCTCTCTCTTTGTAATGAGTCGGGTTGAGAACACATAACAGAAAGGGAGAGAGTGTGTGTGAGAGTGTGTGTGTGTGTGTGCGTGTGTGTGTGTGTGTGTGTGCGTGTGTGCGTGTGTGCGTGTGTGTGTGAGTGTGTGTGTGTGTGTTTGTGTGAGTGTGTGTGTGAAGGGGTTTGGCTTCGGGAGCCTCCAGAAAGCTTTGATGAATGACAAGTCTCTGGGTACAGTCAGCCACTCGATAGGTCGGGTGATGCAAGTGCAGGGATCGGGTTTCATCTGGGAGAAGCCCCATCTACTGTCCTGGGTTTCCCACTCGTACTTCCTGTCCTAATGGTGCTATCCATTTGTATGGTACGCCGGTACGTCCGACCTGCTGTAGCGAGAACGTGACTTAATTTCCTTGCCCGTAGCACCTTAAAGCGTGCCAGTTTCTCATTGGCTAGTCATTGTTATTGTTAGTCACATTAGCCTCTTTAGCAAACCAGCTCGAAAACAAACAACACAACTTTACATTGTATTGCCCGCACAGCAAGACCTCGCAATGCATAAATTGGTGAACGGAATAAAGTAGCAATGTAATCAAGTGTGTAAGAGCACTTAAAATCGACATTAAAATGACCAACGTGGTACAAGTACAAAAAAATAAAAAAATAAAAATAATTTTCTTTACGGGCGCAGCCATTTTAGTTGTTGAGTCGTACGGTCGGCCTCACTGAACTTGGTCTACTCTCAGAACTACGAGTGGGAAGGTTTATACTACAACCAAAAGAAGGCTGCGAGATTTACACCTTACGATTCGTACGGGCGCGAAAACCATACTAATGGATAGCACCAATATCCCGCAGTGATGGCCGCCCCACGCATAGCATAGCGCTGAGCCTTAATCAAATGGTAGGGCTGATTTAGATCCAGCAGCTTTTTCTACAGTATGCCTTTAAGCACATTTATTCAGGGTATTTCAATACATTTAATACATATATATGACACGAAACCCTTAATATATGAAAAACTAAGAAGGAGATTGGAAGCGAATGAAAGGGAAGGAATGAAAAGCAAAGACGGCCAAGGCAAACAGAGTAACGCGGCGTAAAGGAAGACAAACGTTCACGCTGATTACAGTTCAGTAGACATAGAGGATGGCTCTGCCGCAGAGTAAAACCATATAGAGCTTAATGCACGTTAAATCCCGAATTATAGGTTGTTTATTTATAGTGCACATATATGTGGAGGCTTAGCCCATACTCATCTAAGAACCCGGAGCTCGGTCCTAGAAAACATCCGAAGCCATGACCGAGTAAATGCGATCTGTGGATATAAACCGTGCGCACCGTGCGCACCGCTCCCACTGATGATCTCAATGTTTGATCGACACATAAAGCACACATTATTCTTCAAAGGGGAGAATAATTGCTCCCCCAATGACTTGACAATGAGCATGAGATAAGATTTACTGTCATTCCAATGCCCTCCAATTAGAATTCATCGATCCATTTATGCAAGACTGTGGTGCACTGAATTCACACAGCTGCTGCCATTCACCGGGCAGAGATAAAGGACTGTACAGAGCACGATGGTGCACACGACGTATGTATGGAGGATAGGTCTGACATCAACTCTGTCTCGCCTCGGTTGTCATTTCGATTCAACGTCTACACCCACACACACACACATACACACACGCACACACAAAAAAACCCTTTCTCTGCAAATGTAATTACAGTTTACCAATGTTAAACATGATGACTGTCGGAATAACAGAATGTTTTGACAGCTAATAGAAATTAAGTGTCAATGAGCTCAAACATTTTCATGGTTTTCGATTGAAGTTTTGAATAAAACTTGGATTTGGAGGTCCAGTGGCAAATTTAATTAGACACACAAAATGGAAAAACAAACCTTGGTAGGTGCGTTCAATATAAATTCAACAGAAAATGGGAAATATGTTCATCTTATTTCCATTATCGTTCAGGGTTTTTTGGGTTGGTATCTTCGTTTAAATGTTTGAAACTTTTTACCATGCTTCAATTACAGCCATTTGGTAGTCTCTGTGACACCATGGTTTCAATGCAGGGATATAGAAATGGATTTCCTTACACACCGAAAGCAGCTAAGCCTCATTCTTATGACCCATACTTATCTCTTTAATTTCCTGGGGGGAGGGGGGGTTCTCTGGATTAATCATAGCAGTATAATCCCTTTGCAGTGAATAAAAGTCCTCCATCCTACTTGACTATGAGGCTGGGAAGTACTGTCTGTTGCGGTAACACATCTGTGTTAATTCCCATATATTTCCCCCCAAAACCCTCCCTGTAGGTCACAATGACGGCCGTCCTCCTTACAGTACGGCTGAATTCAAACACATTACCATGTAGTCTTGTATTCAAGGTCAAGCTTAGTTGTCAGGAAGAAGGTTATAGCATACTAAAACTATGGATGATGATCAGTGTTGGGAACGTTACTTTAAAGTAATTAGTTATAGTTACTCACTACTTGTTCCAAAACTGAGTTAGTAACTGAATTACTTTATAATAAAAGTAACTAGTTACCAGGGAAAGTAACTATTTGCGTTATTGTAAAAAAAAAAAGTTGCTATATGTCAATGAATTTGAAGTAGTGCTTCTATCTCCACCTTGAAAATACCAACTTTTCATAGGATTGCTCCGGACTCGCCATCTCTGCTGCTTCTTCGAATCTCTTTGGTGTGTGTGTGTGGTGCGCGTGGCCTGGCTTATGTGTAAAAACACTGGCTCCGATTGGCTACCATGAAACATGACTCTGCCTTAGCCAATCATAATCACTTATCTCGTTGTTAACCCACCCGGTCTCCTCACTAGCAGTTTGTGTGTGGAGCCAGGGGTGCATTCAGATTACGCAGTTTATTCAATCAATTCATAGTAACGCACAGCATTTAACGTTCAGTAACGATAACGGCGTTGTAACGACGGAAACACTGAACACTGTTACTGAAAAAATAACGGTGTTACCTAACGCCGTTCTTTTAAATGGCGTTATTCCAAATTCTGATTCAAGGGGTAGCTCTGGACTAATGGTTAGGGCTTTGGCTTTGAAACCGAAGGGATGCAGGTTCGATCCCTGACCCAGTAGGAAAAATGTGGGGGGGGGAAGTGGTTGAGCACTGCTTTCCCATGCCCACATCCACAGCTGAAGTGCCCTTGAGCAAGGCACCTAACCCCTCACTGCTCCCCGAGCGCTGTAATTCACACTAATTCACAGATGGAATAAATGGATGGGATAAATGCAGAGACCAAATTCCTTGTATGTGTGAGCATACTTGGCCAAAAAGCAGCAAAAAATTTACATTTACATGATGATAGGATATTCATGTGTTTGTCTTCTTTTTCCATGTTTTTTCTGTGTATTTCTACTTAAGTTCTCAAAATAAAACCAGAAAAACTGAATATATAATAGGGGTATGGTGGGCAAAATCAATTAACCAAGAATCAACCAACCAACCAACTAATCTTTTGATCAATACGAAAAGACTTGAAAGAATTGCATTTTTATCACACAGGTCAATGTAGAAATGTAGATAAAACAAACTCAATTTCAAATGCCATTTAAACAAAACCTGAAACTCTAGAGCGGTCCCTAATCAAAAAGAAGAAATGTATTTCCACTACCTGGACCTACGTCTGGCTTGAGCAGTCATGGATTACAATGAAAGGTACAGCAGAAGAGTTCTGACTGCAGGACAGCAGCAGAACAGACGTCATACATGCGTAATGCGTATCACAGGCTGACAGACCAGCAGTGCCCAGCAGTGAAAAAATATAACAACTGGTTCCGTCTGTGGTTTCAATCTCCCAAATCCATACAGAGGAGGTGTGGGGAGAATAAAAAATACTACTCTACGCCCCTGACATCAAAAGAAACATTGAGTGCAGAGAGACAACACATTCCACAGTAAAAACCCATTAGCAAAATAAATCATAGCCTTCCAGGGGTGGCTGCTAGCAGACTTGTGCTATAGGGGTGTTTACCTCCAGCAGGTAAAGAGAGGTGGTGACAGTGGGGGGGAGGCTATAGTGGAGATAATTAGGAGGAATGAACAGCTCCAGATACAAAAACAGCAGTGAGGAAACTAGATTTGAACAAATTTTGCATCTTATCAGATGCAGATAAGTCTAATCTGCCCCAGGAAATGCTGAAAGAATACGCAGAACAGACCGTTAACTGGTTTTAACAAGAAGAAAATTCCCTTTCTTAGAATCTGGTGACATGGCTGTTATGAATCAAAAGTGATCGGATATCCAATCTATTTTATGTATTTGTATTTTGTGTAGTATTTTAATAGTGTGTGTCCTATTATAAAGAAAAAAACATGACACAACTTAATTGTTTGGTTGTAAGTCTATTTTATCAAACTATTCGGTCCTATGGTTCATACAATATTTAGAGTATATATTGTTCAGGTTTGTGAAGGCCTGTGTGTACACAGCAACACAACAAATGAATAATAATCAGTTAGGATGTAGGCAGTGTTATTTCTCCTAAGAGCTCATTATTCAACCGCCTTTTTGGTTGATGGCTGTTTGCGGTGCTGGGGAGCCCAGAGTTTGTAAGGCCACCACTACCAGTGTGCCTCTTTGGAAAAGTGACAGCTTATGATTAAGGCCACTGTATATGGGCTTAAATCATGTTTGTCCCTCAAATTTATCGATTCGGTACTCAAAGACCATAATAGGATTCCATATGAATTCTGTCCTTCATTTAGTGAGTAAACTCTGCCAAGTATTGATTTGTTGAAGACCCCAAAATTGGATTGGAGGTGTTGGTGGTGCGAGCTGCTGCTACATAGTGCCGGACATGGTCTGTTGATGGAATGGAGGAGTCACTCAGTTAATTATCAGGAAATTAACTGGGATCACCGTGTTGTCCACTGGTGTAGCTCAATCCAATTAGCAGGCACTATTTAGATTCATGGGGTAGTATATTCAAAATGCCCTTCTATCGCTTGCTGGTGACGTTACAATGCATTTGAATTTTCCTTGAAAACAAGCATTAAGGATTATATCCCATCTTTAAAAAAAATGAAAAGATGTTTAAAGTTAAAGATACCAAGTCGGTTTCATTGTGCATATCTTAAAACACACAACTTTGTCTGATGTTAGGTAACAAGGCATCATAGAGGCACTGTTTTCTGTATAAACACACAGGCACGCACACACACACACACGCACGTGTGCAACCACTCACACACACACACACACACACACACACACACACACACACACACACACTATTCTATTTTAATTGAAGTTCGCATTTGCTCAATTAGGAAAGTAAAGCCAGGAGGATAATTACAAATCTATATCAACAACTTTATAAGCAATCATGCTGGTGCAAAAGTTACAAAATCATAAAATGGGACTAAATTGACTTTCTGTCACAACATTTCAGCAACCAGATTTTAACATCAGACACTATTATCACAGAATTGACAGCTGTTTTAATTATAAGAGAAGGTTGGGTGAATATAGTAAATGTCAAACACATACTTATCACTACCAAATATAAAAAAAGCGTTCCAAAAAGGTTGTAATTTTTTATTGTCCTTTAAAGTAACTCAAACGTGTTTAGTTATGGAAGTTGTCTTCAATCATGATGCTACTGATGACTACAAATGCCAGCCTAATAGGTTCCTCTGGGCATGGCATACCTTATCATAAAAAATACCAGGGAAGCTAAAATATATAAAAAAATATGAGATTAATATTTTGCTGTTTGCCTGATTAATGGAACACATGGGGGCAGACTTTTTTTTTCTTCTGAATGCTTAAAATCCTAGTAATAGCGAACCTGGCTAGAAACACCATCCAAGACAGTGCAACTATAACACTAAGAACAAAACTTATAATGTTGACAGAAATAGCCCAATTCCCACGCCGGGCTCACGGTCCTACTGGTCCAGTGATGGAATGCTCGTATCACTTTTACGCCTTCAAGGAATTGTGATCTTCCAAAAACAAAAATACTGCAGCGGTCCAGGAATACGCCGTAATCCCATGATCATATCCGGATAATTAGGCTGTTGACCCTATAGAAGCCATCTGCTCTTAATATCCAGCCCTTAATAGGCATTGCAGCACCTGCGTATTCCCAGGCATTCTATTCAGAGCCAGACCTGTCGGCCCTGCTGAAAGGAGGCATCTCTCTTCCAGGTCTATGTTAACCTAAAGCATGCTCTAATAGCGAGCCAGTCAGGCAATGCATTCTTTCAGTAGCTATAGTATACGACTACTAGTAAGAATTATATATATATATAATATATATTTAAAAAAATATGTTCGTATGTGTTGATCTGCATAAATGTAACAAATAATAAAATGTAACAAAAGTGAAATATATGCATCGCTGATCTCATATGATCTATCACATGTTTTAATATAAACAAATGGTAAGTGTTTGGTAGGAACAGCCTGGAGTTGGCTACAGTCAGGAGATTAACACAGCATCTCTGCTGCAGGGTCATGGTAGGTGTAAGAAACATAGAAACAGAAACAGAGGCACAAGGCAACCAGGAATCCATCCAAAGCCACGAGACACTAACAATGGCTAGGCATTCAGATGACTACGCATCTTTTTCTCGTTCTGTTTATGAGGAGCAAACTATTTGGTCTTGGAAGGCCTCCAAAGCGAGAGCCTGTGCACAGTTAAACTTGGGAGCAGATAACCATTTGTCTTTGGAGCGATGTTAGCACTCGATAACGGTTTGCCTCAGTTTTATTTTTAGTCGTATTTTCGCTTCCTTAGCTTTTAGAGCTGCTGTTTGGTTGTTTAGCGATGCGGTGGTTTAGTGCTGGGGCACAGTGGGTGAATGTCCAATCCAAACACTAGTGCTAGCTTATCACATTTCTCCTCAGTAAGTCCCGGAAGTCCAGCCAAACCTGGGAGGCCAGTATCTCCCTACATAAAGTTATCATACCACTTATATCAAAGTACATGTACAGTACAGCGCATTACAGTACAGTACAGTACATTACAGTGTACAAATTAACACAGACTCTTAAATGCAACAATTAAAAAATGGATTTCTATGAAAATAATATAAATTATTATATGAGACACATAACGGACAATAATAACGGTAATAATATAGGGAAATGTCTGTCTCAACTTATAACTATACAACTGATACAATAATCAGGAGCTGGCTGACAACATGACACTAACAATCATGCTGAATAGCGACGTACAAACTCAGAAGGGAATATAAAGTCCATCCATACAACATGTATTGGCTTTGGAATCTAGCTCATCATTGACTCAAACAAACAGGTTTACCTTATTAGGCGGATCCTTAAGTCCTAAATGTGGTAAAACCTGCCACATTATCAACGTACGCAAATCAATGTCAATTACAATCAAGGTCAATGACAATAGCCATTGCCGCTCTGTCAATTTAGTCCGAGGCCAAGTTTACTACAACCTCCATCTATTTCATACGGCAGGCGAGATCAAAAACATTTCAATTACCTCATGTTCTATTCAAAAGTCTGGTCGATTCCATAGGCAAGGACATTTGCTTTCAGACCACAAGCTTGAATTAGGGTGGGATTCACTACAGACCCCTGTACAGATCTAGCACACGCCTGTGCCCCCGCTGACTTCCTTCTTGTGTTTCTTTTGTGCGCGGTGCCCACCGACGGTAGAGCAGCGACTTGGCTCAATGACACAACGCACAGCACTCTTACTCCATTAGGCACCTTAATTGGATTTGATTGATCGTACCTTTTCGGCCGGGCACGGACATCCGTCAAGCGGCTGGGGGGCGGGCAGGGAGAGCATCAGGGGCAGCTGCCCTGTCACCGGTGGAGGGGGGGTCACGTCAGACGTCTTATTGGCTCCCCACTGGATCGATGCAGAGATTTTAATCATTTAGTCTCCTCAGATAAACGGCAAGGTAAATCAAAGGCACCGCACTATACAGTGCAGTGTGGGGCCGGAGGAGCCGCTATCTGTTGAAGCACTGGGTATTTTTAGATATGCTAATAGGTCAGAGCGAAGAAGGCAAAGTGACAGTGGTAATTACTTACTACTTTTTAAGAGTCACATTTCTACTGCTCATATGGTGCGTGGTTGTAGTCACAATGTATTTCTTGTCGTTTTTATTCAGAGGTCAAACGAAATGTTCTATCTCTTTATAATTCAAATTAATATCCTGTAATTTCTGGCGTGACACCCTCATTTCCTTTCTGCAATTAGCAAAGCACATCTTATCATATCCCGTCTCAATGAATTTTAGTGAAATTAAGCAAAGTTTGCCACGTCTTCACACATCTCCTCAAGGTCACGCTGGGTCCGGCCCCGGTAATCCCACACCCACGTACAGAGTGACCATATGGATGCATACGATACCAGAGGTCAGAGGTGAGGGCTGCGTTTGAAAGCGCTGTAATGTAAACCCCATCATTGATTCAATGCGTCTTAATTCCTGGCTATCATTATACGAGTATCTCCTGACCGACGAGGTCCAAATGAAGAAACAAGACCGGCTGCTGCAGGAGTCCTCAGCGCTTGAGTCCTCAGTCATGTGTAGGAGAATGATAAAAAATGCATAACAAGAACCAACATTGCGTCGTTTCACCTTGGCTTCCAGCAGCTCACAGCAGTTCTCCATCTCAGCCATGTACGGATCACAGTAGATAAGGATTTGTTGAACTTCTATCTGTAGGGGGTGGTGGGGGTGGGGGGAGGGAAAGAACAATGATTTAAGACACAAGCTGCACAAGGTTGTTTCTAATCTCATAACCGTTTGTGTGAACATTTATGAGATCACGCACAGCGGGCTGTAAATCTAGGCGCCTGCTGAGTGCTGGTGTCTCAACATCTGCTTTGCGGTAGTGCCGCGTGGATTTTCTGCTCTTCGGCGGAACGCCGCCGCCTATTCTGAACCATACTCGAACTCCATTATGTTTTAGTAACGATTTAGTTCAACTCCAGGACAGCAGAAACACTCTAGTGGTTAGGGTGCTTGACTCGCAGCAGAGGTTACATTTCCACGCTCTGTGGACGTGGCGTCTTGATCAGGATGAGCTATCCCTCGGCCCTGTACACCTGCTCCCTATTAGGGCTTGAACATCGTGGTGTCACATCCCAATGACTGCCTCCATTTTGGAGCCATAGGAGCATTGGAATGTTAGTTATTCTGTGTTGTTATGTTTTTTTTTGGTCCTTGTTTAGTTATTAATTGGGAAAACGATTTTGTCATTATTGGGAGACGTTCTTGTGTTTTAAACTGCCAGTTTTCTCATGAAAGACGTGGCAAACCAAAGTTTTCTATGAGCCTAGGTTACGTTATATTTACGTTGATCAGGGATTTTACATCACTACAACTCTCTTTAGTCCTCTCAAAATGGTATTGGCAACAAAAAAAAAAGATCCCATGATGCATTCTGATGTACAAGTCCTATCACATGTATCCAAAACAGCAATACTAAACAGGTTCACTATCGACCAAAAAAAGTGTATACATTTTGAGAAGCTACGAATATAAACAACAGCTGAAATACCACTCCTACACTCCCACACATGGTCTGGGCATGCCAACGCACGACGCAATAATAAAAATTCAACTTCAAATTCATTCCACTAACACGACTACGAAACAAAACACGACGACGACAAACCAAAACAAGCAAACAAGCGAGCGGCGACGTACGTCGACGGGGCGGCCGTCTTCCACACGCGTGGTGATGAGCGTGCGGCCGCTGCGCTTGATGTCGGCCTTGTCTTCCGTCTGCCGGCGCTCCGCCAGCTTGCAGTCCACGTAGAGGGAGACGATGGTGCTCTGCACGGCCACGCCCAGCTTGTGCCACTGGCGGTCGAAGAGCGCGTGCAGGTCGCGGCTCTTGAAGGTGTAGTGGAGCGTGGTCTTCTGGAGCCCCTGGAAGGAGAACTCCACCGCCCGCTTGGCTCCGTCCACGACCAGGGACACCTGGGGCCGAATAACAGATAGAATAGTCTCCATTTTTTTTTTGGTGCTCGCACATATTGTTACAGGCTTGGCAAAAGAAAAATTTTATTTTTTTTCCGTCCGTAGAATTTGCAGTTCAATGTTTTTTTGTGACCATTGCAACCTTGAATCCACGGTGGAATCCCTTAATTTGTTTACCAAAACATTAGCCTTTTTGGAAGGCCTGTGATACATAGTGATTACCACAGGCACAAATATGTGAGATTCACATCCCCAGAGGATGTTTAATTTGGCCTCATAGACGGGGACTTCATCACCTAGGAGCCATGGCATGTTTTTAACGTTAACATGCCAACGCTAGTAGACCGTTACCTGAGTTCCTCCCGTCTCGTCAAATATCTGCCATAGGAACCAGCGGTCCTTCTTTGTTGTTCTTCGAAGACGGTAGAGTGTGACAAAGGAGTATTCACTTGAAAGTCCATTCGGAAACACTAATCTAGAAAGAGAAAATCAAAGACATCACAGAGCTTTGTCAATGGCGCATTCGTTTTCATGAAAGAGAAGAATAAGAAAAGGCTTAGAAGATTTTAACTCTACCGCTAAGGTTTGAGAACAAATCAACAGAAATGCTATCGTAAAACTCCAGTACGGGAAGGCCTTTATAGCTTTCCGTCGCGGGCAATTCAAGGATCAATAAATCACTTGATTATTCTGTGGGTGAACAATGGTTGTCTCATAACTGACACACGCAATCACTTTATTAGTTGGATGCGTCCTTATTTGATAAATGAAAGTCATTCAGAATCTGAACTCCATGCAACCCAAACTACACTCTATAATCTGAGCCCCACTATAAATGGATTAACAATGGCTGCTTAGAAAATGTGGCAGCTACAACATGCAATATATATGCACATATGCTCATAATGTGTGTGTGTGCATGAGTGATGTATCAAACCTCATCCTCTACCACTAACATCCGCACACACAAAACAAAAAACAACTTTATTAAACGGCTCATCCCTTACGCCACCACCTTTCCGCCACCTTTTTTGTAATCCCTAATAATACAAAATATAATAACCTTCAAAATGCGCCTCGATTAGCTTCTGACCGATGCGGGGGTATGGGTTACATTAATGTATTAAATCAACGGGCCCCAAAAAAATTAAGCACATAAACACGATACATCCGCAGAATCAGCAAAAACAACAATAACAGCACAATGGTAAGGTCGTCGTGGAGACACAGAACCGCCCGGGGGGAGCGAAAGAGCAGCGCAAGAGTTTCCCGAGACAGTTTGGAAATTAGTTTTCAACCCAATAGATCATCTAGTGTTCTCCACGAGCGTGAAAGCCTCCCACATTGTGTTTCTGTTCACTTCTGTTCAAACTGCTGGAAAACAGTACATGACTGAAATGATAAATGCCCTAGTAAAGGCTTCCAAAAAAAGATGAAAAAAAAGTGAAATGCTTTTATGGGAGGGGAAAAAAAGTAGAGGTCTGGGAAGGTTGTTTTCCGCCCAAAGGCCAGGGGACTGTTTGCGATTCGATTTAGTAGCAAATGTGTCACGGCTATTTATAAAGCTGAGCACTTATGAAATTTGAAAATCAGCACAGAACATCCCTGCATAAAAGGTGTATTCTCGCTGGTGAAAAACTGAGACATGATGAGAAGGTTTCAAGATTCAAAGGCGCACATTTAATTTTGTCATTGCTGGGGACACAGAACCAGGCTAGATCCAGAGGGGGATTACAGCGGTGTTATCAATCAGAAGGATTACCAGGGGCACTTCTGTCACCCCTTCATATTTCTAGGGACATATCCTTATTATCTATACTCTATACTCACAAAAAATCGTTCACACAAAAAGCGGGATGCAATAATGCCAATGTCCTTGCATATCATTGTACGATATTTATGAGTGAGTGCAGGGGAAGGATAGCGTGGTTGCATAGTGTGTTGAACGGGTTCTGAGTTTGATCCCCAACACCCCCTGCATCCTTGATCAATACACCTCACCCTGACCCTGTATCGCCTGAACAAGACGGATCTGAATTCACAGTAAGTCCTTTTGGATGAAGAGTGTCTGAGGGTCTGAACAGAATACACGCGGCGATCGATCGGGCATCCTTGGCCCCTCTCAGCAGGGTTAGGGGTTAGGACGGGTCCACATGTCCGAGGTGCATGCTCGGTTTACAAAACGCCGTTTGCCTGCAACGTGGCCCACTTGATCTCTGAGGGACCCAGGGGTGGGGATCCTTGACCTGGTGTGTGACTGAGAAGATCTGTGGGACGCCTACTGCCTGCTTGATACTCTGTGAGAAAATGTTGTTCTAAACCACACCAACACTGAGAGAGAGAGAGAGAGAGAGAGAGAGAGAGAGAGAGAGAGAGAGAGAGAGAGAGAGAGAGAGAGAGAGAGCAAGCTATTATACTCGGTGAAAAAAAAATTGTTCTAAACAACAACAACACAGAGAGAGAGAGAGAGAGAGAGAGAGTTAGAGAGAGAGAGGGAGTGAGAGAGAGGAAGTTAGAGAGCGAGAGGGAGTGAGAGAGAGGGAGAGAGAAAGAGAGAAAGCGAGAGAGAGAGAGAGGGGGGGAGAGGGGGAGAGAGAGAAAGAGAGAGAGAGAGCAAGCTATTATACTCGGTGAAAAAAAATTGTTCTAAACAACACCAACAGAGAGAGAGAGAGAGAGAGAGAGAGAGAGAGAGGGAGAGAGAGAGAGAGACAGAGAGAGACAGAGAGAGCGGGAGAGAGAGAGAGAGGGAGTGAGAGAGAGGGAGAGAGAAGGAGAGAGAGAGTAAGCGAGAGGCGGAGAGGGGGAGAGAGAGAGAGAGAGAGCGAGAGAGAGGAGGAGAGAGAGAGAGAGCGAGCAAGCTATGATATGTTTATTTCTTGGGAATTATCAATGAGCAAACTGTTATGTAATAAACAACTACGGAAAATAGTATCGCGGCATTGATCCGATGGGACGCCGTAAAAACAAATTGGGCTATTAAGATGGAAACAGTACAAGGTGCCCGTGTTTCATAATGCCTTGTAACAGTTGGCAACTGTATCAGACTCATTTTGCGAGAGTGTATATTTTATCGCCTATCGTCTTTAATGGAGTATGTCTTTAATGGTGTATCTCTCACATTACATCAACGCGTGGGGTATCGAAAGACTGTCCGCAATTAACACTCTTAACCAAATGGATGTCTGTGTCAAAGTATTCCATGTCCCACAGAGGCACAACACAACTTAGCAAACTCAAAGAATGTAAGCATCATTCAACTTAGTGGTTTAATTATATGTATATATATATAGATGTATTTATACTGTATATATATACAATATTGTTGCAAGCCTTCTCAAAGATATGTCAGTGGATAAACTGAAAGGATGCAATTATCTAGCATTGAAGTTCTATTTCACGGCCATAATACGGACTCAATAGGGCCTATGCCTCATATGCCCTCCTTGAAAACATCAAATAATCCACACCCACTGGGTGCTCTTCACACAGAGAGGGCCACTGTAGCTTTCCTCCAGTGTGAGACATGCATTCACATTCAAACAGTCGATTCCTAGACTTGGGTGTCCATAGAATACTGACTTCACCGTTCACCTACACGTCACTCATGAACCATGGTATGTATTCAGGAGATGCATGTGTTTGTATGCATATGCCTATATAAATGCACATGCATATGTACTGTAAACGTATTGAATAGGTATATATGTATTTATATGTCTTTATTGTGGATAGGGTTTTGACATGCAACATCATTGAAATGGCTTTTCAGCTTGCATCAGTATCTGTCAAATCTGTCGCAAGTGTTTTAATAAGCAGTAGTACAAGACTGACTTAAATAAACTTCCATTCAATCCCACTGGATAATACTGGACATGTTTTTTGACAATATGTCTGTACGTTGCGTAACCATCGCAGTGGAATGTCACGATGTAAATGTTTGCCGTTAAAGCCCCAGGACCCAAACTGATTGTGAGCAACTAATTTGCATATAGCAACATTAACACAGACAAATATACTTGTCTGATGCGGGTGGAACTAATTAATATTCTGCAAAACTTTTCTAATAACAAAGAACATCTAATTTGGCGAGGAAAAATAACAATGTATTGTCCCCCTGTGGCTATTTAATATCAAACTGTTAACAGCGATAATGAAGAACCAGCTGTTCGCTCCTCTTGCCAAATGTCGGATGCAAAATCCTGCGGGGTTTCCGTGTCAAACCATGGCAGGAGTTGGGTATGAAGCACAATAGCTACACAAGGTGTAGTGTCTGGCCATTCAATGCAGTACAAGGTGTACAGCGATTACCATTACAGCACAGGCCAATCCCCTCTTTCAGCGGCAATAAGTAATTCAATCCAGGACTCGCGTTGTTTACCCTCGCCAACAAATGAATCTGCATCTAGGTGACCCCTGTGTGCTGCGATACGCATGACATCACACCAGCTGAAGGCCTTTTGGTTTGGAGGAGAGAAAAGAGGGCATTTAAACGGTGGCAATAATAAAATGAGCAGGCAAGCAAAATATGTTTTAGTGGCTGTGGGAAGAGAGGGGCTGGAAGAGGCCCCTCACTTCACATGCCCGCCCGCTCGCTGCCTTATTTCCCCCAGCTGACACGCAACATCACCTGTCAAAGGGCTCTGATAATTGGATATGAAGGGGCAACCCGTGGGTGGGTCAGTATGGAGGGGCGGGGGTACGAGAGCACAGACCACCCATTCGGAGAGTGCGGACGGACGGGCGCAGGGAAACAGAGATCGCAAATCACCTGACTCGAAGATTCCTCCCCTGACCACAGAGAGCAGGCGGCTACTGTATTTACAGTGGCGTGTGTGTACGCGCGAGTGTATGTCCTGTTAAAACCCTAAAAATACCCTGCCCTTCCCAGAGAATGGCCGAGGGTTTCTCAGAAGCTGACCCCGGGAACGTAACAATAAAGAAACAAACGC
This sequence comes from Micromesistius poutassou, assembly GCF_964030765.1. Lineage (NCBI taxonomy): Eukaryota > Metazoa > Chordata > Actinopteri > Gadiformes > Gadidae > Micromesistius > Micromesistius poutassou. The sequence goes on from NC_140277.1 coordinate 12,905,902, forward strand.
ACAAATAAGCGTTTATTCCTGATGTTATTTCCACTTAAGCTTCATCGACCCAAAACAACCTATGATAAATCCCTCAACCAACTTATTAGCCAGGAAGGGATTCCACAGGGTGTGTCTGACATAGCGCTCCTATAGGTAACTTGAAGCTGTATTATATTTCATCACGATTTAACAGCATCCCAACCTTGGCTGCATTATTCATGCAGGTGAGGTCTGAAGTGCAGACCAGCCAGTAGACTAGGGAATACAGTGTGTGTGTGTGTGTGTGGGTGTGCTATTTATGCAGTGTCTCCAATAGTCCTGCCTCATTATACCTACTTATAAGTCACCTGCATGGCTTTTTTACCTTTACAAATTTTTCCATATTTTATTTTAAACCAGTGCAATGTATACCAATTCAGGTTTAAGTGCTTCCCTGTGTAACACCTCGCCCCACAGTTGGCCCCACCTGACCCGCGTTAATCTAGCTGTTGCTGTAGGTGAGCTGCCTCCAGTTTTTGTTATTCCAGTGAACCTGCCATCTAGCTAACTTGTGGTGTTTCTTGGGTGTCTTTTTTCAGGATATGCAGCTGTTTAAAAAAGAAAAGCACAGCTGAAGGGAGACCGGAGACTGTAGACTTGGCGTGTGGAGGTTTGGCGTGTGGTTGCATTCCATGCGCTGGTAATCGTGTGTGTGTGTGTGTGTGTGTGTGTGTGTGTGTGTGTGTGTGTGTGTGTGTGTATGTGTGTGTTTTTTGAATTAAAAATTAAAACAAGGATTCCAGCATAAGTATTGTGATACCCAAGTTGGAAACGTCTGTGAGAAAGGAATTTTAGTATGTTCTTTTTGGTCATACTTAAAATGTTAAAATTTGCTATAATGTACTGACACAGTTGACTGTTTAAGATGGGATTTTAAATTCATAAGCAGATTGCAATATCTATCTATTTCAAGTAAGATTCCCCATAATAATCGTGATAATACATTTTCCCATGTCTCCTACTATAGATGGGTGTAATAATGTGATTTGTAACCCTAACTTTCAGAAATACAATATTATATAAACAGCAACAGGTACATTTGGTACACATAAACACATCACACACACATTAACACACACACACACACACACACACACACACACACACACACACACACACACACACAACTCACTCTGTTGGCTTAATAAGCGGGATGCTTCCCAATCGAAATGATGTTCTGTCCTCCGCCACCGTCCCCTTTCGCAGTAGAAACTTTTCGGTGAGGTCAAACCCTGCAGAAAGAGACGCATGCAGCGGGTGTGAAATAGCCGGTGTGTTGATGCTGAATGAACTGTCCTGAAAGAAGGTTGTACCTGTTATGGCCAGCGGACGATCTAAACTGTCAGAGAAGCGACGTTCCTCGACGTGCAGGGATGGACAAGTCTCATCTGGATGGAAGGAAAATATCAAAGTATTGTTATAGGTCAAAAAACAGGCAAACCTCTCCAGCAAAATGAAGTAACAAATAACCTAATGAGTTTTGAATATTAAGAGATTGTTTTACTTTATTTCCAATGCACATTTATATGGGGGAATGCCGTATATGGGGGAATGCACACACATACACATTTGTGTCTGTGTGCATTTGAGTGTGCCTGTATTTGTGTGTCAGTTGAAGTTCACGTGTTCAAGTGTGGGTGTGTGTGTGTGTGTGTGTGTGTGTGTGTGTGTGTGTGTGTGTGTGTGTGTGTGCGCGTGTGTGCGTGTGTGCTTGTGTGTGTGGGTGTGGGTGTGTGTGCCTGTATGTGTATGTGTCAGCTGGTGTTCAAGCTTCATGTATGTGTGTGTGTGAGTGTGTGTGTGTGTGTGTGTGTTTGCGCATGTGTGTGCGTGCTTGCGTGTGTGTGGGTGTGGGTGTGAGTTGTTCTGTGTGTAAGGAGCATTAAATGTTAAGATTTGAATGCATAAAGAGCGGAAATATAGTGAGAGGGGATTGTCTTCTCTAAGATAATATAGCTGTGAAGGGTGGATTTTCTCTTCATGGCGAATGTATCCTTAAGCCATAAACACCTTTGAGATGATATTGGAATAATATGAATCCATAATGTTGTCCTAGGATTATAACGTTAGCCATTCTTATTCTACGTTTGCTGGCTCTGCAAAATAGATATATACGACGGTCTCAGCTTTGCTATTACACTTCACAGAAAAAAGGTCTCACAGAAAGGGGATACTTTTCTTTCTTTTTTCTTTCTCCAGACTCATCTCGGGTCTAGAGACAATGACAAGGTTTGCCTGTTTTAAAAGTGCTTATGGTTGAAGAACAACACCACACCATAACTGAAAAGGACATATTTCAGTTGAAGTGTGCGGCGGCAGTATGTAGCCGGAGACGTGTGAGCCTGTTGCCTTGTGACATAGCAGCTCTCTGAAAATGGATCAATTATATAAACACAGCCCGATATTGTCCCTTTATGTATGAAGAAAAAAGAAACCCATTGCTGTACAGATGATACACACTCAAGAGACATCTTAGGAGACAACAACACAAATCATCTCATACGTAGATCCATGACCAGCGTTCCACTGTGTTTGTGTTTGTGTGTGTCTGTGTGTTTGTGAGTGTCTGTGTGTGTGTATCTGTAGTGAAGAAAACAATGTTGGCAGCAAGCCTCCACAACTTACCAGTTCTTTCATTCACTGCCATGCCAAAAGTGCAGTAAACTAAATTTACAATCCAAAGAAAAGCAGTCCATCTCCACGGGTTACTCATTTCTGTCCAGACACTCAGAGAAAACTCCACTCGAACACCTGAAAGCAAATAATGACAGTAAAATAGTTTTGGGCAAGTAAAAAATAAGAAATACAGGCAACTACTCAAAGTTTCATCTGCGTTTGTAGTCTGACTCCATGCTGCGCTGTCTACATTTACTGTGTAAATGTCTCCAGCTATTATGCAGTTTTAGTAACCAAGTCTTTGATGAACTGTTACATTTTCACCATGAAAGGCTCTTTATGAAAGGCTTCTTTAGACGATGGACATCCGTGTGGGCATGTCTGCTGGTAAAAAATAACTGGAAAAGCTTGTGAGTGTAAATTGTAATAACAAGAAGATTGTATGTTTTGATGCTGTATCTAAAGCATCCATAGTGCAATATGGATCCTGACAGTTCCTCTAACATCCTTTGTCTTTGGTGTTTGTGTTTGTGTGACGTTGGTTTGGTGTGTGTTTATTTGGAACAGCACCTGTTAAGATTTGAAGTAGCTTTCAGAGCTTTTTATTTATCTTTATTTGCTGAGGCTGCTAACTAGCTGCTAACAGTCAGCTAGTTTTACTGTATTCATATCAATGTATATCATATCATATCAAGTTTTCCGCCATCAGTTTCATAGAATATCAATAATGAAAGAAAGTTAATTTTATGAATCACTCAAATCACTTCGAATAATGGTGTTATATAGATGGCTTACTGTAGTTTGTCTTTAACAAAGACATTGTGGCACAGATCTTCACCCTCAACCAAGTGATACTGTGACATGTAGTTGCTTCATCATGTCCCTAATTCTTAACCTTACCCCTCTCCTCACTCTGGGATGACCATACAGCGTTGGCTCTACTCTGACTGTTCAAAATATTCCATGTGACAAAACAGGTATCGAAGGCTTCATGGACATGAGGTCACAAGCACCACATGCCTTTCACTTTGCGATGACACCATTTGGAGTCATGCCAAACCTTAGAGCTAGCATGTAGCTGGTTACTGTATAGGCCTATTCAATATCCAACATGCTTCAGCATCACATGAATAATTGCTGAATCTCATTACAAACAATCCATTACTTATTATGCACTGTGTACATAAGTCTACTTTTAATCCATTAGGCTGACTAGGCCTACTAGCTATAGAAGAAAAAAAAATGTATCTGAAATTGAAAATATCGAATTATTATTTTCCCAAAGTATCTGATACAGCATCTGCATATCTCACAGATTTCAGAAAACATCCCAAACCATTATTTATTTCCAATTATTCTGCTTATATGAACTTTGTGTCACATTGGTTCATTAAGTGGGCCTTGTTTAAAACAAAGAGATTAGACTTATCCATGCCATAAAATCATAAGGAGAAAAAAAAGAAAAATGCACCTTTTAAAAGTTATGTCCTACAACCGTGTTTATTAAAGTTTGTTAGTCTGCCGGATATCTTATAAGTCTGCAACTTAATTGAACACACAAACGCTAACCAATGTAGGCAAAAACCAATGCGCCTCCACCATGCATTATGTTGTGTAGTAGACAATCTGAGAAAGACACCATCTACCGCCCGACCACCTCCTCTCTATCTGGTTGGGACCCCGAGTCACACGCTGTCTTGAACCGTCTCCTTTATTTAGTTATGCATTTCTAATGCATATCACAAGTATAGTTTTCCGTCAGCTCACACTTAACATTTATGAAGAAAACCGTGTTGGTAATGTGTTCATCACCCAATCCTTTTAAGGCACCAATCACGTTTTGCAGAGCACTGCAAGGAAGCAATGCAACACGGGCACCACACGTCCAGTCATATGGCGCGGTTAAAACACAACATGCGATGCGTCCCGCTCACACTTAAGTTAGAGATATCCAGAAAAAGCTCTCAATGTAGGCTACTTTCGTGCTACGAATGAAATCGTGCACACGTCCCGCCGAAACGTTTCACCACGGGGGTAAAATGTACATGATCCCCCCCCAACAGCTTCGGATTCAAATTAAATATAAAATAATGAATGCGCAATAATTGATATCAATAAAGTAGGCTTACTTACGATTGGTGCGGGGTTTTTTTTCACTCTCTAAAGCAAAAACAAGTCAATCAAAGAGGAAAACATAATCCATGTGTGATTACTATCAGCCCGAAACGTGATTCTGAGACTTGGAAATAAAAGTCAGAGTGGGATCGCTTGCTAGATCGCGGTCCTTATTAGTCGCCCAGTGACCCTCCCACTCTGTCACTCCAGTACCATGCCCTCAAGTCTTTGGCAAACAGCGGACACTCAAACGTGTAATCAAATGAACCATTCAGATGGTGGCCGTCCCTTTGTGTAGTAGCGCCGGACGCGTCACCATAAACTTTGATGTATGATCCACATTGTTCCAGGACGTTATATAAAGTTGGCAATGTCCCTCTTATCGAAATGAAAAAAAAAATCGATACTTGAAGAGGGCTTTATTCATCTCAGTGTGAATGCCTATTGTCTATTGAGAAACTTTTGTGAACATTTCTAGTATGTATTCTACCTCAATTTCGTTGTACCTGTGCAATGACAATTAAAGATATATTCTATATTCTATAGTATACGCTATCCCAAGATATATAGCCTGCCTATTTTACAATTAAAATTGGTTGAAATGCATATAATAGCCTATCCCTGGATTAAAATATGGTAAAAACAGGCGTTATTAAACTCCAGTTAAAACAGCCGTTGTTATTATTAGCCACCTTGTGAGGTGCTATGAACACAGGTACATTCTCCACTGTGTTATGACTGAAACGGGGCACCAACAACAGTGCCTTGCTCAAGAGACCACAAAAACAGGTGCTGAGGATCCACACTCAAGGCTGTTTAGACAGATGCCTGTATATCTTCTCCCAACAGACCCACCCACCAACACACAGATGCACACACACAGACACACACAGACATGCACACACATACACAAACTGCCTATTAACACAGACACAGCAAAAAAAAAATAGAGCAATAAACAAAATAACAAAAGGAAGGAACACTGAGCTCCATGAGTACATCTCAATGTATGGTATCTCTGCATTCAAATTCTTAGCGTATGTTCAATAATCAAATTACGTTTTGACCATGTTCAGACCTTGGTGTGATCGAACGTTTACTGGTCTTTCATATCAGAGAACATCTCCCAGAGACTTATCTCCTTCCTCTAATGGCCTTGGCTCACTTCCATTGATTCCATATCATTATCTTAACTATCCTTCTTGTCCCACTCCCAATCTAAAGGGCAAGCAGGACAAGGAAGGGCTTGTAATGGGATCCGTGCTTGCCAGATAATGTCCGCCACAACATTTGCCGTGGGGCAATACGGTTGCGTCTGAAACCTATCATTTTAACATTGTGTAGGTTCGGTCCGTGGCCATGGAAGATTCCGGAGAAACTCGAGATGTTTTCAAAGTCGCTTGGGACAGCTGACACTTTTGGTAGCAGCATGATGGCACAGACGTTTTTTTTAACAATCTGTGCTACTTTTCAGCTCTGATGACAGTGATTTTCTCTGTGTCCAGAGCCAACATACCTTAAAGCGTTTTGCTTTCTATTTTTCAAACCCCTAATGGCCAAGGGGTAGTTTCCAAGCTTGTCATCCTTGTGAAAATGAAATGCATTTGTTTCGGCCATGTGTCGTTGTTTATGAGGCTTTTCATGGCAAGATGACTTAATGACTTAAAATGACCCCAGTATAGACTGTTGGTGTTTGGCGACATATGATTATGGTTCCACTCTGGACATTGAAGATAGTTGTGACAGAATTCCATAAGCAACAACCCCATTGTTATTATCAATAAGCAGGGATGATCTACTGCCAGCAATCATAAAATTGTTTTCTGTCAAGTTAGAGTCTTTCTCCATAAATATATGAAAATACTCTTTATTAACATAATAATCAAACAAGCCTCATGAACTGTTCATGCTTTTAAATGTGAGGTACTTTGTTACTTGTATTAAACGGTACCATACTATCTAAAATGTATCAACATTTTTCAATGCTATGCTCTTTGAAGATGAACTTTGTGATTAATGTTGGTTTATCACTAATGAATGTTTTGTGATAAATGTAATGATTAATAGCTATATATTTTCTACCATTTAACTTTATTTTGTGTTGTGTTTATAATTTGATTTATACATGTCCTATAGCAAAGGTAAAAACATACAATGTACATGGGGCACCTGTTCTATTCTTTGTATTATGTTGTGTGTGTGTGTACGCACACCTCAGTAAACAGTGTTTTTACGAACTTTTTTTGAACTAATTGTGTATCCCACACCGACCGTTGTCTGTTAAGTGCTCTGTGCGTGGCCATTCATTTTGTCCTTAAAATCCCCATTGTTCAAAGGGATCAAATACACAACACCTGCTCTTTTTACCTTTGAAACTGACATATGAAGAAGCACATGGTAAACAGCCGTGGATTACAAAGCTAGCTCTAATACCAAGGCAAACATTATCATTGAATAGTACATTTAATGTACTAATTTCCCAGCTGGGTATTCAAGCTGCTAATACAGACAAGGACATAAAGGAAATAGAAAGGCACAATATAAGCAGTTTGGCCTGAAGCTGTTTCTTCTGTGCTTGAAATAAAAACCACATAACAATAGCCTAAGCCATTTAATCCCTTAGCAATTTAGGTTCAGCCTTAAAGTTACTTTCTGATGCTTTGAAGTGAGTCCATGCAGTGTGTAAGATATCAGATCATGTTTTCTTAGTGGTTTGTTCACAGGTCACAGTATCACAAAGTTTGTGAATTAATTATACTTCCATTATCAATTATTATCTCTATCTCTACCCTCTATTATATTCGTCTATTCTTTTGTCCAGTACAAGACTGCACAAGAATACCTCCACTAGATGCTGTTTGCCATCTTGATGAAATATAGAAGGATAAAGAACATTTTGTACCAGGAGGTAAAAGGAGACAATATTGTCAGTATTCATGTTGGAATTTATGGGGAATAAATGGTGTGTGTATCTTCGGCACTGCTTCGGATCGGCACTGCTTTTCAAGTGAAGAAAAAAGCTAACATTTCCATTAGTGTGTGCCTTGTATCACAGTGACCATCTTAACATAGTGGACAGGAATTTAGAGAAAAATAGAGTCCATCACTTTAGAAGTGAGGTCTTCTGCTGAATAAGAGAACATTAGAACCTGGATGGAGATCAAGTAAAGTGAGAAGAGGAAAACCTGTTACAGCAAGGTTGTTTAAAAGTCAAAATAAATCTCAATAATGTCAGAGACATAACGTAGGATTTCTCACTATGATATTTAATAACTATCCTCTAAACGGCAGTTCAACATGAGCCAAGAACAAATTAAATTCAAGAAATAAGCTTGGCACGTTTATTACATAGTAACCAATAGTTATACCTTATTTCTTCTTTCAAACCCATGTAGTCCCAAGCATTCTTAAGGAAGGCATATCCATCTCCACAAAAATAGAAAGTTAAGTAGAAGTTACAGTGTAGTGCAATACCATAACAGATGGGTTAGAGATATGGGATATTAAATACCTGGAAATAGTTGTGACTCCAAATTCCTCCCGTCAGCCCCAATAAAGTGCAACCCAATAGTCAAACTTAAATGACACCCTTATATATATGAGCCATATATCTATGCCTGTAATGTTTGAGTTATATATATATGCCAGTAATATTATGTATGCCAGTTCATGTGTCAACCGCAAGGAATGAAGCCTGGGCATTGGTTCTGTGTGCTTTCATCGTTTCTCTAAGGTTTTGACATGGTTGTGTCAATCTCACTATATAACATATTCGGTTGTATGCTTGGCGAAAGGTTGTCTTTCCCATATTCTTGGATCCAGCTGTCGTTTGATTTGTGAGACTACCTTTCACCAGGTAGCCTCATTCTCTGCCGGTGTAGCCGGTCGCTGTCCACGGTACTGGACTCCCCCCCCAACACATCCACTCCCCACCTTTCCATTGCCTTGATGCCGCTCGGACAGCACAACAGAGACCCACAGATGTGAGAGTGGCTGGCTGGGAAACTGTGTACAAGCTGCCTTGTTGGTCGAACACCTTGCAGAGAAACCAAGCAACTGTGTTCCAGTCTCTTTGAGTTGTGTGTGGGGCTGAGAACTGGTCAGCGGCACCGCCGGTCCTGTGCTGCAGAGTATCCTGATGATTTAAACAACAGTCTCCTTTTACTTATTCTACTTCCTTCTTGTCCATTATATGTGTGTGTGTGTGTGTGTGTGTGTGTGTGTGTGTGTGTGTGTGAGTGTGTGTGTGTGTGTGTGTGTGTGTGTGTCTTTTTGTATGGATGGAGGCATACAACACCTTTCTCTGGAACTTTGCCCTTGCTGTGTTGGACTTAGTTGCGGTCATCCATTTTGTATATGGCTCGATGATACCCTGTAAATTCTTCATACTGCAGCAGATCTTTTCAAGCCATATATTCATTATGGCCAGTGGGGCTGCGAGGCCGGTCGTCCATTTCAAAGGGCCGGGGGAGAAGGTAGAGCTACTTAACATTCCTTGTGTTAATCTTGTGTTAGAACTATGTCCATCGACCTCTCAGTGTGCTGCTGGTGTCTGAGGTTCTCCTGTGTTGACCAAAAGGAACCCCATGGTTTGGGGCTCTATGGATGAGAGAGGCCTGCCAGTAAGGGTGGCAGGTTGAGCATAACAATAGGCCGACGACTGACCTGCTGTGAGTGCAGATCAGTTTGAACTAAATTATGACGTTGTGGCGTGTGGGTATTAGAAACTATCCTGTTGGAGCAAAGATACTGAAAAACCTTAAGAGCTACTCCTCATGAAGAGAAAAGCAATCCAAATAGATGCTATTGTTGGTCATCCATTTAAGTATCTGCTATGATAGAGGGATTTCTAGTATTGCTCATTAATCCTCAGTGTTTAAGACATATCACACATCGTCCATAAGGCTTAGATGCTACAGCTAATAATTCCTTATTGATCAAATGTAAATGCGTTAGATGACTAGTGTCTGAGTGTATTCTATCTAGTGTATACTTAAGCAATAGATCACGACAGGCTGTGCGCATCAGGACGGACAACGCCCCTTAACTGTGGTATAATGAGAACATTTCACTGACTGAAGTGATCTATTGCTTTTATAAAACGGTTACGTAAGTATGGCGAAATGAAAGTCATAGACACCCTCAATTTTGAAAAAGCGAGAAAGTTGGAAAAGCATTTTTTTTAACAAATACAAAAAAGTAGTCCCTCCTGACTGCCTGCAAAGTGTACGGCGGTTGCTATGCAACACACTATAGCGTCCTTCAGAGAGAAGGCTACATTAGAGACGGTAGCTTGGTTCGCCGGCAATTTAGCCTACTATCATGTTCACTCACCGTGTGCCTATTGCTTTACAACATTTCCACCCTCTCCAGCAATCAACATATTTTTAGGCTTCAGTGAACTATGCTATTGCTTTTATATATAAATAAACAACAGTTCAAGTTAGGCGCGGAGTGATACTGAACTCTGTAAACTGAACGGGCGTCATAGCTGTGTGTATATGCTCAATATACAACAATTGGGAACCAATCAGATCGCTTGATTTAAGCCACCCGTTTTATAATATCTGGTAGCTAATGGCCATATCCCTGACACAAACTCCCAGGATTTGATATACTCAATGATATATAAGTCGACTTATCAATCTTGGGGTCGCAAATTATGTTATAAAAAAAAGAAAATACAATACTATTAAATGTGAATATATAATTAGCACAATTTTATCTAATGTATCTGCTAATAAACTGTAATATATTCCCCCTCTGCGCGTCGGGACGGACAACGCCCCTTAACTGTGGTATAATGAGAACATCTCACTGACTGAAGTGATCTATTGCTTTTATAAAACGGTTACGTAAGTATAGCGAAATGAATGTCATAGACACCCTCAATTTTGAAAAAGCGAAAAAGTCGGAAAAGCATTTTTTTAACGAATACAAAAATGTAGTCCCTCCTGGCTGCCTGCAAAGTGCGCGGCGGTTGCTATGCAACACACTGTAGCGTCCTTCAGAGAGAAGGAGACGGTAGCTTGGTTCACCCTCTCCATCAATCAACATATTTGTAGGCTTCAGTGAACTATGCTATTGCTTTCATATATAAATGAACAACAGTTCAAGTTAGGCGCGGAGTGATACGGAATACGCTCATTATACAACAGTTGGGAACCAATCAGATCGCTTGATTTAAACCACCCGTTTTATAAACATAAATAATAGTATAGCATATCTGTCAAAATGATTGCCAAACATGCTTTGAGATAACAATCTGTGTGTGAAATGTAGGTTTTAGGCTTCTGAATATAGTGTGTGACTCCAGTATGATCTCATCCACACGAATCGCTGCCAAACCACGCCCTTCCAAGTAAGTGTCAAACACGTGGTTTTGTTATTACCGGAAGTAAAGATGGCGTCGCAAACATTGCTGTCAGAGTCGGTACTCGGCTGGTCAATATTCACATTTATACTTTTGGTAAGAAGTTTTTCTAAGATATTAGTCTCACCGTGTATCATGCGACATTTATTTTATCCTAACACATTGACATTGTACCGATATATATGATTTAAATGCAATAATGTACAGGTGTTGGGTGCCTAAGCTAACATAGCTAACGGGGTTCGTTGTAGCTCTGGCGTTGTTGTAGTGAGCTAGAAAGAAAATAATATCTATACCTATACGTATGCATACCCCACATACGTATACATTCACAACATAATAACATCCCATGGGAGATACGTGTCTTAAAGTATTGCTGCGGCTGCTTTAGCATGGATTTAGGAAGTCTACAGTGGCTATCGTTACATATGTGACGTCTTGTAAACTTTGAGCAGTTTATCAATTATTTAACAGATTATCTCCAAAATAAAATGACGCAAATGTAATTTCTTATAGCAATTTGCATTATGAAAATGTTGGAGATTATCAATATTTCCTTGACTTTGGGAAAAGATTAGTAGATATCAGATTTGTATATGTAACATTGCTTTTGTTTTTCTTTCATATCCTGACTTTCATTTAAAACTTCCGAATCTCTTGGGGCCCTATAACAGCCACTGTTGGGTACATGTTGCTGTATTTAGAAATACTTAACACCTAATCTGTCAACCGCTCCTAATCCGTTTCCCAAATTAGTTTACTGGAAGAGTTGTTAATCTGAACAGCCGGTTTCATGAACCTGGGATGGAGTAGGCTAACACTATCTACAAACTTTACACCCTGACTACCTATAGGGCTGTGCAAGTCTGGCCATTGACATGAGTTCCATCTCAATCATCTGATTATGATTTAGATGCAACAGCCATGTCACTATCGGGTAACAGAAGCCAGAAGCTACTTATAAAATGACCTTATCGTGTCAATCGTGCCGCTGCTTACAGCTTATTTAAAGCTTTATAGCAGCTTGTATGTGGCCTGTATCTGGTGCCCCATCCTGTCTTTTAAAGAATGTTGACTATGATTTAACTTAGAATTTCTGTATTATTTAGAATCACAGTGCTGAGTAATACATTAACAATATAATTAATCAATGAAAAACTTGACAAGATAGTGCCATCAAAAGACAATGTGAGGCTTACAGGTTGGTCAATTAACTCTGACAGGGCAGTCAAGATTAGTGGATTCTATCACCTAATCATGAAGAATAGTCAATTCTGTTTATTCTTGTAATACCTTTTCAGCCATGTCTGCCGTATTCAACATCGAATATTAATACAGCATAAAACAATCAATGAGGCTAACCTCTTTGAGATCATCGGCTGTGTATTCACATCACCAATGGAAAGATCAGTGCGACTTCCTGGCTGTGCAGGGCTTAAAATTGGGCTAGCAATTTTATAACTCAAGTATTACCTTAATTATAACTACAAAGTTTGAGACAGCTCTGATTAATTTGTTCCTGACTGGTTTGATAACTACCAATCTTTTCTTATTATAAAAGCTCCGGGATGATGTGCTTCGTCATTCATTGCTGTAATTATTTTGTTGATCTTTAGGTGATTCTTGCCTTCTGCTGGTTCTACATCCGAAAATATCAAAGTCGGCAGGAGAGCGAAGCTGTTTCCACCATCACAGCAATATGTGCACTGGCAATTGCTCTGATAACAACTGCTCTCCTTCCAGTGGATATATTCCTGGTCTCATTCATGAAGAACCCTAATGGTACCTACAAGGCAAGTGTCATCTTTTTACAATTCAATAGACAAATGTAGGATAGACCTGTTTGTCTGGTACAACCGTGTTAAATCTTGGGGAAAATATTGCACATGATGTCCAAAGATACACCAACACGAGACACTCCACTAGAAAGAGGACATCAACATGTTTGTACATGCTACAAACAATGTATTTTAGTTTTGTTTTTTGTCACAGCTGTCACTGCGCTTCTTTCACTTCCTCTTGGTTGGATCGTCTCTTTCCTTTTCTGAACAGCTGGATGGTTCTTAACTCAATGTAACGGCTGCCACCTTTTCGTTTAGCCTAATAGTTTAATCTCACTGTCTGAAACTATTGGTTTGGAAAATTTTAATTTGAGTAAAATGCTTATTTACTTCACTCGTGGCAACCGAAAATATATCACATAGTCCTTACAAAGGCCTCTTTCTTATTTGCAAAAACAATAATAAGAAAGTCTTACTTTTATAAAAAACTAAAGATTACATGATCAGTGAACTTGAACAAAATACCTGTTTTTACCAGGTACAAATTAATAAAGTCATTGAGTTGGGTTATATTCTGTGACTTAATTCATTTTTTACCCGATGAAACAAGGATGATGTCAGGTTATTTTGACCCAGAGATAATTTGCATGGAAATAATTGCTCACACCTGCCTTGAACATGTTGGTTTGGTGTTATTATCTAAACTTTGACTGCTCCTGTGTTATTTCTTAATTCAGGCTGTCCCTTCATCTTGCATTGAAGTCCAAGTTTGAGTGTTCGGGGAGGTCTGACACTATTGTACTCACAGTTGCATGTGTACTGCAAACTGTCACTTTCAGCTCAATTTAGTTTAAAGGTATCATATGTAACATTAAAATATGAAAATGAATTGACCTCTGTTATATAATTTGGTGAGTGGTGTACTTGGGTGTAACCCACACGATGGCAAAAATGTTCAAACCCAGAGAATTCCCTCTTGTCTCTTGTCAATGACGTCATATCCTCTTTATCCACTTACCCCTGGGCAGACACGGGAAACAGTAATCCAGGAGAGACATGGTTTATTGATGTATTTATTAATATTTATATATTTCAATCTAGCTTACTACGATGTGCTCCTATGACAAGTGGCTCATGCCGGCTACCATGCTAACCCATACGATAAAGGTTTTACAACAACGTTCAACACGCTCATAAAGTTATTTTAGTTTGAACGTTTTAACCATGAATAAAAGCACTGGGCTGCCGCAAGATTCAATTCACCACATAACGTTAGCTACTGCTGTATAGGTAGTCAAGTCATCTAATTTTAAGTTAGCAAGTTAACGGTATGACGTGAACATAAACTTGACCACACATAATGTGAATATAACTTTAAACATAACATTGTCTGTGAAAATGGTTTATGCCTGAGTCCCATCAGATCGATATTCACCGGCATGCTGGTGAAGACTACTCCCATGTTCCCACGCTACTTCATGACGTCATCAAACCACCTGTTTGTTATTGTTTTGATTGAGAGACACCTAGCGGCAGAAATGACACATTATACCTAGAATACAACTCAATAAATGCAGAGCGGCTATTTTCAGAAAAATCTTAAAACATGGCACATTATTTCATGTGTTTTCATGTGGTAACAAAAACGCCATAGTATTTGCAGGGTGTCACACTAGCAGAGTATGTGCTGTCCTGCTTGTTTTAAATGTACTTTCATTCCTTGTTTAGAAACGTTCACTATTTAAATCTAACAAACCGAGCCTAGCAAATAACCTGCAAGTATCTATAAACACTTCAGCGATGCCAGCACGGCACAGTCGTAAACTTGGACCGCAGATCGTAAAGCGCTAGACACGCATAGTGCGGGCGGGAGTTACGGTTTCGGCTAGTGACAAGGGCATACCAGTGAGAAGGATCCTACTAATCATCACCACGCTTCGCAAACGGCCCGAGAGTGCCTCCGGGATTTTCCACAAAATACTACAAAGTGCACACGTTTTGCACTGCAGCGTGCATCGTGCTTCTATAAAACCACCTGCGAAGAACCCCAAAGTACAACTATACCCACCAAAATATTGGGAATAGTATTTGACCGATTGTTTCTGTAATGTTGCCGACCACCACATGCTGTGCGATGTAGTTTACTTATCATACCTTTTTGTAATAATGAACATTATTCTACAGTACTTTACAGGGATGTAGTTCTTATGAAGTATATTGTATCGCGGTATCACATTGATGCCTTGTGCTAGACCACATAGGTGTTTTTTATCAGCACACATACTCTTGGGTGTCTTCAAAAGTACAAAGTGTTATTAGCCAACGCATCTCAGAGTAACATTGAGGTATACTGAGGTGCTTTTCAGCTTTCATGTCATGTTGCAGTGATTTGGCCCATTTGAGGCTACTTCCTCCAATTCCAAATGGAAGGTTTTGTGTTTTGGTCCTCCTACTGCACACCGACATCTTTCCAGGGCCCATAAGTGAGTAATGGCTGGGGCTGTTGGTAATAATACCCGCACGTGACAAATCTGTCCTTCAAATATTCATTATATAGTATCAAATCAAAAGCATCACTCATGGAAAAAAGATGGGCTCAACAATGAGCCCCGGTTTCTGCAACATTGATTATTTGCCTGTCAGAGTAAATTTGCACATTGCGGGTCAGTTTGACCTGAATTCTAATAGGTTTTGCTTTATTCAAAACGTTGTACGAGGAGAGGAGAGATAGTCGAGGAGAGAAATCTCGAAAATCAGCGCCTTCAGAGACGCCTTCTACTTTTTACATGGTTTATACCACCCATTTCCTTTTGCACTTTCAACATGTAATGGCGTACAATTTTCAGGATTGACCGGTTAAAGGAAAGAGGAAAGAAAATCCAGGGAGAATAGTTCAGCTCCCTTTGTGTGGGCTCTAATTGTCCTTAAAGTCACTGCCTAAGTCGCCTGTCACAGGCTTTTTTTATCTCTTGATGAGTTCAAAGTGTACGTGTTTAAAAATGTTCTTTTTTCCTCCACTTTAGGTTTGGGCTGAAAGCAACGAGACCAGGGGGCAAATTGAAAACACAGTGTTGTATGGCTATTACAGTAAGTCTTTATTCTACTCTTTTACTTTCCTATTGATACAGGAATGAGAATGTGTTAAAACATACATATTGGAGTTATATGTAGCCAAATGAATATTTATCTCTATCTTATTTTTCTCTGAAAATATGTTATTCCAGTTCAAAGTCAAAAGTAAATATGTATTGTTTGGTCTTGGTAATCAATATCTTGCGCATCTTCAGCTCAGGACAATATATAATATTGGAAAGGGCAACCCACTGGAATTGATATGCATCCTGAAATTGTTCTTACTTCGACACATTTCATTTCATATGAGTTGTCAAAACCTTGATTCAAAACATTTATTATTCATGCTGAATGGTTTATCCTCAATTTTAGGGAATAGCTCTTTGGAAATGCAGATAAAAACAAGCCTTGTAGCTTGTTGCCTCTTCCTAGTATGTTGATTACTTATCTAAATAATGATATTTGCATTGTGCTACATCCCTAGTTGCTGTAAAAGGGTGTTCTGCTGTGTTGGTTTCCTTTGAATGATGTCAAATTCAGTCATGCCAAAGACACTAGATCATGAGTTTTCTAACAGATGCTGGCTTAAACTGCCCGTCAGCAATGCTGTTCTGTACCGTCTGTTCCAAAATGCCAAACTCAAGGGAGACAGGCTGTCTCTGAGCTCAGCCTGTCCAATAAAAAAAACCCAGTTCCATTGGCATAACAACATCTGAAAATTGGCTTTGACAGAAGAGGTACACTGCATGTGGCTCCTGTATTCAGCTGGCCACATTATGATTTTCTTCTAGATGCACAAATAGGATTTCGTGCAGGAGATTGATTTTCTGTGTCACCCTCAAGTTTTTGTATATGACATCCCCTTAAAGGGACACTTGGCTTAACAGGCAGTCCATAATGAATTATGCATGAGCTCCGCATCGTGGTGCGTGTCGAGTTGTAGAGGGTTAACGGCAAAGCCGGCAGGAATCCATGTGCTTTATGTTGTGAAGTCGTACTTTTATGAAAATTATTCATAATATTTCCAAAGGAAAGCTTCTATTATGTTTATATGTCACTAATGTCATACAGTAGGAAAGGTATTGATAGAAATGTTTTTAAAAGATTGCCTCGGCTACCTTACAATTTTGTCATGCCTATAGCGTCATGAATCACAAGGCCCCATTTGGTCTTTGTCAAAGAGTAACTAATATATAGCCTCTCAGGAACTCTGATGGCAGCGGTGCGTTCTCACCGGCTGAATAGTAAGGACCATAAGAGAATGGAAAGCTCAAGGGCCTTTTTCACCTAGCTGCACTCTCTGCCACTTGGCCCTTCAGGTCCCCCACCCAGCTAGCTTTTAGAAACACGATGGAACCTCATGGCCACTAAGAGAAAAAGGCCAGTTATCTTTCAAATTAGTTGTCGTTCTTTCGCTATGTATCTGGAAGGTCGTTAGCTCCACTAGTTCACAAAGGATATTGCATGCTTTTTTCAAAGCTACACAGGGAGGCAATTCGACAATGAAGATCCACAAGGGCTTAAAATAGGAACCATTACTCTTTATAAATCAAAGTTTCACACTCCAGTTTGGCTGTGTATTTCGCTATCTTTGGAGAATGACATTTTAATCAATTTTTGGAATCAATTTCAGCCTCCATGGAAGGCACTCAGTTTTTATTTGCCAGTAGATGGAGACCAAGTTCCATGTGTATCCCTTCCTTGGTGTCCTTCCAACTCTTAATGTAGACTATTTATTTTTAAGTAAGTATTAGACAGCCATGTCCATTCGTCTCTTTAGAAATAGAAGTACACATCTGATGTAGTGATTGTGAATGTCTTCTACTGCATATAGCTACTATTTCTTTTTAGAGACCTATTCATTTATTGTCACAGTTGACAATCAAATTGTGGTTTAGAATAAAAAACTCTTGATAATCTGCATTGTTTAATCTCTGAAATAATGTGATGGCCTTTCTTGGCTTCAGTAAAGGGTCTATTGTCTCTGTCGGTTAGTAAATCTACCTTTCTTATTCTAATACAAAACAACACCCTCTCTCTTACTCTAATGTAGAGAGACGGCTTCTTAGAATGGACTGGTGTTTTTCGTTCTACTTAGACAAGGAATTAATCTTTTTTTTATACAAGTTCATAGCTTTCATTTGCATCGATTTCAAATGCTTCTAATGACTCATTACTTTACCAGAATATTTGATGTAATGCATTAAGTTTCATCTCCATTTCAAATCAAAGGCCCATCTACTATTCAGAATCACACATTTCAGTTTTTAGCTTCACATTTATATTTAATATATGCACAAGCAACAACTGAATCATCATCGATAAACAAGTTTTCTATCTTTTTTGTCTGTCTTTTTTTTCTGTCTTGGAAATGTCTCGTTGAAGATGCATGGAACAAAAGCTTCTGTGGCTGAAGCCTCTCACACCTCTATGACAGAATTCAGAGTCAAAAAGTAACATTACAGTTTTGACATTGGCTTTAATGCGAGGTCAGATGTCTGAATTGGTCCCTCCTACTTTCTTTGAGACTCTGCAAAGATTTATCTGATCTTCGATGAACTCTTAATAGTTTGAATGAATGTGTAGCTTTACTATTGTAGGTCTCTGTCCATTTCCTGAGTACTTCAAAGCAGTGGTGCATGAGACTCGGAGGCATCAGGGCCAAATATCCCTGAGGCCTTTAAATAAATCATTAGCTCCTTTTCTGCCTTTTTTCCCAAAACATCCCCATTTTATCTTGGCATGCTACTTCAGCCTACCCTCTAATAAACAAAGTTAAACTATGTCAAAGCTGTATATTATTTCCTCTACTGGCACTGACTATGTTACTGGGAGGTACTAGCCTTGTTTGAGTTCAAGAGTATAGCAGAACACAATGACCGATTGTGCATTTATTGAAGGGAGCAGAGCTATGTGAGGGCCTTGAAGGATTTGAACTCTTTTCAGGGTCTCAGCAAAATAAGTTTTCACTTGTCACAGTTGCTTGTGATAACCTTTTCAATGGGCAACTGTGATTAGATTTCGATAACCGGATCCCAGTTACCAAAAGCACTGAAAACAGACACTAAACATTGGCAAACAAACCTTTTTTTATGAAGCCTCTCGACACGTTTGATTATTTAATGTTATATCCTGATCAAAAATATTGCATAAATACACACATAATATTTAGGATTTTTGTAAGATGCTGAAAAATTACTTCCAAATGATTTTCAATATAAAATTGTTGTAATCATTTATGATTTGCTTGACGAGTATTCACACTGTTTTGAAGTGCATAGAGGACACATTACAACAGACACACAATTTAATGGCCTGAATCACAGTTGTGTCTTACAATTTGCAAGTACACATTAGCTAGAATGTGTAATTAAAAAGGACTGAAAAAACACTAATTAAAATCGACTACTGGCTTGGCTTATAAGACCATTTCCTTATGAATATAGCTTCTTTATCTACTTTATTTCTATTTCCGGTATAATTCTTAGCTGTACAATGTGATCCACTCATTGGGTCATCGGTGTAGGAATAAACATAATGTTTTCAAGGCATAGAGTATAATCCCACGTCGTAGTGTTAATAATTTAACAGAATATTAAATGAAATGGTATGCTCTCTAAATGGTTAATAATACAAAAGACCAAACTTGTAAATGGTGGCACCCAGACCGCTGGTACACCTGATCCAGACCCACCACTGGACCTACGCCCACTCATGCATAACAGTCAGTTTTCCACATGCAGTGAAGGAATCAAAGTCTGTTGTTTGGCAACAATTTAAATGTGATTGCTAACTTATCCGACACATGAGTCAAATCGATGCCATTCTGCTACACACAGTCCATTGAGAAAGGTCTGTGGCATCTACTCTCGTTCTCAGTTTCAGAAGGCTAATTGTAACAAGCAAACATTGCACATTAATCTGCACCTTATTTTCTGTATTGACATATACCAACCATAAAGCATATAGCAACCCGATAAAATATTCTAGGCTCTAATTAGTACTAAGCGTACATATACCTATATGCAGCATTTGCTGCTAGTGCATGGTGACCAGTGACGATTATTTTATAATTGTTATTTTGGACACCAGTAATCACAAGTATTTTAAGTATTTTCATCAGTGTGTTCTCTTGGCACTTTAGCTGTTGCTGGTTAGGATTTGTCAATGTTTAGAGGGCTTATTTGGTCTCCCTGTATAGCATGATTGCATAAAATGATTGTAAACGCTTGCAGCACTACCCCAGACATCTATAAACTACCTCAAACTATCCAAGACAACCATTCCTCACCCTGAGCAACCCCATATCCAACACAAACTAACAAACAGGGGTGTTTTCTTTGTCAATTTATGTGTACATGTTATGGTTGAACAACTGATTGCTGATAGGGTTAGGCCGTAGGCTTGTTTTAGAAATGAGTCAATCTCATTTTAGAGCTCTTTATGCCGTTCTTGTATACAGAAATGTTATTTGCCACATGGCAATATGACTTGATGTGGCAGTAAAAATGCATACCCACCCTTTCATCTTATCTGAAAGGTGTAACAATAGTGTTGAATGTGCTGTGCGGCAACACAATTTTTACAACATTTACCACGCGTAGGATAGGGAAAGGGAAAGGTGCCAAATCAATGAACTCAATAGAGCAAAGCCTAGGATTTTAGCTAGAAAGTAGATTCAACAAAAACCCATACTACACTAGAACACTGCACAATAACAGTACATTTCGTGGAACACACCTCTAACACAGTGTCTCTAACAGCAAACAATTCCTATGCGATGCTTAATGTAAAGGGTTCCCCAAACTTAAAGGGAGCACATAAAGGACAGGACATACACCCAAGGCTGGTTTATATAGTGAAGCTGTGTGGTACAGAGGTCTGGCTAAAGCTGTGTCCTTGCGGAGATGAAGTGATGATAAGGATCTAATCATGTATCTCGTTAGACCTGAATGTTTACTGCTCTCCCGGGTATTCTTTTTACTGGAGACAATTCTGTTTGGTAGGCACTTCCAACCAATAACAGGCCTTCATGTATATTGTGAATCTCAGCCCGTGTCTTTATTTAGTTTGTGTATTTTGTTTGGGGGGGGGGGGGGTTGCATTGTTTTATCACCTTATTTTGGGCAGTGTTCATGAAAACAAAGCCAATGAGTTATTTTTAGATGTCCTCCCTAGTCCTTTTTCTTAAATAAAAAGTTAAATAAAAAAAACATAAGCAACAGAGTAGATATAAAGGAACACAGGAGCTCTCTGGACGGTTGAGGTACGATATTAAATTATTTAGTCCTCCCCTCTCTTACTGATGGATATATGTGCAAAACTTTTTATCCCTGCCGGGGCGTTCTGCGTCCATGATCCTTAGATAGTAATAGATGATACACAGTAATACAGTGTTACCTATTCCTCCCAGTGTGTTAATATTCATGGTGTTAGGATTAATATTACCCATTACTTTAAATCACGAGCATGTGCCATCGGCCCCTTACTGTGCAGGGTATACTCACTGCTTCAGGAGTTTTCCGGGGCTCAGTTTGGCTGGCGGTAAATGTAAATGTACACCTTATCGGAACTATGAACATTCATTTATTGAAATGAATACACTGCCACAATCACAGCTGGCAGATTGCGCACTAATGTTAATTTGTTTCCAATATATTGTGCTGGAAGCCTCTGTGGATGCAATCTATTATGCAATGAGTCTTTTGCACTTACTGCTACATGCAAAAATGTGTGATGCCATGAACTCTTCTATGAACTCATCTATGAATGCATCTATGCAGTTAATAAAACCCGTAGTAATTAGACTTGAACTCTGGCAGTTGGCTGATATAGTGCCAGTATCCAATCTAGACACTTTTAATAAGCATTTATTTACAGATTACAGAATGGGAAATGCTAGGTTATTTTTGGTATTATGTCACTTATTATTCTCTCCAATCTGTTCAAGTATTTAAACTATGTTTTGAATGGTATTTCAAAGTATTGCACTGTCTAATGTAAAAAAAAAGAATGGTATGCAAGATGGTGTCAGTAATTTGAACTTGTCTGTTAACATGGCCACCCCTTGTGTCCCAATAGCGCTAATGATTCATCACCTTGAGGTGGAGCTCTGTCCTCCCTGCCGAGCCATCTTTGTGACTTGCTTTTTGAGTTATTTCGGCATCTGCAGACTCTCTTTACCGACAGCTATTTCCTGCAGATAGAAAAGCCCCATGCTTGAAATAGCATCTCTTTATCTTCTGCCTCACCTACACTTCATGAATTACTAATACGTTACAGTGTCACCGTCCAAATGATGTTGCTCGTACAAAATAAAAAAAAATAAAAAAAGTTATTATGTCTTTTGAGTTTGTTTTCAAAACAGTATTCAGTTTTTTTTGTTTAATGTGGTGTTTTGGGATTCACTTGTTGCTTCACATTGCTTCCCCTTGTTTAGTGATGTAGGAAATGGTATTTGACTGAGCTGCTGATCCCTCCCTATAATCCCAAAACTGCAATACTCAAGTAGAATTAAGCGTTATTCATTTCCTTTGTACTTTCCATTATACCAAAGTTGTGCAGTAATGGTACGATGGTACATCATTTCCCTAATTTGGACTTGGCAATGCCCATTCAAATAGAAATATAAAAATCAATACATTTTATATGAGCTGTACCTGGTTATAATCTGCCTTGTCAGGTGTAGAGGTCAGTGGTAGAATTCTCCGTCTGATCGGTCCTTTTTCCCAGACATGTGAGAAATGTGCTGAGAAAGAACCATTATACCGTTATACCTTTTTCCTAAAAAGGTTTATATGCCTTATATATAAAGGCTAATTAAAGCGAAGGCCTATAACCTCTTCCTCCTGTGCAATCGTCTCCCAATTCAGTGCAGAACCGTTTCATGGCTTTTCATTCACTTTCAACCGCCGGGAATCCTGTAATTACCGGCTAACGTGAAATCGCATCATTCTCTAGTGTCCAGCCGCAACCTGAAGAGATGGGTCTTCAGCGGCTGCTGAGAGATGGTGATTATGTCATTCAAACAGTAGGTGGCTGGCTGCCCCTGGGATGCAGGAAGGGAAAGAAGTGCAGGGACTTCTGAGTCGCCGTAATGAAGGTGGCTGGATGCCCCGATGTGTGGGGGGGGGGTGGTAGCCGTCGAGGTGATTGGAAGCCACTGAATGGACCCTGAGAGTGGGGGGACGTGGAGGAGTTTTGGTCGGTTGAACACCCGATGGATCGCAGCCTACTGTGTGCACTGTCCAGGTTTTAATGGCGGAGATGAGGAACCCCGGCCAAAAGGGTAGAACTTCCAGGAGGTGTTCGTCCAAGTCAACGTGTTGATGTGTTGATGAAGAACAGTTGGCTGCTTCGGTTTTATGACAGAAACCGTGAAGCTTTATAGCTCAGCAAAATGACCGCCCCTTAACGACTAGAGGCCTGTTAGGGATTCAGATCACTTGTTAAGCCTTCACTGCACTACATTGTTTGGGATGTTCTTGTTTTAAAATGGGCTATAGGTTCTTGCATTTAATGCTATTGTTTCACATGAGGAGTAAGAAAAAACGTTAGATATCTTGATTTCTTTTTGCTGCTGCACAGTCTGATTCACTAGCTACATCCCCTGTCTGACACGCTAGTGTTAAGTATTTTTCTCTTTATCGAGCAACTGTTCTGACAGTTTAAATTAGGTTGGTACATGGGAGAAATAAGAACTGCCTTGATTCAATGAAGCCCTGACAATGTAAGAACTATCATGAATGCCGCGTGTAGAAAGCCCCAGAAAAGACGAAAGAGTGGCTGGGAGAACATAATGCTTATCTGGGAGGTCTTAATGGAAAACTAAACATCTGGTACAATCCTTCCTGTCCGGGGAACCAGCACACTCTGAGATCTTGTTTTGAGCTCAAATATTGCTTCATTATGCAGTGCCTTGTTTTTCAATTTCACCACTCTATTTTTTTTTTTTGCGGGACATAGCTCTGTTGATCTTTCTGTCTGGTATTCACAAAGCCAACAAGGAACTGCAAATCATTCATGAATTGATTAGTGATTTTTTTATTTATTTGTCATTTATTTTGAAAGGTTATCAGTAGTTAAGGGTAGCCAGCTAGCTGATGGTAGATATCCACAGTCTCTCTCTCTCTCTCTCTCTCTTTTCAATTAAGTTGTATTCTAAATCTAGTTGTATAGTATAATCTTAATTCATTCACTCAGTATTTTCAATCACATTTGACGGTAGTTTTAATATAGCATGTTAGACTGACAGGTGCAAAGTAAAGCTAGTTTAGCCTCTGACAGGATTGCAATTTGGACTACTTTTGGATTGGAAAAATTAAAAAGAAACCAAACCAGCCACCAATGTATTTAAATATATTTGCTTTGTGATGCTTTGACACTGGAATTTATTTAAAATTGTCAGTTAAGTTCATCATCGTTATTGTGTGATGTTTTATTGCCTGAAAAAAGGGTACATTTTTGTTGAAATTCTTTGCAATCAAATGAGCACACCGAACAAAGGCAAAGGAGATAAAGAAAGTTAATTGGCATACTCTCTTTCTCTCCAACAGCGCTCTACTCCATCATACTGTTCTGTGTCTTCCTGTGGATCCCCTTTGTCTATTTCTACTATGAAGAGAAGGACGATCAGACCAAATGCTCGGTGAGAACCTCCTCTCTCCCTTTTAAATGAATGCAATTTAACATTGCTTGTAAAACACACTCAAAACCCTGGTGTATCCGAATCTCCACTGACCTTCATTATGCTGAGCATTTGCCGAAATACAAGCAATTGCAATGGTCACAATGCTGATATTCATTATGGTATATTGTGATGCTCTCAACCTATTCAAATGTGACTTGTGCAAGCCATACAAGCTAAGAGCAGTTTAAATAAATGGAATCAGAGTTTATATCTATGTGGTGACAGTGAGAAAAAAACCAAATGATTTGAGGTCATTAAAAAGTGGTTATTTGCATAAACAGCTATGTGAAGAGCACAATTGTTACCTAAATAAATGGTGTAATGTAAAGCAGCAATCATAGTTTACATTGGCTGAAGTCACAGATTAAATGATATACAATTTCCTTAATATATTCTGAACAACATGCAACATGCAACAAAT
Source organism: Micromesistius poutassou (assembly GCF_964030765.1). NCBI lineage: Eukaryota > Metazoa > Chordata > Actinopteri > Gadiformes > Gadidae > Micromesistius > Micromesistius poutassou. The sequence continues at coordinate 12,930,990 of NC_140277.1, forward strand.
AAACAACTAATTTAGTTGTTTTTTTTGTATTGTGTATTTGCATTTATTTGTTCCAGACCTATTATTGTATAATTCTTGTTTATAAATGTAGTTATGTTATGCCATTATTGATTGCAGTAGCGGTTTGGCAATTTGATGATTTATTCATGTCATCTTTTCTGATGGATAATTTAGTCAAATGGCCCAATAATTCCATGTTTTATCTTAAATCCACTGTCACTGACTTTCAGCTATTACAAAACGAGGCATGCTCTTTGAAAACTCTGCACTGTGAATTAACTTGTCTTGTGTTTCCTCACACACCACCAGGGAAAACTCCAGATTTGATTGAGCCACGATTGCTCTGTCTCTCTATGTCCAACTCTTAACTTTAGTTAAAGTGTGGTGTGGGTGTCATCAGCTTCTTTCTTCTCCTCTCATTACAGCAAGTGGGCAACGCTTTGAAGTACACCTTTGGATTCATCATTGTGTGTGTTGTGCTGCTGTTAATTGGGTAAGTCAAAGTCGCATGAAAAGTCCCTATAGTTGTGAAACTGGGTTTGAAAGAGATGAGACCATGGCATAATGCACTTTGTAGGGCCATCTATCTGACTGATAGTTTGTATGCACAATATATTGGACATTCTGCATCACTTTTTTCTAATTGTATAATATTGCAGATAGAAGTCGAGTTGAACAAATAAGATAATGAATGGAGAAAAAGTGGTGAGTCAGTGGATTGGCCCTGTCCCAGTCAATATTGTTTTAATAACCTTTTGTGTTCAACACCACCTGCACAACTGAAACCTAAAACCGTTACAGAATTGGCAGCAACAGCCACAAGTTAAAGTTCCACAATCAAATGTGATCTCTCAAGCATTAAACAGTGCAGTGGCAGCCTTTGATGGAGCATTTTCTGGCCATTGTTTTGTTTTTGTTTTTTTAATTGTACACACCCATACTTTTACGCCACTTGGAAATGTAGGACTTTTAAAGACTGGGGAATGGAGGTACATTTTGGAAAAGCTTGATCCATTGTAGCTTATTCAGGGCTATTGTTGCTGTAGTCACTTGATTTTAAACAACATGATAGCTTTCCTCTTGGATTGCTTCTCTGATACCTGGGCGACATATGAACAGTGTTTGCTGACTGCTCACTCGATTGGTTCTTGTGTGGCCATACAAAGCTTTTGATTGCAGCCTGTTGGCTGTCAAGGGTTTAAACTTTTAAAAGCCCCACTTTGCTCTCTTTATCCACAATGTTTTTTCGATAAATAAACCGCTCTTTTCAAAATGCATTGGTGATTATGAAACCACTTACTAAAGTATGCAATATGTGGGTGGTAATACTCAAAATAAAGCATGATTACAAGGTCTGTTTACCCAATTATCTCAGAGTGTAGGCAGCCAGAAAGACAAATCCAGGTCAGTCTTGCAAATCGAAGACCAATCCTACTTGTATATTGTAAGTTATAATACATTTATACAAACGCAACAGCCAATAATATCATCCTGCCCAATCTATGCAACATACAGACTTCGAGACTAAAGCCATATTATGCATCGCTTTGTTTAACCAAAGCAGTTCACAGTTCTAATCATACACATTTTTGGGTAGTGATTCGGCACACGATAAGGTAGACATACATTCCTTCATGAAACATTTGCAAACGAAACGGCTGATCCTAATATGGGAAACATTAAAACAGAAAACACAAATCCGCAAAAATCCAGTCGACCAAATGAAGTAAATCTTCATATAACAAGATTCTGAAAGAATCAAATGACAACAATTGCTTCCTGCTAGAATTATTCGCCGTTGTGTGAGGTCTTCATAAAGTATATATTTTTATGTTCTTGAAGGGCAAATGATACCTTTAAATGATGGGCCGTTCGGTCTTCGGCATGCACAAGGTAAGGCAGGTGTTCCAGGATAAATGGAACTTAATATTTGGGCGAATGTCTTTCAGAAAAGGAATAATGGCAATGATTGTACATCCTCAACAGAGATCAACCGAGAACACAAATCCAGTTGCTTTATATTTCACACACTCAAGAGTCAAATCCGCTACAATAAATAAATAACAGCTGTTTCATCAGTAAACACCATCTTCAATTTGATAGCTACTGTGTGGTTTCACAAAGGATGTTATTCAAGAAGCAGGGAAATCCATGTGATATGCATTTCCTCTCTTGTTGGTTACCAATCCGAACACGGTTCCAAAAAGTTGTTTCCCAGTCCAATTTTTGGAACAGCTAGCTGGAAATAGCGGCGCACATCCGGATACTTCCATCATTGACAGCAGTCTTCTCTGTCCCTTCTGACAGTCTGCTGTCGCCCCTCTGTCACTCTGTCTTGTTCTGCTGAGGGAATGTTGAGGATCTTCCCAACAGACAGCCCTGCTTCTGGCACCACTTTTGAAACACATGAATGCAGATTTACATAGCACATGCAGACCAACTTTAAATAATGTTAATTATAATTGTGAATGTATAATGAACAACTCGCTGTAAATCAGTGAACAAATACACCACCTTGTTTGCATACATGCTCCAACTCTGTAAGTCTTGAAAAGATTAGAGTGACTTATACATTGGGAGTCTGTTTAACAACATGCTGAATTTTTGACTTTTTTTTTTTTTTACGTTTTATGTAAGCTTCTCAATACTTGCATACGTGATTCACAAATAGAATGCAGACCAGAATCCTGAAAATAATATCAGTAACAATTGTAATTTTAAAAAGCAAGCTCATTTCTGGGATATATGCTTTTAACACCTCAGTACAACCCTTTTTGTGCTGTGCTTTTTGTCCGGTACTGAGACACATGCTTCTTCTCTACAGAGCCTTTGTTCCCCTTGACCCCCCGCCCAGTACCAACTCAACCCAGTGGGAAAAGGTGCAGCACCTGTTTGAGGAGCTGGGGAGCAGCCGTAAGTACAGCTCGGCTTAGTACCGCACGTGTCCTGCGCGGCTCGTATTTGTGTTGTTTCGGAGGGAGGGGATCCTTCATGAAGTCCTCTGTTGAAATCATAATTGATCTGTTGGATATCAAGGTTTAGCACCTCATTGAACACAGTCCTGAGTGGAACAGGCGGTGTAAATAGTGCAAACTGCAAAGGATTGCATCTCAGGCGATGCCTTTCCAGCGAGCCTGAGAGAACGGTGCATTTGTGTATCCCTTTGGCCTTTTACAAAGCCGAAAGGTCAAATCATGCGCATTATTGAAACGTTTGCACATTTTAGATGTCATTTGAGGACCCGTTAGGTTAGAATCCACACTTTGCTTGACATATAATAAGTTGAAAGATCCCTGTGTAAGCATTTCTGGTCGCTCGTGTTCATGTTTTGTAGCTGCAGACGCGTAGGCCTTTCCAATCCTCCCGGCTTTAAGCCATCCGAGGCTAAGGGAGGAAGTGGGCACATCTGCCACTTCACACTGTGTAGTTAGACGGCGGCAGGCCCCTCCCAGCCATCCTCTTTTAGCACAGTGGAAATTGCAGGGCTGCCAAGGAGAAAAAGTGAAGATCATTCCTTTCTAATTCCCCATCCCTTCCTTCTCCATATGGAAAGCTAATTGAGCAAAGAAAATACACTCACACTAAGGACGCCTCCTGACCTTTTGTGTTGCTTAAATAGTTTGCCGCCGTTTTAAATTGGCTGACCATTAGATTTGTCTTCATACTCCAGTCATGCCGGAGTGAACTCTAAATAACTAGCCAATTCAACTCTGGCGTTAGGTTATCATTAACAAGAGCATGTAATTATGCATTATTGCAGTTTTCTCTTTAAGTAATTTTAAACATTCAACTTACATTTTAATATCCATGAAGAAGCAACATTGCAATCAGTCATTACTGATCAAATCAAATCCAGACCCTTTTTCCTCCTACTAAACGCAGAGTTTTAATGCTGTTAATGCTCTTAATATATATTCTAGCCTTTCCATAGGATCAAATGTGTGTGTGCATCTCTTTAATTTATTTGAGAAGAAAAGTTAAAACAAATTCGAACAACAAAGTTTGTTTTCCCTTCCTACAACAGTACAATGGAAAGGCTTCTCAGCTATTTTTGAATACAGCGAAATATATCTTATGGCCAAGCATTCAGCGTTTGAATATGCACTTATGCTATAAGGAAAGCCAGCACATTTGTTCTATATAAATAAAGAAGTGAGCGTATAAACAAGAGCCCATCCATCCACTCTAAAATACACTGTTTACTGCAAGCAGCTAATTTGCTGGTATGACAGAAGGAGGTGGCCAAGTGATGTTGAATGCACATGAAAAAGAAAAGCAGAAAATGAAGAATCAACTGAACCTGGCTATAATATATATGTTTCAACTGTATGGCTTTCTCTTGCTTTCATTTCCATAGATATGCTGCTTTTAAATTTAATTAATGTTTGTTTTATCATAGCTGAAATTAATATTGTGGACCAAAATTGGTATCGTCAATATTTGCTGACTTTGTTCAGATTAAGATATATCGATTCTGTGAGAAATAATTAAATATATTGATTTACCTGCAGAGCTCTTATAGCTATAGTCACCACTGTATGGTCCATATTATAAGTAAATAAGTATGTTAATAAATATAAATCAACATGACAACTGAAAAAATTAAGTGTATGAAACAATTTAATGTTTGCCGACCCTGGCTCGGACACAGTTCTGTTATTGTTCTCATCATGACAAAAGGCTGGTTGATTGAATATGTTATTATGTTAATATTATAAAAGCTCTTGCTGAAGAATTCCTTATAAATTTAAGTTGCTAATTCGGGCGGGACCAGTGAAGAGACCATTACAATATTCCCTCCCTACTTTAAAAGCCAGACATCTTATTGGGTTACTGACGTCTCTGGCAGCACATCTTAGTTAAAAGAACACTGTCGGAGTCTCCATCTCAATTTGAAATGTAAAGGATAAGTCCAGCATTATACATTCTCTTTTTTCATTTCATTATTTGCCTTCTAAATTAGAGACCACTAAATGCATTTCTGTTAGGTGTATACGTTTGGCCTGCTATATTTCTATATTTATTGAACCAAGCTGTATATGGTTATTCTATAGCAGAAGCACAGTAAGCATATTCCTCCCACTGTACTAGACCAAACCATAAGAGAGTGACTCACCCTCAAGCCACTAAGCCTACATGGGAGAAAGGGGTCAGAATTTCCCAGTAATCCAATGATAGCCTTTGGTGATTCTCTGACTTGCAGTGAGGGAACCAATGTCCTTAAAGAGGACTTAAAATGGATGCCGTTTCCATATCCCTCATCCAAAACTCCAGGGACTCCTATGATACGCAAGACAATTTCAATGGACATGAGCAATTTATTCTTGCTACGCAGTTTTGACCTGTAAAAAGAAAAAGTGTTACCAAGGTGACAACAATTTAGTTTTAGCTATTCTCCCTCACAGCTGTCTTCAGCTTATTCAGCTTATTAAAACATATCAACAATGGGTATTACTGCAGAGTAAAACTCTCTCAGCACCTTTGTTATGTTATTGTCTACTTCTAGAATTGCAGCAGCTGTTACAGCAATAGAAATATTTTCATTCATTTTCCAAAGTTTAAACATACACAATGTCCTCAAATGCACCCATGGCTAGACTTGACTTTATCAAAAAAAAAGATGCCTACTTGGCATTCAGCAAAAGGCTGCACCACAACCAAGGCAACACAGGAACTGTAGAATTGTAAAAATGACAGTAGATGGGTCAGGCAGATAGCAGAAAATAAATATTTTAGTTCATGTTTTTATATATGCTATCTGGGTTATGGCTTGTCATTTTGACATGTTGGTGCGATATTCTGTTTTTCCCAATAAGTCACGTGACGTTCAAAATAAATTCAGATTACAGATCTCGGTCCCCTGCTCCTTTAGTTCCCTTACGTGTCGCGTTGTAGCTGGCTGAGATGGGAGACCATTTGATTCAAATCCTTTCGCATCCTATGTTCCATATCTGACTTGAAGATCTCGCTGCCCCATCAGTTTTTTCTCCGCATATGAACATATTCAAGTGTGTGCACTATACACACGTCAAAGGGTTTGGATTATAAGCAATTCAAAACAATTGACAATCATTTGTCTCCCTGGTTGCATGATGGTACTTTGAAAGCGAAAAGCTGAGTTCTAAAGCTGGAGTACCTTGCTAATAAACACTCCCTGCATAAGTCTCTGGCATGTATACCGGCCCAGAGGGCTTTAATTCAACCAAGATAAGGGCCCCAACAATCCATCGCTGATGAAAATGCGACGTGCGATGTGCAGATGTGGTCCCGCCGATAAAAGACAATATTCCCAATGTCTAATCCCCCTAGAATCTGCACCAGATACCAACAACATTCACACAAAACGGCGTCCCTCCTTGTTTAATTTTTTTTGTGCTGACTCCATGGGCTTGTCTATGCTGAACATGAAGCCATTGTTCCATTTTACCACAACCAACAAGGCAAGTAAGTTCATGCAACAAAAAAAACATTCCATAAAACATTGGAAACATCTTTTCAAATGGTAATCCCCACAGCTGCTGCCACATTTCAGCCTTTTCATTCATTCCACAAATACAATGAGGCTGGGGTATATAATTAATCTTAATTTTCCCACACTTTTGTCTTGCGTCTTTTAAATGTAGTTTTTTATAACAACTCATTCATGGCTAAGACTGTTTATGTTTCTAATGATTTTGTAACTACAGAAAGCCCCTGTGAGGACTTTTTCCGGAGCAGCTAGGTTTCCTGGATCAAACACATAATTGCTATGCACTCCAATGTTTCTGGTGTACTGCCGGTTCATGAATTAGTTTTGTGGAGAAAAGTGAGAGACATTGGAAAACCTGACTTTCTCCCAAGTATTTGGAACATCTTGAGGCTGTGTTATAGATGCATCAGTAGACTCTACACTAGGCGCTTGCCAGTATTTCATCTAAAAGCATCCAAGTATTTCACCTAACTCAGTGGAGGTGACATTGACCCTGTGTTATAAAAGTGGTATGGAAGGAAAATATTGAGACTTTGTTAAGAAAAGCCATCAAAATGACAGCTGGTGAATATGCCTTTCAGATAAACGGGGTTACATATGTTAGATTATCAATGGGTACAAGATTCATTTATATTGGCTTAAAATACAAGGGAAGGATTTACAAATGTAGACAGTAACGCTGTTGCTTATTGGTCCTTGATCTCTTTCCTTTTTTTCGTCTCCAAAATAAGTAAACTATTTTTTGAGAAACAAGGTCAATGGTTGGGTAATGATGGCTAGTAGAAGAGCACTTCTTTTCGTAACATTGTAACTGTGAACAGAGTTTTGTAGTGAACTGCTCCGTACGATATGATATTCCTAGAACATCTTCTCATCCTTTGCTACCACATCAATAAAGTGAACACACTGGTAGCGCTGATAATAATCTGTTACCTTTTCACAGTTTCAGAAGTACCTGAAATATTGATCTTGTTTCTTTTAAGTGCGTATTTAAAAAAGAGAAAACAACATAAAACCATTCACACCGATGACGACAGAATCAATCATAGCAGCGGGGGCATCACTCGCATGGTAACATCAAAAAGCTCAGAAAGTCCAAAATTACTGAAGGGTGGCTTTTAAAGGAGAGGCGTGCAGCTCTCAGTCGGAGCGCACTGACAGGTGGGACACTGACGGGGGAGAGAGCTGCCCGATGTCTCTTCATCAATCCCGGTCTTCTGGCTCCTGTTTTGACAGCTGGTGTGACACCCACTGTGGCCCTTGTCTGATGGGTGGTCCCCTTGCTATCTCAATCAAAGGTGACATGCATCAAGTCAAACTACAGTGAAGAATGAAACAGGCGTTTTAATACGCCGTCTCTTAATAGCGGGCGGCGCGGAGGCGTGCTGGACTAACGAGCGGCCCGGCGTTGTGCAGTGTGGCTCGGAATCTCTTGAGATTTGTGTTGTGTGCTTTTGTCTAATACTTGGGGAAAATCGTGATTTTATTCAAACTAAGAAACATAATGTTTTTTTCTTTTCCTCTATTGAATCATGCAACACTTGGACTTGCGAGTCCAGGTCCCATGTGTAATCATTATAATCTTCAAGATTGCACCATCAGATACAATCCCAGAATGAAACAACCTTGTTGTTTCCACTGCAAAACTCAATTCAAGTTTCTGTTGAAAATGCTTTTTTCATTGCTATATTCTGTGAAAGAAATTGACAATTGCTGGTACCAAAAGAGCCGGCCGAAACAAAGGAATGCCAAAGGCCTTAATAAGATGGGGGAGGCTGGATAATGGATAGATAAATGACAAAAATAAATTACTCTATTAAGAATACAATTATTCCCTGTTTCGATATGTAATTTGACTTAATTCCTATAGCGAAACGATTAGCCAGTGTATAACCTTGGGGCATGGAGAGCTTTTACTGCACCAAGTTTGTGTTGTATCGTATCCAACTATAGGCCCTGTTATTATTATTTATACTAGGACATAAAGTAAAGGGTTTGCTATATTTATTCTATTAGCAAATTAACAAAGAGCACCCTTCTGAATGGAGGGCGTCTGCCTGCTGCTTAAAAACCTAAAAGTTTGTCTGGGTCAACTAGAAGGTTTAGTGGCTGGTAATTCATGACTGGTCATGCCAGATGACCCACTAATGTCCATAGTATAGGGAAAACACCCGAGTACAGTGCACACATTAAAAATGACAAAAGGCTGTTAACCTCTGGCACACTTCGGTACCTTTGGGCACTGGTGTCCCTTTGTCAGTTGTCAGCGTGGAATCTCTAATGGCCACCCTCTCGCTCCCTCTCTCCACCTGCAGATGGCCTGCCTGCGTTGTCTTTCTCCATCAGTTCCTTGACCTTGATCGGTATGCTGGCAGTGATCACTTACACGGTAAGTGGGGACAGTCTACAGGTGTTTGTCTGTTGTGGCGTGCTTGGGTGGGCTAAATCCGTACACAAACCGGAGCTTGTCATCCGAGGGGAGGACGTCCCCCACCACCTCCCCCCCCCCCCAAACAAATGTGACGGCAGCCCAGTTAGTTAGTGGGACACGGTCTCCTTTCGGCTGCAGCTGCCTGTTTACCTGCAAAAACGTGTCGAACTGGGAACACATGGTTTTGGAGAAATGGTCTACAAAACGGGGCCCGCTGGCTTTTTTTTATTCCCATAAGGGCTTCCTTACTAGTTCTGTAGACGTTGTTGACATTGTCTCATTTGTTTAAGAGCCCTTTAACAAGGGCTCCTCTCAAAGGGTACTTGAGGGAACCTGCATGTTGTTTAGTTTGTGCAGCCGCTTACAGCTGTTTGTTCATTACCTATGTTCGTGTGCTTTGTTGTTTGGGTATAAGAGATGGAGTGGACGCTCAGCATTAACAATATCTCCAGACTAAAAGCCTCTGGCAGTACATGTATCCAATGGGTGAGACTGCAGTGTTGTGAGTGGGGGGGCTTTTGATTGATGTATGTGAGCCCTTGGCACTCCCACTTATCTGCTGTTGTTTTATATACAACTATCTCAGTCTGTCTATTAATACGTATTTTGATTCCTGCAGTATTCTGTACTTCTCATGCTTCACCTAGATAAATATAGACGGTGGTGTACGTCTTAATAATATACAGTCTATTTTTCATGAACATGAACACGGCATCTCGCGGGGACCCAGCCCAAACTGCCTGTGGCTTTAGTACACAATCGCACAGGCACACCGGCTACTGGGGAATAGAAGGGAAGCGAAATGGCAACACATGTTTTTAAAGCCGCCAGTGAGTACTGAGTACAGGTGCTGACAGCTGACCTTGATTTGTCCAGCTTCCTCTCAGATGAAAGCAGTGCTCTCTTAACAAATTCTACATTGAATGTTAGTGTTTTTTAATAAATAAAGTTTTGTGTTGTCGGTTGTAGCAGCAATCCCCCTTCAGGACCGACACCTACCTCCTGTTCCATGACGGTGTTGATTACCGTTTTCCATAGAGCGCATAATTAGAGGTACAGTAAATGTAAATGTGCTCAGATTTGCGTAAAAACCCCATGTTGTTATGGGCATGGTGAGTGCCCTGTGGAAAACAAAACTCCTGGGGCGCTTTTGTTTTTCGATCTGCTTTGTTTTGATAGTCAATCAAAGAAATATGGCAGCAGCTGGGATCTCTCTCTCTCTCTCTGCTTTCCCCCCCCAATCTCTCTCTTGGTTTCTCTATTTCCGTCTCTCACTTTCTTTCACACAACAAACACAATGTCCTTTTGTCAATTAATGAAAAACCTTTTACCCACTTTTATACGTCGTCCTTTCTGCAAAAAAGGACAAACACTGCCGAATCCCCTCCATGCTAGAACTGTATCGAGTGATTTACCATGTGTTGCTATTGGTTGCTATAATGCATGATTAGCCTAATGGAAGTGAGGGGTACCCATGACTCCTGGGTTAATTTATCACTGCTTTCTGAGGGTGCAGAACCACTTACGCTTAATTCAACAACTCTCTGAGATGTAAACTTCACATGACATTCCACCTTAAGTAAATGTAAAAGCAACACATGTCCCAGCACTCGCTTTTTTCCAGTGCCATGGTATATGTCATATATAAATGGTTCCCCAGTGCCAATACTTCTATATTTATTATATTAATACTATGTATAACATACATGCATATAAAACCTCAATGTTCAACATCAATCTAATATATTGACATGCATGTCCATATGCACAACAAATGCTCCGATGTATATCCCGTTTACATTATATCCATCTCAGTTTGTGTGAGCAGCAGCTCCACAGAACTCAGAAGGCCTTCCCTCAACGATGAAACACCCGTAATGTCCTACAAGGTTATGGTTAGGTGCCTTCATCGATTTTATTTCCCCCACCACTACAGGGCAGCGTGTACGTACCATAGCAAGCCCGTAAATAAACGGACAGCGAAGCCAACAGAGTGTTCTGCTGTTCTAATGGTGTTCCAGTTGACCTGCCCAGGGCTGTGGTTCTGAATACTATAGCCTGGTACCCTTCTTAGATTAATTTGGGGCTAATTCAAAAGTTCAAAGATAATAGAAATACGGCTTACCGGTATATAATACTTATAATAAAACTACTACTAATTATAATAATATCAATAATACTATGACTAATAAGAATACTATTATCAATAATAATAACACTATCCATTAAAATACTATCAATAATTATAGTAATAATTATACTATTATCAATGCTAATAATGAACTTTGTTTTTTTACATAATATTCCTTAGTGGTACTTTCTCATTAGTAATTAAGTGTGGGAACAATGAAAGCAGTGCAATTACTGAACCTTTTATTGCCTGGCCCACTATAATGGGGCTCCTCCTTAACTCCTGGGCAGGGAGTGCACCTCCAACCAACCTTGTTAAAAGCAATCGTTAGTAAAAGTAAATGCACAGCCACTCCGCACACTCTCCGTTCCCCTTTCATGTCCCATTCTCTCCCCAATCAATACTTGGAAACAAACACATCTACATTCTGTCCCGGCTGTTTAGAATCAGTGCTTCAGAGTATGGGTGAGGAGATGGAAATTTTGGCTAACAAGTGGTAAACTTTGACCGAAATAACTGCAGATGAAATAATCAAATACTTAAAGTTGTTTTGAAGTTACTTTATTGGCTTGGTCCAGTAACCAGTAGTTCAACTGTTTTCATTAAAGTATTTACTACTTTGATGATTAAGTATTTACTACTTACTTTTCACCTTTAATGCTCAGATAACTGTATTTTTCTAAAATAAAGCTGCATTTTCTATAAGCCAGTAACAGTAGCGGTAAAATTTGGTTGTATGTATAACAAGGCTTCTTTTTTTGCAAGTAATTACTTAAAAAAGAGTCTTTCAATTCTCGTTCATGAACTGAGAGCACGTTTTGGAAAAAAATCAGCCTTGTTTTTTTTAGTCAGTTACCAATGTTTATTTCTTTAGGAGTTTCTTTTACTTGCAAACAGCACAAATCACTGAAATCGGCGCAGATTTTATTCTTTGATGTTTGCAAAAACCAAACTGCCGCAACGAAAAATAAACTGCAGCTACATTTTGGGTTCTTAAAATCGGGATGCAAAACATGGCCTTATTTTCCAAAAATACGGTAATACAAACCTATAATTGGGTTGGTAAGTCGGTTTTTCTCTAGACGGGTCGAAAAAGCACCTAAAATGCATGTTTTATATTTCAGCAATATCACACAAGTGATAACGAGTGCTGTTGTACTGTACATCAGTCCGGCTGTGGCTCGGTTGCAGATATGCTGAGTGACCAAGATAATCACAGCCACACAACAGTTCTACAACAACATTGAATAGTCCACAGTGATAAGCGACAAAAGATCACAATTTGTTTGTGTATTTAATTATTGATGTGGCTCCGCCAACACAAATACTTCCATAACTGGACTGGGACTGGACTGTTGCCAAGCAACACATAAACATTTTCCTGCACACAAGCTTGGTATTTGGTCAAGGTCTACATGTTTCCGCAGGTCAGCTACTTTGTATCATGTACATCATGTTTCCACTCATTGTACAGCGTGTGAAATAATAGTCTGCTGACAGTGTCTTTGGTGGCGTGTGTATTTCTGATGAGTTAACAGCTTTTGATCGTTACTGTAGGCTAATTAACGGTTATTAGGAACACCTGTAAAGTAAAGGGGAGTGATGCATGAATAAAAGTCCCAGTTCTTTTATACTGTGTCAGCACTCATGGACAGCCCCCCTTCCCCCTCCCCCCCTGCTGTAACTATGGCAACAACTCCAGCCACTAGAGGATGCTAATGGGTAAACTAACATAGTGCAGGTTTAAAACAACATTATGTTGGACAATGGCTAGGGGTTAGGTTTTCTAAGTTTATTTACTGGTACACTCAAGCTTTAATAAAAGGAGAGGGAACCTTCTTAATATAGAACGTATTCATTATTAACTTTATTCACAGCGTATTATGTTAACTCATTTCTGCTCCAATTGCTGTGTAATCCCAATACAAGTATTTTTTATATATATAATTTATATTTTAACCCAATCAACGTTTGCATTGTCTGCGTTAATATATTGATTCAAACCAATAAAATGCCCTTGCAAAGGCTTTCCCTGAAAAAAATAATAATCCTTGTATACCTTCATGCTTGGCTCGGTGTAACTCTCATCTCATTACAAGCATGTAGAACACACCGAATGAAATGCTTTGAAAACACATCTTTTGTGCGGCGTCCATATGCAGCTTGTCGAGAGGCCCAATCTCAATTTGCAATTACCTGCTTAGCCATTCCTCAGTGACACTACACTATTTAAAATTAATCCATCCAGCCTCCTTCATCCACCCTCACCCCATCCAGCTGTACAGTGTCCTCACTTTAATTAGTATTCAATGGGTTTTCATCAGACGCCTAATAAGTAGTTATTATGTCTGGGCGACGTGCATCGGGTCTGGCCGGGTGTACAAGGCGACACCTGTTCCAGGATTGCGTTTTCTCTCACGCATGGAAGAGGAGAAGGAAGTGCTTCTCTTGGGGGATCTGGGACAGGTTTTCCTTTTATGAGTGCGTTTGATATTCGGGACATGCTTCGGCCTTAAGAGCTCCATGATTCATTGCAGGAGTCGACATTGCCTGTAGCAGAGATCCACAGCAGCGACTAATAATAGTCTAGCCTGACTTAGTATCCCGCGTGGCTCGCCTAATGCTACACCTCACATCAAAAACTAGTCAAAGTTGGTTTAGAAGATAAAACACGGCAATCAATCCTTCCTCCCGAACCTTTTAATAGACAAATATGAAGCGTGTCCCTCAAACAGGGTTATGGTTTAATTGCGTCAATGGACCCTTTGTTTTTTTATGAATTGTAACAGTGGCTCTGTTCCAACAAGGGAAAGGCAAGTCTGGACCCAGAAAGAGCAGCACACCAGCGGGCTATGACGTTTATTTTCATCCTGTATTGATTTATCTCTTTCCCGGTATCGGAGATGTCCCTCATTTTTAATTAAAGTTCGAACAGCCAATACTGAGCCAGACGGCCGACTCCAACCCTCTGTACCTTTTAGTCATATTTATGTCCTCGTCTCTCTGGCTGTCTGTCCGTCGCAGTCTGTTGCTTTCCCTCTGATCTGGCCCTCTCTGTCTCTATCACTCTCTATCTTTCCATCTATTGATCCATCAGTCTACATCTTTTGACCTATATTTCGCCCCATCTATATCTATCAATCTACCTCTCTATATCTCTCGCCCTAGATCGATCTATTGATTGATCTGACTATATCTTTGGATTTATCTCTCTATCTATAACCCTCAAGCTTTCTCTATCGATTGATCTATATCTGACTATCCATCTATCTCTATACCTATCTCCGTATCTATGTCTCACAATCTGTCTCTAAATCGAATGATCCATCTATCTACCTCTCTATCTATCTCTATCTTGATCTATGTATGTTAATCTATCTGTCTTGAACTTTCTCTATCTTTCTCCCTTTTATTTCTTTTCTGTCTTTATATCTCAATGTCTCATCTATTGATCTGCATTAAATGATGGTGCTGATGGTTCTTGATGACTGCTCTTTATTTATGTTCCTTTACATAGCACCCACTTCACACTGTATCCATCTCTCCCATTACATATTTATACATTTTTGTTTTCCACAGCGTAGGGGGTATTGCTGTCACATGGGGGCACTGTTAAGCTGTAAATTAACAGCAGGGTCATAGTGGCTAATGTCATCAAACGCTTGCTACACATTTAACAATAACCCTGGCACAATTATATTAGATTTGCACATTAAATATAAATAAATAAATAATGTTTTTTTCTACAGAACAATGACTTTTAAATATGCCCTGCTCTGTGAGTGCTTGTTAGGGGTTTGTGTGTAGACGTTTCCCTTCATTAGACCGTTGCTATGCGTTACGTGTTGCAATGGGTTTGTCATCAAGCAGGGCCGCCTCGGCGGGGGCGGATGCACGTGTAATCAAACGTATGTTTCATCTCAACACAGACAATAACATGGGGATTTAATAAAGGCCTCTCTCTCTCTCGCTCTCGCTCTCGCTCTGTCTCTCGCTCTCTCTAGGCCTACGGTATGTCGGTGCTGCCTCTGAATCTGATCAAGGGAACCAGGAGTGTGGCCTACGAACTCCTCGAAAACACAGACGAGATCGAAGACGTCGAGCAGCAGATTGAGAAACTCAAAGCCAAGGTTTGTTTTTTTTGCTGCTGAAAATCATATCAAGCACATCACAGGAGTTAACGTGTTAGCCCCCTATGAGTAGATTATTACCGGGATACATCGACCATGGCCACAAATTCCTCAGGAGGAATGCTTAAAGTATGACTCAAGACAGGAACGTCCACCTCTACTCATGCAGCTCAACGCATCTCCTTTATGATCGTCTTACAGCGTAGGGATGCACGGCACTACTTTGTCAAGGACGAGAGCAAAAAACATGGATAAATGGGGTATAATTATAGTAATCCATTAGTTGCCAGTGGCAACTTCTCAAGCGCTAGTGCAAGGAAATCTCCCCTAGTCCCTAAATCTGCAAATGGACGAAATGAAACCAGGTAACGCAAGGCTTCACCCACGTTTACTGCAATTATGTGCCTCTCTTTCTTAACAAAGAGGGACATTTACGGTGGGTTTCATCACTATGCACAGACCAAGTCTAGTCATACAAATTAGACAATTCCTTAGCCATTGAAGCCGCTGCACCATATGATCCCGTGATAAGAGATTGTAAGGGATGCTAGTGTCTATTACTAAAGAAACCTCACTTGAATGTGTGTGTATGTATTGCATTCATTGGATACAAAAGGGCCTACAAATGTGTCACAAAGATTGTGGACAGCAGCCCTCACTGTAGCATTCACTTGAGTGGTTCTACATTGTAAAGAACCGCATATGTTATTATGAGCAACAACACCACCACACAATTTGTCTTTGAAACATCCTACTTTCACTTTATATGTCCACCCTTGAAATGGTACCACTTTGTGGTACCGCCTCGCGGAACCTCCTACCCACAATGATCTATTAAAACCCCAGTTTTATTTTTTTTAAATAATGCTATGTTTTCACCCATGGCCAGTGTAAGGACGGACGGCCGCTCTCCTCCAGGGACAGACGGAGCTTGCAGACGCTCGAGGGCAAACTGCAGGTTCTCCAACGCCGGGGCCGCCATCTGGAGATAGCCGAGAGAAACTGCTGTACCAAAGTGGGCAGTGCGCTCAGACCTTTTAAGGTGAGCTTCGACTAAGGAATAAGTACCTCAGCCCTGCCCCTCTATACTTAGACCTGGTTCTCTGCTCACCGGCCTTTTCTTCTCACAACAGCTGTTACCAATTTCTGGTCCTCGGCGGATGGCAGCGATTAAGCGTCCCGCTGGTGTTTTAGGAACAGCCTGATACCTTTTGCACATCGTTTTGACTGTTTTTGATGTTAATAATTAAGCTTTTCTAATGTGATTGGTGCGTTATGGATTCACCTTGTTGCAAAATGTGCACTTTTAATAGGTTAAAATAGTAGGTTATGAGTGGGTGAGAAAGTTTTAGGGTGGATACATATTCACATTACTTTTTCTTGTTTTAAACCTACATTTAACTGATGGCTTTTCTTCCTTTTTTAGGAACAATGCAAGACAGTCCATATACAAGTGATTTTACCTTCCATGTTTATTTTCTTTAACAAACCCAAACCCAAGCCCACCCCATCTCCCATCTAAACACCCCTGCCCCCACCCTGGGAGACCAAATGTTCATGCCCCACACACAATGTCATCGGCTCAAGGAGATAATAAACAAAAACAAAAAAAGTAGTAATAATTCCAATGCCAGCATAAGATGGGAACATGGACACCCTTCATAATGTACAAAGTGTTCAGTGATTGAGGTTAAATAAAACAGAATCTTTTATTTAATGTGTTCAGGTGCATGGGGTTTCAAGCTAGGCGTGTGCTTTCTCACAGGCAGCAGCCCATTTGTCAAATAGGGGTTGCCATGTTGTCAGGAAGATGATTCCTCTGTTGGTAGACTTATAGAAAAGTCTCTCCATGTGGAGCAACTTCCCCCGATCTCTAAGCCAATGCTGAAATCGTGGGCTAGGCTCCCACTTCCACTGTTGTAGGAAGAGGCGTTTGGCCAACAGCATACAGGAGGAGGGAGATGGCTTACCCCTTTATCATATCATATTTATTAAGGGAAGGATTAACTACCACTGATCCAAATATAGCAAGTAATGGGTCTGGATCAATCGTTTTATTTAATGCCTTTTGAAATGTCAAACATGAGTCCAAGAGGAATTTCGCTTTGGGCAGGACCAGAACGGGTGGTGGGTGAGAGTTCCAGCCTCTTGTTTATACTTGTCACACATGGGGGAGACATTGGGATATATGGCGTGAAGCCTGGACTTTGAATAATGGAGGCTGTGAACTACCTTGATTTGTACTAAGCTGTGCCTGGTATTTCTAGAGCTATGGTGTGTTCTATCAAGAATTGCCTCCCAGGCATCTTCAGAGATTTCTGTATTGAGTTCCTGCTCCCCGTCAGATTTGTTTAACGTCTGAAATTACTACGCTGGCCTGTAGAGTATCATGCAGAAAAGAGACGGATCCCTATTTGCCAGGTGCATGACAAAGGATGCTGTCTAGTGTGTTATGTTTGGGCTCATGTTTAAAATGCGGAATATGAATCCTTATAAAATTCCTAATCATATGTACAGTATGTGCTGCGGGCAGATCATTGGTCAGTTGCCGTTGTTGGAAAGAAGCATTGTACCCCTCAACATACATGTCCCTTATCGTAGCAATATTTCTGCCCTTCCAGATTGGGAGGGCAGAAGATTGAGTCAACCAGATTGAGGAAAGGCATGGTGGTGATTAGGGATCGACCGATATGGATTTTTTTTAGGACCGATACAGATTTTTTCATCAGCCTTAGCCAATGACCAATATGCTCATACCGATTTTCTTGAGCCAATACTACCCTGGAAATCCAGAGTTCTCGCAAGAGCACAATTTGAATTTGCTCAGCGAGTCAATCTGGGAACGAGCAATATACTCACTCCCCAATTCCCCTGCCCCAGAACATTAACCAATCACATCGGTGTATCTGATATAGGCGGGCCAAAAGAGTTTCTGTACCGACCGGATACGGCAAGAGTCTTAATTATTGGTTAGCTCCGTTGGTCTGGATACGTCACCCCTTGTATTCTTCTGATTGCTCGTAGTGTTATCCAATTGCGTGCTGTGATATTTTCAAATGCATGCTTGGTGCCGCCCCTCGAGTTGGGCCATTTTCATTACTCGTTGCCAAACCCTACAGCTTTCGGATGTGGGTCTGGATTTCCAGGCTAAGCCGATACTGCTTTTGCTCCCTCAATTTACATCATAAATATGACACTGATGATAACAAATGTTATAAGTCTCAATTTAAAAAAGGAACATTTATTGAACTGTCTGTAAATCATGCCGGGTATAAATATATATATAAAATAATAATATATAATAATAATTAAAAAAATAAAGTCGCCCGATACCGATACATGTAAAAAACCAGGAACCGGGATTCTGACAAAGTAAGGAACAAGGCAGGGAACAAGGTTTTGAAGGCCATTTGAATGAGAGCAGATGTAAAGGCATGCTTGCCTTCCTCCTGTCACCTAATTTGCTCTGTCTGAACTGTGCCTTTGCTTCCTACTGTCGCCCTGAGCAGTGGTGCCAGACTGCACTGTGCCAAGCCAAATGGTCTTGACTTAACAACATGTCCCAAATGTGAGATATGCAGGTCCACTTTAGAAGCTCGCTGTCCTATTATGGAGTGAGCTCAGAGAGCAAGGAATTGTCCCTTCTATTTATTGATATTCCTCATTTCATCCAGTGTTTCTTGTGCTTCTTTTCTCCTCATGCTCCTCCTGCAGATACTGTTGGGTGTCTTCTTCATCATCGTGGCGCTGGTGTTCATCGTTTCATTGTTTATTTCCAAGTAAGTGGAGGGCGGTACAAGTTACAGTACGCTGGTTCAATCCAAAACAAGTCAAATCTAATTCACCTCAACATGCAGTGGGTTTTCATTGAATCTGAAATTCTTTGTGTGTGTGTGTGTGCGCGTCCGTGCGTGTGTGTGTGTGTGTGTGTGTCAGTTTGGACAAAGCACTGCACTCTGCTGGCATCAGCTCTGGATTCATTATCTTTGGCACCAATCTGACCAATCCCCTGAATGAGCTGCTTCTGGTTCTCCAGCCCGTGAGTATACATCCTCCGCTCTGACCTTCAAGACCAAGTGACAGCCACCTGTCTCCCTGCCGTCATACCGCCGCATCTACAGTTCAAACAAATGGGATATTAAGGCGTGATTACACGATCAGGGAGGGAAGAAGTGTGTTGGATTTGATTTGCCATAGCAACACGGTACTTTGATGCCCCAAGGCCGCCATTGATATTATGTGTGGCTTGAATGTTACGCACGCCCACACAGACCTTTATGTCACGAAACCTTGTCCGTTTTTTTGATCGCAGTGAGCCATCAACCATTCCGTTTCATGCTATCTTGGAATCTTAACTTGGTAGGCCAGCACTGCACTCCTGTTATATAGCTGATTTGATTTTATGTCGACAAATGACACATTCTGTTTTAATATAAAACTAGACTGGTAGCTTTTGCATCACCAAGTCCATTTGAGTGGGCCTTACATTCCCACCAATCCTAACACATGTTGAGACTACATTGGAAATAAGCATACGAATCCTGACCTTTCCCAAATGAAATGCCAATTGATATAATGGAAGTCTGTAAGTACATGGTGACTTCTGAGTGCTGTTTTGTGTAGTTTTAACTCTATTTTTATTTATACAACAAACAGTTTGAGGCCAAAACCCTATGAAGAAGCATCATCCTTTTAATCGAATTTGTCAAAGCCACACAGTTTTAGTTTCGACATTTTGGCTTAATAATGACAGTGAAGCATTTGTTATTCAGCTTTCAGAGGGCATATTTTAACATTGCAGTTTACTACTGAGGTAACAATGTTTAAATCCCACTTCAAATCAACACCGAAATGGCGTTCTTATGTTTAAAATAACTTGTGGATTCCCGACACTATACGGTACCATAAATCATTCACATATAGCGTAGGTGACAGATATCAACATCTTTATCCCATAATACATATATTTATTTGCATCATCAACATCATAAATATGGTACACTCTCAGGGTACATACAACTATTAATCCAAAGAAGCACTTAGTTTCCACATTTAGAACTGCCACATTTTGCCAAAACTACAATTACCAATAAAAAGTAAAACTGTGACTGTTATCATTTCCATTTAATGCCAGTGCTTTTGAGTCGCCCTGCAGCCATGGTCTGGGTCACAGTCGCATGTCTAGGAGCTGAACATAACAACTACTGTTGAAGCCTTCATTCCACACAAGCATACAGACAGTGGAATGACTGACAGAATGAACAATTTGGGCACTCTTCGGCTGGATAGTGGAATTGATTATATGTCTGAGGCCAATATTTAGAAATATGACCCTCAGCCATTAGTGTGGCCATCGACAATATATTCTCCTTGTGGAAATAGAGCAGAATGCCACTTTATTTAACGGTGCAGCTTGCATAATATAGTTTCATCTAGCGGCACTGACCTGGCAGAAATGGAATATTATTATATCCATAAGTATGTTTTAATTTGTGTGTAATCCTGTAAAAATATGAATTGCTGTGATTTTGTTGCCTTAAAATAAGCTCTATATATTTAAAGGGCAGGTCCTCTTCCACGGAGCCTGCCATGTTGCACCACCATGTTTCTACACTAGCCCAGAATGAAAAACTGCTCTAGAAAGGACGATTGATTTTTTTATTATTATTGCCATTTTACTTGAAGGCCACGACCCATAGTGTTACAGACTAAATAACTAAAATACTAGTTATATATCTATCAAGGAATCCCTTGACATTTGGCGCTGTCGTAGATAATGACATTTACATTTACATTTAGGGGATTTTGCTGACGCTTTTATCCAAAGGGACTAACAACCAGTCATTCACACATTCACACCAAGGACGGAGTCAACCATGCAGGGTAACAGCCAGCTCGTCGGGAGCAGTCAGGGTTAGGTGTCTTGCTAAGGCACAACTTCGACACTCGGCTAGGAGGAGCCGGGGATCCAACTAGCAACCTTCCGGTTACTAGTCAACCCGCTCTACCTCCTAAGCTACTGCCGCACTGTACTGGCACCTTACAGGCCAGTACAGGACACAGTAGCCTCTCCTACTTCATTGGAATGGGAGAGGTGAGGGGGGGGTTGTCAGTTGGTTGTGATCTGCAACCTCACCACTAGATGGCACTTAATCTTACACACTGCACCTTTAACAGACTTACTTTGTTTAAAAAAAACATACATAAATTAGTATGTTATGGAGTTGTAGGCCTAATATACAGAGGTATCAGATGGTTTGGATGAAGGAACTTCATCCCCTCTTATCTACCTTCTGCTAGTACACAACTTAAGTATTTAAGTGGTATCTAACTAGCAACTGCAATCTCAACTTTCGTGCTCTTTAGAGTTACGTTGACAGGGTCCATAGTCATCTGTGGCCTTCCATCTAGTTCATCAATTATAAATCAAGGCATTTTATGGGCTATCTCTGGACAGTTTGTGAGACTCCCAACACCAAGAAGATGCTGACTTGTATGTAGCCTCGGACCACAACACTGGTCTCCTCTCAGGACTAATTGGCCTGGAGTGTGCGCTGTGGTCTTAATAATTGTTCATCTCTCACACCGCCACACACACACACACACCAGAAAGAGGTGTAGAATGTTGGCCGTTATCTTCATGCGTTCGCTTGCCCCTCAGGATGTAATTATAACCTTGTATCTGATGACTAAGCCTCGGAGAGAGTCGGAGCTCAACCTTTTCTTTGCCCCCCCCCCCTCAGGTTTTCCCTCTGGACTACATCCTGATCACCGTCATCACCGTCTACTTTGTGCTCACCTCAATGGCGGGCATCCGCAATATGGGCATCTGGTTCTTCTGGATACGGGTACAAAGTGACAGCACCAAGCACATAGCTCTTTAAATATTAGGACTGTTGTTTTTTCATTATTTCTGACATATTTTTCTCCTTCTATTACTTCTTCGTCGTCCTATTCTTCTTCTTCTTCTTCTTCTTCTTCTTCATTTTCTCTATTTTCCTCCTCTTTTTCTTTTTCTTCTACTACTAAAACTACTACTGAAACTCCTTCTCCTCCAGCTGTACAAGATTCGGCCCAAGAAGACGCGTCCCCAGGCACTGCTCTTCCTGTGCATGATCCTGCTGCTGATCGTCCTCCACACCAGCTACGTGATCTACAGCCTGGCGCCGCAGTACGTCATGTACGGCAGTCAGAAGTACCTGACCGAGGTACGACCACCACTGGAACGGCCCTGATTAAGGCTCTGTTTGCATTCACCGTGAGGGGAAGTGTCTGGAAGACGGACTTGCTCTGGTTTGCTGAATCACTCAATGGTGCTCATGTGAATGTGTTAAGAGCGACGTTGCATTAAAAAAAAGCATGCGTGTCTGCGGTGTGTTTGGAACAGAGCCACGCGCCCCAACAAGGAGAGGCCACGGGGAACTTTACCACCAGGGTCTGCGATGCTGACGCCCCCCAAGGTAAGGCGGTCTCCTCCCACGTAAGACGTGGTTGTGCACAAAGCATCCCCCAGCAACTAGACAACAGTATTTAAGGATGAAAACGGTGGGCCCGTCCCATTTGTGTCCTTGGCAGAACTCACACTGTGAGTGTGTTTCAGTAATTGATATAATCATTTAATATTTAACAGTTTAATTAATACCAAGGGTAAATATTTACTAATGCATTCGTCCGCCTCTTGCTACCCCATCGGCAACAAACATTATGCTTAATAAACCATGAAGACACAAATGTCCATGCATGGCGCCTATTCCATTTATCAGAAAATAAATGGTGCAAGTCCTCTAATGCAAAGGCTTTACTTGGTAATTAGTTATTGGTTAGAAATGCTTACGCAATCGCATCATTTATGTGCGTCATTCCCTGGCATAAAGTTCACTACATCACATATATGTCTAACCCTGTCTTTGTCATGTGGTTAGATTCGGAGATGAGTGAGCCTCATGACAAACTGGCTCTTGAAATACATAGTTTACAAGTATAGAAAGACTTAAATCGTTGTCAAAATCTGGTGTTTCTTTAACAACCAATAACAATAACTAACAAATTCACAGCCTTGCTCCTGCATCGCCTTTTTTTTTTGACTATTTGTTCCTTTGGCGGACTCTTTTATCTGACACGACTGAGGGGTTAGGGCATTGTTCTCAAGGATGCTCATAGGTAGGCTGTGGACCATGGGCATCAAACCCAGACTCTTACAGCGGGAAGTGGAGCACCCTCACCTCGAGATTATTCTCCCTCGGCCTCAAGGTGGCCGCTTTGCAGTATTTGTGCCTTTTGTGACAACGACTGTTATTTGCCTCTATGGCTGGGACTGTGAGCAGAGCCTTGCGGTATGGAGCACATTTTGTATCACCAAACAGTGTAGAAAGATCAGACTGTCAGCGGGGAGGATAACATTAGATCAGACCGCTTGCTGGTGGCTCAGCACTGGGTGAGGATAGGACGCCACGGCATACTGAGCCCTTCTGAAAGCAAAAGGCTTTGTAAAGGTGGGACATTGTTGATTAGCATGGTCTTACCAGTCCCTCTGTCTATGATTCTCTCTCGTGGTCTCAGTCTCCTATTCTCTCTCTCTCGCTCTGTCGCTCTCTCTCTCCATCCTATCCGTCTCTATCCCTCTCTCTCTTGCTCTCTCTCTCTGTCCTTCTCTCTTGCTCTCTCTCTCTCTCTCGCTCTGTCTCTCTCTCTCTCTCTATCTTTCTCCTTTCCAATCCGTCTCTCTCTCTCTCTCTCTCTCTCTCTCTCTCTCTCTCTCTCTCTCTCTCTCTCTCTCTCTCTCTCTCTCTCTCTCTCTCTCTCTCTCCCTTCGAATCTGCCTCCATCCCTTTTCCTCTCTCTCGTTCTCTCCCTCTCCCCTTTCACTCTCTATCCATTTCGGTGTCAATATAAAAATAAATACTCTCTCTAGCTCTCTCCTTTCCAATCCGTCTCATCCCTCTCTCTCTCTCTGTCTTTCTCTCTGTCTCTCTCTCTCTCTCTCGCTCTCTGTCTATCTGTGTTTCTCTCCCTTTGAATCTGCCTCCATCCCTTTTCCTCTCTCTCTCGTTCTCTCCCTCTCCCCTTTCACTCTATCCATTTTGGTGTCAATATAAAAATAAATAATATCGTTTTCATAATAATCTTCTTTTTTTTTCATCGACATTCTTGCCAGCTGTTTCATAATTAAATAATTAGACACATCATCAATCATTAGGGAACAAGGCGGCCCGGTTCCTTAAGAAAGGTAGTCTGATTCTGGTTATTTTTAACACAGTTCTGAAGATGGTTATTATACAAAAGCTATTAGACACTTGTTGCTGGATCACAAAGGCTCATGGAACTGGGTCATTGAAGACGGTAATTGCAGACAGTATTTAAACAAAGCGAAGCTCATAGAGATCAACAAGTGTCACACTTTATTTTGTGTCCTCATGTGAATCTTGGAGAGAGCGTGTTGCCTTGTAATGCCATACACCCGGGCCCCTAACATCCTTCCATATTCCTTCTTTATGTGCTGGCTATAAAAAAACCAAATATATATATTCAATACTGTTGTATATATCACAAGCTCTGGACGTTTAATGCTACAGTTGCACTGTGACTCGAACTGTGAATCGACTAGAAAAGTGCAGCAAAGAAACTGGATATTTTTATCGCAATATCCCAAGGTTGATAAATAAATCATCTATTACTATAAAATTGCATATCATCACACCTGCTCTGAAGCCTGATAACCGTGAGGTTAAATACCACACAGTGGATTTATCTTCTTTTACCAATCTACAAGTGGTGATATTTAGATAAGACAAAGTGAAATGCTGTTTTCTTTTGGTCTCGTGGAAATGCCATCTTGGGGTCAGGGTGAGAACCTCTGACTGGCAGACGTTGAATTAGATAATTACAAGATTGAACAAGGACTGGTACTCTAATGTGGGTTCTAAAGTGGGTTGAAAGTCAAGCATTGCAACAAATAACGGTTTAGCCATTAGCAAGGGAGTAGAGGTGCTTAATTCTCTCTGTGCGCTAAAGATGCTCACCCGTTTATAAGTGATTTTCATCTTGTCTCGTACACGATGGCGTAATGAGTCATTAACATGTTTTGGCCAAGTCGTTTTATAAGCGATAGAGTTGGTATGTAAAAACAAAAGACGCTCATAGATTGGGTTTGAATATTGGTGTCATTTATTTAGTAACGTTGCTGTTGATGGCCCGGTCTGAGTTGGTTACATTTCTCGGACCCTTTTAGTATAATTACCCGGTGTGGGGCCATTGCATAGTCATCATCACTCGTTATACTGTCATACACAACAACGGTCCTAACTTAACGTCCTAAGCAGGGTTGAAAAGTAGTGTGCTGTGGGCCGTAACCATGGTGATAACACATCCCCCCCTCTTTCCTCGAACAATCATGCCAAAACAAAGTCTTTCTCCCCAAACCCACTGAAATGGGAGTTCACTTACGCTTTCATACCATGCTGAGTTTTTTTTTGTCCTATCGCTCTGAAATAGGAACCGGCTTGGCCGACCCTTTAGGTTCCTAGAGCTGCTCTCACGATAATTGAGTCCATCAAAAGATGTTTTTCTCCGATAATGCGATAATGACTCGATGAGTTTTTTTTTGTGGTGGTGCTCCATGGTAGTGCAGCCGGCTCGAGGGCATTTATTTTTGAAATAGACAAATTGACAATAAAAAACTAAAAATATAGACGATTGAAAATTAACATATTATATTTTTCAGTAAATGAAGCATTATAGCTAGTTATCATTTCAAAAATAGCGTTGCTTTGTGTATTGCACCCTTTCGCCGTTCACCGTTTTCCATTGTAATGTTTTCCATTGATGTTCTGTGTTAATTTGTGTTTGCATAACAAACACAGCTGGGCGCGTGAGCAGCTCAGCCTCTCCCTTCCGCCGTCTCCCAGTGGCTGTGATCTCCTTGCAATATGAACCGTGTATGAAGGGGGGCGCTGGCACTCTTTGCTCATCCCCTGCATGCGTGTTCACCCTATTCTTTACCATTCACATACGAGGTGTGTGAAAGATCTCAACGACCAAGACAATGTAGTGGTACCACTAACGTCAAAGGTTGGAAACCTAGATGCCTGGAGCAACGGAGAAGGAAGAAAAAAAAGAGTGAAACAATGGCGTGTGCCACAGGGGCTGCCACACGGCCTGCCCTCCGAGCCTCTCCACGTTTGTCCTGTTTAAACTCGTCTTGATAATACAACACCAGGCAGTTTAAGAAACTCAAGTCTCCGATCAGACCGGCCCCCCAGAACAGCAGGCGGGATCCATAGACGGTCCGGGGGCCGATCGGCTGGGGGCCGATTGGTCAGTGCATCACGGCGGTCTGGCGGCGCTCGCATCTCGGTGAGCAGGTGCTTTGTGCCAAGCTCCCCATTATCTGTGCGGAGGTCATTATCCATCCATTAGTCACTTACTCAACATAATGGAGATGAATCCGCTGGAATGCGTTGCCGTGGTTCCTCCTCCCCTCACACACACACACACACACACACACACACACACACACACACACACACACACACACACACACAGGTACGCACACGTACGCACACGCACACACGTTAAACGCACACACACACACACCACCAAAGTCCTTTTAAGTCTTCGGTTGTCAGGGACTGCAGAGACAAGGCGTACGGAAAAGGTTTTCTGATGAAGAAACATGTCGATTGTTTGAGACTGACTGCTCTATGCGTTCCATTTTGAGGAGCCACAGGTAGCTCCATCTACAGTAGGTGGTGTACCCCTTCTCAGGAGTTTTTTTGTATTTTGTGCCTGTTATACAAATTGTGAAAGCCAGCGGTGTGTGGCTGATTCGTGGTTTAGTACGTTTGGTTTAGTAGGTCACATTGTTGTAATCCTCCACCATACATTTAAAGGATTTTAATAGTTTGTTTGTTTGTTTGGCCTTCACAGTGCTGCTGATTTGTATGGATTTCTTCAAGCAAATGCAATTCAAAAGCCAGTTGGCCCACTCGTTTTCCTCGCAGCAAAAAACATATATAAAGACACAGATGCACACACACACATCCAGTGAGGCAATTTATGTTTTCTTTTTTTTCTTTTTTAGAGGCATGACTTCTTTAGTTTTGGTTCTGTATTCAATTACTTTTTTTTTTTTGTCATCCCTGTGTAACGGACTGACTGGTTGAGCTTCACTTACTTGTGTCGTGTTGTAAACACAAAGCCTTGTTTTTATACATGGGTATGTGACACTCTTTTTGTCCTCTTAACGTCTTGGCGGAAAAAAAAAAGTTGTAAATAGGGAAATGTTTTGACACCACGGACTGCAGCCAGTTGCCGTCTGTTTCCTAGCAACGGGCTCTTCTTTGAAATACATACAGAGACGAGATAGTTGTGATTTCCTTGGCTGCCACTGAGGCGGGAGAGGATGCACACAACAGCAGACAGTATCAACACCAACAGGAATTAATTGTCCTTTTCCTACCAGGGGTGCTTTCTTCCGATGTTGATGGAAGCATCATGTCGCCTGTAGTTTTATCGTTGAATCCGAGTGGAGCGTTCTGATATCATGTATCTGTAAGCCTGAGCACGGATTGACGGTTTCTGATGTTTTGACAGGTTGTAGCTGGCAGCTAATGGATAGTCTTCTTCTCTGCGTCTTGTGAATGTCCTTATCAACAGGGAGATTTAGGCCTAGGTTTTCCTCCCCTCGTGCTATGATTGTGCCCAACATATCCGTCATATTTCTTATTGTGGCATATTTTTTATCTTCAAATGCTCGACCCCACAGTCGGTGGAAATAATTTTTGCGTTAAAGTGGCTTCTGGCAGCGTGCCATCTCTCCCCAGCTCCATAATACCGGTACACCCACTCAAATTATTTGGCTTTTCATTTTCTGCTGTACCCAGCTGAAATCCCTTCTTTTTTTTATGTGAATAAGAGAAATGCATCTTATATACTCCTGGCTTGAAATAACAAATATTTTTCTGCTTAACCGTGGAGCTTGTCACCACAGAATACAAGGTGATTATGTTGACAAAAGCAATTGTTCAGTCAAACCTTGCAATGACATTCTGCCATTATGAAGCCTGTGTAATCACAACAAATTTAATATTAAATAATTGTAGAGCTCCATAGATGTCATCGTCTGTGACTAAAGGTAGCCCAGAAGTACACCCTCAACAAATGGCGTGTGCTTATTCATGCGGGGCTCATTGTGGCTCGAAGCAAATCGCATTCATCCCAAATCCAACAGCTTTGGACAGAAGGAAAATCAAAGCTTCCTGGCTGTGTTTTTGATTGAGAGATATTGAAAAGGAGGGAGGGGGGGGGGGGGGGGGGGCGGGGGGGAAGGATCTGACTGACATTGACAGAAAATGCTCTGCGGTGTGCTCTGATGAAAAGTTGTCCGTAAATGCGGCACGCTCGCCCAAAAGGGGAGCGTTCCCGGTCCAGTATCATAAACCCAAGGTGAGATTACCTCCAGGCTCCTGAGCTGCCCTCCTCGCTGGGTCGGGGGCGGGGTGCGAGTGTGGGTTTCAAGGTGAACCGGGTCACTGGTGTACATGGTAATATGTTTAGGCAGGCCACTGTTGAGAACCATCTGTGGGTCCCGTCCTGAGCCCTGTAATTCAGGGGAGCAGCTGGAGCGCTACAGATGGCTGAGGTGCCGGAGGAGCGATACGTCGGGATGCTGGGTAGGAGGGGGGTAGGAGAAGGCCAAGACGGGGGGTTCCTTCTTTTAATGCCTGATGGTCTTCCAGAAGATGACCTTTTGGCTGGGCTTTAGAGCTCATCTGGTACCCTGCTTAATTAACCTTCTAACAAAGAGCGCCATCCTTAATCCAGATCCCCACTTTCCGCTCTTTCAACATCCAAACTACAGGGATCAGGAAATGCTGTAAAACTGAAGGAGAAAAAAAAAAAAAAAAAACTTAAACGTGTGTACTATTGAGTCCACTTTAAGCCCCGTGTTGGTGGTTTTGAATGGGCTTAGTCTGCCTAGAGACCGGGACCAATAGGAGGGTCAATGTAGTCAGAGCGGAGAGCTGTGTGTGAAACAGTGTGATAGGAGCAACACAGCAGGGAGCGGCCTGATACTCCAGATGGCTCCCTCACATAGCCAGACAGACACAGGACATCCTCTCTCCTTCATGCATTTCCCTCCTCACGTTTCTGCACTGGGGTCGGTTTTATTTCAATCACATCACATGGGCTTTGTCGTTCCGGTTACGCCTCGGTTAAAACCATTATAATATAACACAGTGAATACATTGCAACGTATTCATACATAGTCTGGAAAATCATTTTTAACAAGCAATTCTGACCTTACCGACCGGCAAAGCAACGGTGAGGTGACCTTACAAAGAGAAGGCACGCGTGGCGATGGCCGTGGTGTATTTTTGGGGGCATATCCATGCAACGAATCCCAGGGAAAGTCAACATATGCCGGTGCCAGTTTGGAACGAAACACGTCCGCCGCGGTGCCAGCGTTGGCTGAGGCCAGTATCCCAAGGACAGGCCTTGGCAAGGGGAAGATAACACGCTGTACAGTCTTGGAGACGGTCTATTGGCCCTCAGTCCACAGCCATAGGGAGAGGGCTGAAGCGTAGCCAAGACCTCAACCGACTCCGGTGCCTTTTCATGTGTTTACAGTGACACTTATGCATTGGCACACCGTTTCTGAGCCAACTTTTATAAAAGGCTCATAGTAAAACAACAGAGGGAAGTCACACACATCTCGCACTATGACGTGGAAGCTACTCGCGCCTAGCTGTGAGACTCGATATTCTTGGCAAAAAAAATGGGTACTACCCTTTTTGTCATGGTTTGATTTGTCCACATAAAATGGGTTTGAGTAGTATAAAAAATATATAGGTATAGGGCTTTTAACAAGACGAGATCATTTCAATTAGTTTAGCTACAGCACACAAAAAGTAAAAACCTATTCATTAAACTAAGCCTTGACAGAAAGTGACATTGTCGCCGTTCAGGTTCTACTTCCTGATCATGGACCGTCCCGCCAGGTCGGGGCCGGCGGTGACTAACACGTTGAAGACGTTTCTGAGGACGACTGTCTGGCTGTGCAGCGCGGCGACGATAATCGTATTCAGAGACGAGGCACATTGCATCGTGCCACGACACATTCAGTTTATGCTAATTAAAAAGATGTGCTCTTCATTTGGAGACAAACATTAAGGAAG
Source organism: Micromesistius poutassou (assembly GCF_964030765.1). Taxonomy (NCBI): domain Eukaryota; kingdom Metazoa; phylum Chordata; class Actinopteri; order Gadiformes; family Gadidae; genus Micromesistius; species Micromesistius poutassou. The sequence goes on from NC_140277.1 coordinate 12,961,327, forward strand.
AAACATTAACAAGTGACCACTATTCATCCGACAACATGATGAAATAGTCTGTGTTCATTTGTCAAGGGCTCTTTTATTAAAGATACAATATCATGCACTCGCTTCGAGAACTCTAGCACGTCACAGTCCAGACCTTGAGTGGATTTCTGTACTTAAACGCCATTGGTGGGTCGATATCGCTCTTTCTTGGCTGATATGTTACGCTGGTAAGACTCTGAAAAGAGACTGCAGTAGCAGAGGCTTATGATGTTGAGTTAATAAGTTATGGCTGTGTGACTGCATTCATTTCAGTGGTGAGATGGTGTGTCATTATCCTGGAAACCAGACAAATCGTCCAGCTAGTTGCCCTGGTAAATGCTGCCCTGGTTCCCCTCGGGCTCAGACAGATTCTCCAGCAGACCTGGTCCAAGTCAAGTCAATCCCGTTTCTCTAATGGGGGCCGTGTTTAATGTGATCGAACAGAGCGGCGCCCTATTGCAGCGCTGTCGACCGATATGGATTTTTTTAGGGCCGATACCGATTTTTTTTCATCAGCCTTAGCCGATGGCCGATATTTGGTTTGTTTTGATTTGTTTATTCAACTTATATCAACCCAAAAAAAAAAAGGGCAGGACAACAGCCTCCTGTAGCGGGGGAGTGTCTCATCTTTCTATCTACACCCCTCCCCCCCCCCACTGGCAGTCAGTTCGTGGGACTGCCAGTTAGAATGGACTGAACGCCAACTGAGTATACTGAAAATATACCGGCTACTAACTTGGAGGGGATAAGTCAAACACGTTCCAACGTTAACTTTGGTTTTGAATAATAAAGAAGTTATTTACATTTTGGCAGCATTGTACAGATTAGTTGTGAAGAAAGGCTGTGTGCTTATCATTGAAGGGAGGGATTAAAAAATGAACCATGAGAATAGGTAGTACAACATATAGCTGGATTTAGATGTACTGGAAGTGCATGTTCTCCATGTATCAAACCCCTTTGTGGCAAGGAGTGGATCCGGATGGATATTTAAATGATCCGCTATTTCTATATTCATCTCCAAACAGTCGACGGTATTTAGATATTTAGTGCTTGACTAATGTGCCGTTATCTCGCCTCCAAAGCGGTGCTTAAGCTGTGAAAGAGAGGATCAACCTTTGAGGAAGAACCCTCCCAGCCCGCCACATAGCCCTGCAGTGGGTTTGCAAAACGACAACCGCTTCGTAGCGTTAGGTGTGTTCTCTGGGTTCGTCAGCAGCATCCACCTCTTAGGCCCCGCCGCACAGCCGCGGTTGCCTCTGATCCGAGACGCGTGGTTTTCATCCGACGCTTTGGGCTGCTTTTAGCGGGTACGCACGCTAATTATACAGTGCGGTGAATACCCATTGTGTGCTTTGAGTAAGGGGAAAATGTATCTCCGCGATGCGAAAATGTAATTAGCTCATTATTTTCTCATGCGTGGAGGAAATGTGTAAGAAGAAATAGCGGAACCGATTTCCTGACTGATGTGTAAAAAAAAAAAAAAAAATAATAATAATCATTAATCATTAAGTAAAAAACTATAAGGGTGAGACGGAGTGCCTGATTGTCTTCTTGATGGCAGTCCAACAATCGCAGCAGCCATGGTGGAACCTGAATTAAACCCATCTGGACGGCTGTTAATAATCATTTGAATTACTGTGAGTGAGGGATGTTTCAAAAGACAAATTGCAACAGAGGTAACAAATCACCTAGCGGGGGAAGCATCACGCGCACATCACAGCCGCAGACGTTATGCTACCTTGGACTTTGTGCTCCCAGAGCTCATCGAAGCAGACAGCATGTTTGGTAGATCAGCCGCGCCTCTGCAAAGTGTTGTGTACAAGAGTCCTTTCATCGTCCTTTTATCCTATTGAAAAGCATCCAAATTGATTTCCCTGAAGAAATCTAAAGGTGTAGGGGGAAACTTATCTAGCTGAGTGCTCTTTAATTATCCCAGCTCCGAAGGGTGTTGAATTATCACTGACATCACACACACACACAGACACGGGCTTCCCAACGCGGGCTTTCTTGTTCTGGAAGAGCGAGAAGGTGTGCCTTACCCTTAAACAGCTTGTTTTAAGGCTGTTTAGCAGGGGCCAAACTTTCACACACACATGGTATTCGTGTGTGTGTGTGTGTGTGTGTGTGTGTGTGTGTGTGTGTGTGTGTGTGTGTGTGTGTGTGTGTGTGTGTGTGTGTGTGTGTGTGTGTGTGTGTGTTCACAGATGTGGGTTTGTGGGGCCCAGTCATGGGTTGCACACCAACGGGATGGGGCCCTACAGTTGTTTCGTTTGGATGTGGAGCTCCCGTCAACAATGTTTGGTCCTCCTCTAGACGCTAAGATGAGCCCGCTAGAAAGACGTTGTTTTACTCTGCTGTCCTCTACCCCCGGCGCCTTGCCGTGGTCGACAGAACCTAGCTGGACAGATAGCAATGTTAAAAACGGGGACCCACCATTTTGGCAAAAAATATATTTTTTTAAAGTTTACAATTTTGCTTAATTGAAGTGATACTTGTGATCAGGATGATATTGCCTGATGTTTTGTGTAGCTGTAGAAGCACTGGAAAGGGTGGACCCCATAATGGTGGTAGTGTTAAGTGGACCCCGAATAGTAGGAAGTCTGTGTGTGTGTGTGTGTGTGTGTGTGTGTGCACCTGCGTTTACCTGTGTCATCTATGTTTTTTTCAATAGCATTCTGTACACAAAGCATAACGACGGCCTTGCTCTGTGCACCACAACTAACGTACCGCACACCTTTTTGAACATCTGACCGTAGCACCGTATACCATCTTTACCCCCCCCCCCCCGCCCGCTGTGTGCCTTCTCCCCCTGTGTACTCCAGACCAGTGCGTGGTGACGCGCTCCTACCTGTTCCTGCACAAGTTCTGGTTCTTCAGCACCATCTACTACTTTGGAAACTGGGTGTTCATTGGGGTAAGAGATGCGAGCATGCGCGTAGAGCGTGGCGCAGTGTGTTGAAAGCCATCGCACGTGCACACCTGACCTCAGGATCGATCACTCCCTTTAGGATTGAACGAGGAGAGTGAAAGTCATTGAAAGCCATCGGTCTGATCCCCAGTGCGTGCATGCTGTGATGTGGCGCTGACACAAATCAGTTGCTTCGTCGATCTGCGTTAAACGTGACGGGAACAAGCTAATGCCCAAACATTGGCTTTTTGTGTAAATAGCAAAGCTCGAGGGAAAACCTCTTGTTGGGCTTTCATCTGTTTACCGAGGAAAAACATTAAAGATTTGACAATATAACAATTTGGTCAATTTGGTAAGCGGTGGAAACCAATGGAGATGCATAGACTAAATATAGATTCAGAAGTATTCATGTGAATGATAATATGACGTAAATGATGTGATGGTATGTGAATCCCATGCCGGCGGCCTAACCCTGTGTGTGTGTGTGTGTGTGTGTGTGTGTGTGTGTGTGTGTGTGTGTGTGTGTGTGTGTGTGTGTGTGTGTGTGTGTGTGTGTGGCGGACCGCAGGTGTTCCTCATTGGCCTGGTGGTCTCCTGCTGCAGAGGGAAGAAGTCTGTGATCGAGGGAGAGGTGGAGGCTGATGACTCAGACATGAGCGACGACGAATATGTGCACTAAAATAACCCTTGTCCATCTGTCGGTATGCCCCTCAGACTGGATGCCTCTCTGTCTGCCTGTCTGAATGTCTCTCGGTCTGTCTCTCGGCCTCTGTCTGAACGTCTGTCTGTCGGTCTCTCTCGTTGCCTCTCTTTCTGTCCGTTTGTCTCTCTGTCAGTGTGTCTCTTGTCTTTTTGTCTGCCCCTCTGTCCCTCTGTCTGTCTGTCCCTCAATCCGTCTGTCTGTCCCCTCAATCCGTCTGTCTGTCCCCTCTGTCCGTTTGTCTCTCAATCTGTCTGTCATGTTCTGCTGTCCCGGAGCGGTGGGCGTTCCAGCCACGTCGCGTATAATTTCGAGGGCGTTCCGACCGGCCGTGTTCACCAGCAGACCGCCGAATGCGCCGCTCCTCTCCGGACTCTGATCGCTCAATGTTTCTGTTGTTGTCCTTTAGACGCCATTGCGGCGGCGTCCCGCCCACTTTAGCCCGGCGTTTTAGGCGTTGCGTCCCCTGGGATCTTTATGCAAGGACTCCCATTGATTGCCGTGTCTCCCCCGGCCGGTATCGCAGATGGCTTTGGGATACTGGGAGCTGACAGCCATTGAATATATGACTCCATGTCACAGGGACCCGCAGAGGAGCAAGAGCGGTTGCTGCTGCTGCTGAGTCACTGGTGATAGATGAGTCACTGGTCAAAAAGGTGTGATCATATATCACTTATGATTATATTCTTTATTATTGTGCAATACTGCCATTCCATTATTCCAAAGAAATCCCACACAAATTTTTGATAATACAGCTTTTTTGTTTTTGATTCGGCACGATACCGGGGATATGGACACCAGGATTGCAAACATGGCGGTATGATTAGTTTGATTAGAATTTCACTTGTTGAGGAAGGATACACTGGACTCTGAAGGTTGTATACAGTTGGACTAGAGGACTTGGGGACAATTGCTTATATTTAACCTGAGGAGGTTTGCTAGTTTGCAAAATGTTTTTTTTTGTTGTTGCGTAAATAGCCTCTTTAAATGGTTGAAAGGGTCTTCTGGACAGTATATACTTGTGTGTGCACATTTGGGAGAATAATTAAGAATAAAACAGTTGACACTGTTGAATGTGTATTTATGAAAAAGATATTGTATGAAATATGCTAATCAGTAATCAGCACATCCGACTGGATAAGCATATAGCCAAGGTTGCTACTTCGGTCATTTAATAACTGTCTAAGAGATGAAAAATTTTTCCACACCTTTCTCTAGTAAGCAATATTTGTTTGTAATATGATTTCATCAGACTAAACACTTTCTTGTTCATCATTGATCTCTTGTAGTATTTTGGTTTGTTGTTTAAGATGAAAGTGTGTTATTTTAATGGAGAGCAACCTTTACATTTATTTGTATTCTATTTTATTGTTGCAGTTTTTTTATCAACCATGTTGAGCATAAGATGGCCCTATTCTAGAGTGAAACATGTGGAAGTTATAATATATTTAAAATTATCTTAATTTGGAAATGTAAAATGTCCGCCCTAATAAAAAGAAAAGTTACTACCAACTTTATCAACATTTTTATTTACCATTGATTTGATAATAAGTTCAGAGTAACTAAACATCCTGTTTCTAATGTAGGACAATAGAAGGGGCCACTCTGTGATAATTACTCCACTAGTTCATCTATCTGACCAATAATGAAATCCCATACTTGTGTTTGTCTGTATTGTATTAGTTAGGACACAGACCTCCAGAGACAAGCCTCTGACACCAGAGAAGGTGAATCAATGGCAGTTAGCGAGCCAGTTTCCACCCCCCCCCCCCCCCCCCCCCCTAACCTACCCACTCAGCGGGCCCCTGGGGACCTACCGCAGTCATCCCCCCCCAATGACAAGTATTTGGCCATGTCCAGTACACTTGTCAACATGTCCCAGTTCAGTTTCCCAACCACCACATAAAACAGCCGTCCAGGGCAGACGCCCAGACAGCCCCGGGGACAGGGCTGTTAACAAGAGACGCCCTGGAGCTGGTTATCACAGCCATGTCCATGTAGAAACCCAACTACATAGACCGCAAAACAGTCATGACCTGATATATTACAAAAATATAAAGATATCGAATACACTTTACTTTAGTGTCCTGTAACAGGGGAGTGAGCATAATTAATGTAACGGGAATGCGTTTAACAATATGCGATTATGTTATGGATCAGCATGTAACACACTGGTTATGGAAAGAGTGGTAGGGTTAAGGTTAGGGCTAGGCTGTTCCGTGCTGTACATGCTTATTACATATATAATCACACTGGGACAAGGACACGTAAATGTAAAATGTTAGGTATCAATTGGAAAATTGAGTATGGTTTGTATACATTAATATTAGTTCAAACGTCATTTGTAAGTTGGCATCCTCCAAGTTAATAAACACACAACTTTCCTCTGAAACTTGGGGGAATAATTCATATCAGAGTTGTGTGTTTCTACCTCAAAGAGCCCAGCAGAAGTATTAGGCGAGTGTCAGCAGGGTGTCAACGCGGGGCAGGGGGGTTCCTCTAACCCCTCCAGTGATGCATAGGAGGCCCGCGCTCCATGCACACGCACCCCCGCTGTTAGGAGGAACGCGGGCAAACAAGCACAGAGCCTCGTTCCCTCTGTGACCCTCCTGGTTTAATACTTCACTGAAGTTAGGCGGGCGAAAAAATTGAATTTGCCTTCAGTCGTCCCGTCGAGTCCCGCCTTGTTCCAGAGTGAAGTGGATACAAGAAATCCATTGATACCGCTCAATTATCTTACACAAAGGTCAAGCCTCTCTTTCGCATTTGCATAGCCGAGATTGTGATTGCTTTTTTGTTTAAGCACTCATTCCGGAATACTTTGTGATTTTTCTAACTCAATGGATTCGGGGACAGTTCAAAGTGAGTCACCCGCGATCAGACGGTTATCGGATGAGTTATCTTGCGGTATGGTGACAGCGGTTAATGGGGGATTCACCACATTCCATCAACTCTCGCGAGGCCTCGGAGCATCACTCCGAATGGAGACGAGGAGTATATTATCTGGGCCAATCCCGTTTTTTTTGGCCATTAAAAAAAAGCACAATTGATGTGTAGTGGTCATGGACGAAGAACACATTCTCACTTCTGTAATGAGATGTCAAGAGTTTGTGTAATTTACAAGATATTAAAAATACATTTTGTTGTCCCCCAGTGAGACGGTTGCTGTTTCCATTTGAGCATTAGTAAGCAATCTTTATCCGGGGGATGCGAGAACTCATTCATCAGTATGACACATGATGCTAAAAACAATAAATGAGTGGCTGAGATGCCTTTTAAACAAGTTTTACACGCTTGACCAACTCCTAATTTGTCTTAAGATTATGATGAAGATGTAGCTCAAAGTGGTAGAATGGAGTTGGTTTCAGTCAAAGGCTTTAGGCAATAGCTTGACTTTGGTTTCCTGGCCACTTCAATCATAAACTGTATGGAGCAAAACTTACTACAGCTTACGTCTCAAATGGTCAATAACGCTGTTCATAGGCCTAGAAATTAAGACACAAAGGATTAAACTGTTTTTTATGCCTTTCTTTTTATTCAAAGGCCCGGTGGAAACATTAATTTGGGATGTTGAACATGCTGCATTACACTGTTAACTTTAAAGTGGTTAAGAGCCTAATACGATTTTAATAAGACTATAAACTGGATGCATTTCGGTACTCTATTTATACCACCCTTGCGTGTATCATTGCACATTAAATATAATAAGCCCTGTTTGGTGAGCACCCATACTGTAATATCGACAGATTGTTGCTTTAAAGGCTTCTTATACCAGACTGTGTTTTTCTGGCACTTTGCCACAGTATATATTTGCTGTTTGGTAGACTCCTTTAAAGGGCCCCTATTTCACCACAGGTTGTGAGCTTGATTAGCCATTTCAAGCCGTTTGAAATTTGGCCTTTTCCTTTGCCTTAGTGACAACACAAGTGGGAGATTACACCTAGATGTATGATGCATAGATAAGCAACATTGGCTACAGTCCACTGGTGAGGCTGGTAGACTGATCTATCCAGAATACATCTAGGTGGACACTCCCACTTGTGATGTCACTAAGATTTTGAAATGGCCTGTAATAATCACACTCACACCTGGTTGTATAATATGTCCCCTTTGACCAAAGCGGCCTACAATAACAGGAATGACTGCATGAGTGAGTGCATGCATATTGTATTGATCCTGCTCCAAACCTACTCATAACCTGATCCTGGTTTGTGTCATTGGTGTAACCTGTTTAGTATTTCTGTTCACCTGTTTTCCATGTTTCCTGCCCAAGTTAGTTGATTCCGGGTTTGTTGTAGGTTTCTTGCTGTCACGTGTTTTCATGAAGTAAAACTTCCTTCCGCACCAACCCTGAGTCCGGTCTCTGCATCTCTGTTTTCCTCTACCCTGCACGAGCACAGGAATGATGGAACTTCCCAGATGTTACAATTCCAAAAATCAATAACCTAATCGATGCTCAATAATACCTTTTCACGCTACCATGATCTTTGACTGAGATGATAAGAAAACGATCAAAGGCAGAGGAGTAGCAGTTTGTCCAACGAAGTCCCCCACGTGCTTTCTGCAAAACGCAGCTATCAGGACATAGCTTTTTACGAGGCAGTCAGCCATAATTCATTTAATTACGACTGGCTGTCGGCATTGTTACGCACTGTCAATTGTCTCTGCATCCACCCGTACATCGGCAGCTCACAATGTACATTATATCTCTAGATCTCCCGCCACCCCTCCCCCATAACACACACACACACACGTGCGCGAGCACCTGTGATACCATGGCAACCGATACCATCTCCTCTGTGGGGAGAGGAGAAAGGAGCGTCATGCACAATTTCTGGATGGCAGCCACGCCTCTTAACCGGGTTGCTTTAAGCTGATGCAGTCACACCCTCTTTCTCTCCATCACTCTCTCGCTCTCATTCTACGGAACTGGGACCAGCATCACTTCATCCTGAGGGCCACGCATTGTGGTGCTCCCACACACGCACACACACACAGACAAGACACCACACACACACACCTCCACCGCTATCTCCCGCTGCTCCCAAATCTTGACTGATCTTATCCAGTCAAACTTTTGCAGGCACAGACACACACACACACACACACACACTCACACACAAGCAAAAACTCAAAAACCCATTAGAGAGCGAAAGTTCTTCCCCAGCAAGTATAGAAATCTGATATGGAGGTTGGTGTGTGTGTGGGGTGTAGATGTGTGAAAGGGAGTCAGCCAGTGCTCTAGCTTTCAGAGACTTTCAGCTGTGCTTTAAGTGATAGCAGAGATGGCTCCTTCTTCACCTGAAGCTGACATTTATCAGAGCCCGGGGGTGGCGTCTGAGGTGCAGGATAAACGGAACCAACTATTCTTTCTCCGTCTCTCATAATTGACTTAAAACAGTCCAGTGCATTTTATTCCAAGAGGACCGAGGGACATTTCAGGGCAGCCATCTCCAAGATAGGTCAGTTGCTTCAGAGAGGCAGGAGTTGAAATGAGGTGCAAGTCATTTGAAAAATAGAGTCCTGGAAGGGTAATAAGATGAGATGGGATTGATGGGACTTAGTCTGTAAGTAAAAAAGGGAACCGGAACCACATAAACTTGACACAAGCGCTGAAGCAGTACGAACATATTTCCTCTTTTATTTACATTCCTTTTCAAATGTTAACATTTTTCGCTAGAACTCTGATCAGGTTGGCATTTTTTTTTCTCATTAAAATAAATTGGCACGAGTAAAACATATGTAGACAAAATTTTATTTACACCATACAACGTTTTGTTTTTAAATATTTTATACAGCTGCAGATGAGTGAGCCTGCCTGGGGGTCCTTGAAGCAGATTCTGCAGTATTAAAGTTGTGAAATATATTATTTATATAAAAGTGAGTATTATCTTTATTGCATTTAAAGCAATGAAGAATGTAGCTTGACAAACATTCATTTTTAATATGACGAAGAAAAAATCCCTCTTTGCCTTCCATGTTTTTTATATTATAAAGTAAAAAGTGTAGTAATGGCCAAACAGACTGTTATAAACTCTTTAAAAACCTGCATAAATATATACATTGTGCTTCCGGGCCGAGCGTTTTCGGAAATCAAAGCTGGACCCGACGAAGCTGGGACGACATGGCATGTCAGTTACTTTTCGAGGTTGTTCCGACGCGAGATTTACCTTTTATTTTTTTGTTCCTTTTTTTTTTTTTTTTTTTTGCCAATTTCCTCAACAGATAGTTTTGAAACACGTGATGGTAAATATTGTACACCAGGCTTTCCCCCCACACTAAGTACACTAGTGAGAATACAAAAAGTAACACTGATGGAGTTTCCCCCCCCACCACCCCCCCCCCCCCTGCCTGTCTCCCATGTCCTTGTTTCGCTTCCTCGTCTCCTTCCTCCTTCCTCCTCTTGATGCTCCACCGGTATTGGCACATAATGTCCCCGCCGCCGCCGCGCTTATAATCCAGATATGTACGCCAAGGCTGTTTTCAAAAAGTCAGTTGCTTTTTTTTCAGTGCAAAATACATCCTCTCCCTGCCACCCCACCCCCCCCCCCTCCCTCCCCCACCTCCCTCTCTCCCCCTGCCCCCAGCACACCCCCCCCCTCCCCCTCCGGCACTAGACCTCCGTCTGGAAGTCCCCCTCCTGGACCTCCAGGGGCAGGTTCACACACTTCTCCCACTCGGCGGCCGTCATCTCCAGGGGGGCCTTGGCGCCGGGCTCCAGTACATTCATGGTGGCGTAGTTCTGGTACTCGCAGGCCGGGTTGTAGCTCTCCCATGGGTTCTTGTTTGGCATTGTCTTGGTGTCCTGTAGGGGCGGGGCGGGGGGGGGGTGGGGTGGCGACAGGGGAGGTTAGTTGCGCTGCGTCTGTGAAGCCTCCCTGGTGTCCCAACATGTGTCCCGACACCGGCTTCTACGTCAACATCCACGCCGCCGCCGGCTGTGTGTGTGTGTGTGTGTGTGTGTGTGTGTGTGTGTGTGTGTGTGTGTGTGTGTGTGTGTGTGTGTGTGTGTGTGTGTGTGTGTGTGTGTGTGTGTGTGTGTGTGTGTGTGTGTGTGCTGTGATGTGGGAGGCTTTCCTTAGCGCCATTTGCAAGAAAATAGGGCTCATAGAAATGTATCGATGTGTTCTGTGTGAAAATGTACCTTACTGTATTGATTCTTATACACTATATGTGGCTCTTACGCCAATAGAGTCACTCGATTATATACAGTATATACATATTTAATATACACATGCATATATACAGTGTATGAGAGATCAAATGATGTATGAACGTATGGCCCACATTAACCACACTTGGCCCCGATCCCAGTCAAAGACACGCGGCGGGAAACAAAACCGATGATTGATGGATGAACCGAGGAACCCCAGTGGAAGGAATATGAAATAGTTACCAGAGTCTGCAGTGGCCTCTGCAGTGGAAAACCGTTTGGGAAAGAAAGGAAAACGGGTGAGTGAGGCTCTAGTTTTCGCTTTTAATTATTATTTTTTTTGGATAAAGAAAAAGAAAAGTCCTTGCAGTGGTAACTAAGCAACAAGCAACAAATTACACTGTGCTGTGGGGGTGATTGAAATGTGAGCAAAGGAGTGGTGCGTTGTGGCAAAAGGGGTGTGGTTGGGGGGTGGGTGGTATTGGTGGTGTACTGGTATACTAGTATAGTGGTCTCATGCTGGTCCTTTTAGGGGGTTACGCCTCAAACAGGGAGAAAAACGCTTCTATCGTTTCTATCGGCGGCACAATCCTAACGGGTACACCCCCCCCCCCCCCCACAACGCTCTTGTTCGCCTACCGCAGATCAGTGAAACCAACAAACCCAACCACCCCCCCCCCCAAAAAAATTGAAAAACAAATGACGTCAACATCCAACTTTCAAACTTTTTAGTCTCTCCTGCTGAAGGTCGCCTCCCCACCCCCACCCTCAGCGTGACCCCCCCCCGCCCCCCCCCCCCCCTGGTCGTGTCTGTGTGGAGGTGGATCGATTCGAGAATCGTTTGCCATGCATTCGTGGATTAATGACGGGGGAGCTGGGGGGAAGGGGGATAAGCATGTAAATAAAAGTGCATTCATGGCCTTGCGTTGGGGGGGGGGGAGGGGGGGGGGGGGGTTTGGGGGGAATGGATGCACTGGCGAGTGGATCGCCCAGAGACAGCCGAGCCTTCTCTCTCTCGCTCCCTAACACCGGCCCTTGTGGAGAGGGGGGGGCCAGGGGGGGGGGGGGGCCCGGCCTGTCCCCAAAGTCCCTCCTGCCAGCTGTTGGCAAGGCGGCTAGATATAGGAGCCTTCTCTTCCACATGAATACATTAGCCGGCTAACTGCTCATTTGCACAATCACACACTCTGTGTCCCTGCGCCCCGGATGTAGATCTAAAAACAGGCTACTGGGTGATGCCGATCCGCTCTAATTGGCCGACAGCCCACCCGCCTTGATTTCCTGTTACTCACCATGCTGCCCATATTTGGTATGTCTCGAAATCGGTCCAGGGTTTGAAATTTCTGATTCAGTTCCTGGAACAGCTCCATGTGTCTTTTCCTGGTGTGCATGACTTTCTGCAATAGCAGAAAGGGTGTTTTGTATTGAAAGCCAATCATTTTACAAAACACAGTCACACACCAAACTCAATTTACTCGTGTGTTCAGTTTGCTGGCGGGGCCGGAAAAAACAAATAAATATGCGCTGGCCGCTGCGTATATATAATCAAGTGGCGGTGTAAAGGGAAGCCCCTGCGTAGCCCTGTGCAAATACCGTAGGACGGCACGCACAACCGCTCTGTCTGGTAGGGACGCTATCTTATAAAGCAGCCCATCACTGGGGCTTTTACCAGATAGGAGTAAAGCGCTGACGCTGGGCCTCACAGACGCAGGGGGAATGCCTTCTGCACTGCCGTGGAGGAGCCCGCATAACCCTCTGTTTGTTTCCTTTCGATTGCAAGTGTGCACGTTATTCCATATGCAGGAGATGTTGATTGGGGGGGTTTGCATCAGGAAGAAAACGCCGGAACCGTCTCTCTGTTTAGGGTTCCCTGTTTATTATTATTTTATTTTTTGTTGTTGCGTTGACTTGATGCTGCAAACCGTTACAATCGAGGAAGAAATCAGTGGTAAAAAATTAGAAGTGAAAAGTGCAAATGAATTGTTAAAGCATTCATTTTTTTTTTTCAAAATAAAAGTCCAGCGAATGCATGTATCAGATGGGAGAAAGTGTGGATGAGGGCTGCAAGACCTTTTTGGTCACTTTTACAGCGTTTGCCTTTCCTTTTTAACTACTCAGCACGTCGGTAAATCTGCCTGTGTCGGTGCAATGCGACTCTAATAAGCTTAAGTGCAACGAAAAAGTAATGGTAAATCAAACGGCAAACATAAAGGCAACACCAGGTCTCCCTACTACATGGGCATTCAACCATCGTCCACCTACCTCAAAGTCCAGGTCCGAATACCGAGACTTCCTTCTCTGTAAAGGAATGGGTACAGGAACATGATGCTAGTTGGATTCTGACTGGCTGACGGTGCATACACTCAAACTCTAACAGCCTTCTAATACAATATATCAACGATGGACCATATAGCACTGGATTCACACTTCTAAAATTAGGCCTATAGACTAATTCATTCATTCATGTCCAACAGTAGGCCTATAGTCCTACGTCCTACGACTCAAACAGTCAGCATACATCCCTGAATCCATTCATTCACATCAGTAAGCCTGTGGTCCTAAATTCATCCAATCACAAAACGGCAGTCACCACAGCCCTTCATCCCCCCCCCCCCCCCCCCCCCGACCTTAAAGGGGACATATTACACCACCAGGTGTGAGTGGGATTAGCCGTCACAAGCCGTTTTGAAAATCTGCCCTTTTCTGACACCACAAGTGGGTGTGTCCACCTAGACGTGTGACGGATGGATGAGCGTTACGTTACGCTACGGTCCACCGGGTCGGCTGGTGGACTGATCCACCCAGCGCACGTCTAGGTGGACACGCCCACTTGTGATGTCAGACGACGCTTGCGACGGCTCACCCCACTCACACCCGGCAGGGCACGTCACGGGACCTTTAACCCAAGCGTCGGGAGGAAGCAGGTGGGTGGGGGGGGTAGGGGCACGCACCTCCAGGGAGCTCATGGAGATGGTGGAGCCCGTCTCGCTGCGCGACAGCCCGCCGCTCTCCTCCATCTCGGCCAGGAAGTTCTTGACGGCGGTGCGCGGCTCAAAGGGCAGGGTCTGCATGTGCTCCGGGGGGCCCGGGTACTGCTGCTGCTGCTGCTGCTGCTGCTGCTGCTGCTCCTGCAGCCCCAGGCCCAGGTGCTCCATGGCCGCCGCGCTCATGCCGCCAAAGTCGGGGCTCATCTTGTAGTGCATGAGCCGCTCGTGGGCCAGCGCCTCCATGCCCAGGCCCATCTTGCAGTCGTCCTTCAGCAGCGTGGGCACGTTGCCGCCGGCGCCGGCGCCGGCACCGCCGCCCGCCGCCCGCGGCATCACGATATAGTCCGTCTCCAGCATCTGGCCGTCCATGTCGCGGCCGCCCATGTCCTGCTCGCCGTGGCGCATGCCGTCGTCCGTGCACAGGTACACGGCGCGCCGCATGTCCCCGCCGCCGATGCCGCCGCCGCCGCCCATGCTGCCCATGCCGCCGCCCATGCCGCCGTCGCCCAGCTCGCCACCGGCCATGCCCACGCCCATGGGCATGTGCAGCGCCGAGGGCTGGATGATGACCTTGGACATGATGTTGCCCGGCAGCGTGGAGTAGTTGAGGCCCTCGGAGGCCTTCTGCTGCTGCTCCTCCTCCTCCTCGTCGTTCAGGGAGATGCGGGACAGGGTGCCGGTGATGGTGGCGGCGCGGCACGAGCCCATGTCTTTGTGGAGCGCTGCGGGAGGGGGGGCGGGGCGGGGCGGGGCGGGGCGGAGGGGGGGGAGGGATGAGATGAGATGAGATAATCCTTTATTGGTCCCGCAGTGGGGAAGTGGTGCAGCAGGGTTACGGCAGCCGAGAGGATAGTGCAAATACATTTATATTTACATTTAGGGCATTTAGCAGACGCTTTTATCCAACGCGACTTACAATAAGTACATTTGTCATATAAATGACAGGCAGTAGTGCAAAATACAAATAAGAAAATACAAATAAGTGTGCACTTGTGCATATGTATTGGCAGTGTGTGTGTGTGTGTGTGTGTGTGTGTAGGGGAGAGGGGCGAGGTGAGCTGGGTGTTCTTGTACCCACAGGGGGGGGGGGGGGGACGCCCTGGTGGGGGTGAACGGCGTCGTGCGGGACCCGGACGGAGCCGGACAGTTCCACGTTAAACTTGGGTTTGTCTTTGCGCTTGTTTTTCCCCGGTTTCTTTCTCTCTTTTTTTTTGTATTTTGTTATATTTGTATGGATTTGACAGTATAAATTATAAATATGCCTGGTGTGTGACTTTCCACATTTTTCCCATTTTTTGTGACTTCAACTTGCCAGGAACTGACACAGGTCACTTTTGGTGACACGCAATACATTTCCCTGGGCTCATTACATCACCCTCTCTGACTCCCTCCCTCTCTCTATCCCTCTCTCTCTCTCTCTCTCCCTCCCTCTGTCCCCCCCCCGCCTCTCCCCAATAGTGACACCCTTATCTCCTAATGTGGTTATGGTCACCTTGCCTTGCCACCCGCCACCCAAAGAAAAATCCCATTAGAAAAAAAACCTTTTACCACAAGTAGGGACTTTACCCTACGTCCGTCCCTCTCCATGTCCGCCTCTTGAGTTTGGAATAAAGGGATCTATCCGCTGACAAAAAGGTCAGCGCGGAATTAGAACAGCGCTCAAATGTAACGGAAATATAGTTACATCCCGCTGCGTGGCCACAGCCTTGTTTTTTCCTCACTTTGATGCCGTGCAAACGTCACGACGGGGCGGGACCTCTAGCGGGCGTATTTGCCGTTAACGTTGGAACATTCTTTTCAGCAGTCTTTTCCTGCTTGCCTCGGACACGCACAGCTGACGCAGCGTCGCCTTTCTGAACACACGCGTGTTCTTAATCGCGTCTCGCTGAAACGCAGCGGGTTAACCTTGGCTGTTTACCGCATGGTGATTTATGAGGTGCGTGTGTACACCAGGCTCTCTTTAGCTTCCGCCCACCCCCACCCCCCCCACCCCCCCCCCCAGTTAGCACGGTCTGTTCAGTGCCAGCGGAAACGAGCCGACGGCCCCCCCGTCGCCCCCCCCTCTGTGTCCCCGGCCTGGCGGAGCCGATTGTAACCCATCTCTGAAGAGGCTTGCACAACACACCCCATCTCAAGTGTGTGTGACAGGGGGACATGAGGCTCTCGATCAAATCACTGCAGAGTAAGTACTCCGTGATCACAGCCACTTCTTGTTAGGATAATTCCACCAAAATCATAACAGTCCGTCTGTTCGAGGGGGGGAGATCTCCATCTCCTCGCGCTGCAACTATTCCCACACACACACACCCGGCTTCTGGTCCTCCACGGGGGAGGAGGGGAGGGGGGGGGCCGGCGGGTACACAGCGGCTGTTACTGCGGCCCCTGGGGCTTTACCTGGGCTGCGGTTCTCAGACCTGAGAGCGAGTAATGAACGAGCCTGTTCGGCTCCACGCCGGCCCCTGGCTTAAATAGGCCCTCACAGCCTCTCATTGGGGCCCTTACTTAAAAAAAAAAAAAATGATAATCATATAAACGTCTCCGCACCCTTACCGTTAATTAAAACATGCGCTCGTTAATAAGTAATTGATGCGGCCCCCCGAAGGGATGGAAGCCTGCCCGTCGCAGGGACCGCCCAACGAAATATCTTCCTGCCGCTGAATAATTGAAGGAATACCAGAGGAAAATTCTGCCCGCCTGGGTCACTCAAAAATGGATGTTTTAATAATAAAAATATCGCGATTCAAAAAAGCGTTGCTGTTATATGGTGGAGAAAAAAAAAAGACACAAAAAGGAGGAAGCTATTTCTATTCAGATGTCCTCTGCACAACTTCCGCAGGGCAGGTGAACCGGGGGGGGGCCCAGCAGTCAATTCAATTTGCTTTTTCAATTCCGACCGGGCGCCGGGCGCCGGGCGCTACGTTGTGCGAGTTAATGCACACGCAGCACTGCTAGTGTACACGATTCATTTTTTTTTGGAAAACAAGAAAAGTCTGTGGCCCTGACAACGGAGCAAAATGCAATGTTAGTTATGCAACAGCTCCCTGGTCTGACCGGGCGGTGTCTGGTTCTGCATCGGGGGGGGGAAGGCAGAGAAGGTAGGTTTGAGCTGTCCTTACCCGATCGGCAGGCGATGTCCACGTCCTTCTCAAAGTCCGTCTGCAGGTGGAACAACGCACACAAGCAGCCATATAAAGAACGAGATGTGCAGTCACGTGAAAGCGCCAGTACATGGATTTAAAACCTTCCATTAAATGAAAAGCAAGATTAAGGCTGATTCGATTTTACATTCTGGAATATGCAAAGGACAATATTCATCTCTGGCGCTGTTATCAATATGTAAACTCAATCCGTTTCATGTAAAGTAATTCAGGGGTTCGGCAGTCCTAATTGTTGAAGGCAGTATTTCCTTAAAAAAAAAGAAAAAAACCTGTAGGTGGTTGCTGCTAATGGCTGTATTAAACCGGGCGACCCTGACACTATTATGCAACTGTGAAAACCATTTGCAATATATTGCAAATGGAGGAGCATTACAAATATTAAGGGCAGACTAGCGTTGAAATGATGAGCCAGCGACATTGTGCTGGAGTTAGCTGGAGATCATATTGCATTTTAAAGGTCAGTGCCAGCCCTATTCTCCCATAAGAGCCATATTATACACGATGGGCACATGACATTGGCAGGACGCAGAAACTAAATCTAATGAATGGACTTGTTGCGCTTTAAGCCCCTGTTAAACCACGTTTAAGCTGCAACTGTGGGTTTCAGTTGAACCAAATCATATGAGCCAACGTCAAACCCAAATAAAATACCATACCAATAAGGAAATAATAGTACAAGCTAGAACACAACCGAAACAGGTGTGGGTGTGTGCACATTGAGCACGGTACATAGCCACGCAACACGCCCACACCTGTTGCAATTAAAAGATAAGAAGGGATAGCTCCACCCACCATGATCTGAGCGTGCCCATTGGGGAAAGTTCCGGTCGCGTCAGCGTTCATTGGATCCTGGCAGTTTCTAAGACGACACCTGAACGCATCTTGTACCTAGCGGCAAGGGAACAACGGCCCTTTAGTGTCACACACACACACACACACACACACACACACACACAAACACAGTCCCCTAATACCATGTGCAATAACGACTTACATGTGTAATCAAGGTGGAACTTGTAATCAAGGTGGAAGTGCGGAGACGTGCAAATCGCAAATTCTCTGCAGTCTTTCCGTCTAGACATAGAGTGCAATAGTGCACCGTGGCAACGTCACATAAGTAGTCAACTAAACTAAATCAAACAAACAAATAAACCAACCTAACCAAGCAGGCGAGCAACTCAACGGGACAGGACCGGTCGGTTTATAGCGCGACTGCGGACACGTCCGTGACGCGCGCGCGCGTCTCGAGCTACGAATCCGACTTATTCCGGGCTAAAACAATGCGCGCCGCCATGACGACCAGTCGGGGGGTTTCCCATTTCCGGTGAGAAGCGAGAATACGTAGCGGGTAGTACTTCAGTGAGAGGATGATTTCGGGCTCCACTCAACAGCCGCCGTCGCCTTCAAGACACGCGCCAGCGGCGCCAATGTGCCAGCCGCGACGTAAAACAGCACTCGACCGGAAATGGAAAAACCGGCGGGGCCGCTATGAATCATGGGAAAAACGGGAACGGTGGCGGAACGAGGTGTGACGAAGCAGGGGTCGGGCACCTCTCTGCGCAGGATGCAGTGGACCATGACGATGACCAGGCCCTGCAGCGAGTCGAAGACGGCGAACAGGATCTGGAACAGGATGGAGCGCTTGTCCGTCATGGCGAGCACGGCCGACATCCAGGTGAGCGCCAGCAGGGGCAGCACCACGCAGGAGCTCCACAGAGACGCCCTGTGGAGGGAGGGCGAGAGAGGGAGAGAGAGAGAGAGAGCGAGAGAGAGAGAGAGAGGAGCCTTTATTAAATCCCCCTGTTATTGTCTGTGTTGAGATGAAACATACGTTTGATGACACGTGCATCCGCCCCCGCCACGGCGGCCCCCGCTTGATGACAGACCCGCTGCAACGCGTAACGCATGGCAACGGTCTAATGAAGGGAAACGTCTACACACAAAGCCGAGAGAGAGAGAGAGAGAGAGAGAGAGAGAGAGAGAGAGAGAGAGAGAGAGAGAGAGAGAGAGAGAGAGAGAGAGAGAGAGAGAGAGAGAGAGAGAGAGAGAGAGAGAGAGAGAGAGAGGAGGGGAAAGAGGGACGCAAGGTCACTCGGTGGAGGAGGAGGAGGACGGTTCAGAGGAAGTGAAGGGGGAGAAGAAGAAAAAAAAAAGGTGTGAAATGTTTTTTTTGTTCACGCTTTTTAAAACGGCGCACTGACACATCAAGCAGGGACGAGCGAAATCAAGACTCGCCACGCGGACGCGCGAAGATACGATGTGCTTTGTATCCAGACTCTTGGAAGGGGGTAGGGGAGGTCGCTAAGGGAGCGAGGGGAGGGGGTAGAGAGAGGGGGGGTCCCAGAGCCACCCTGACACTGCCCGCGCACAAGCCCCGGTGATGCATCGGACCACCCCCCGCCCCCCACCCTCCCTCCCCCGCCGGGCCTATCTACCGTCCGACACCCATCTCCCCCCCCCCCCCCAACCCCCCCCCAAACCCCCCCCCCTACTCACATGGCGTTGCTGGCGGTGGTGGCGGACAGTGCCGTGGTGGACACCACGCCGCACTTGGCACACTTGAGCGTCAGGCCCGTGTGCGGCTCGTTCATCTGCCTGAGGAGACACCAGAGAGAGACACTGGAACAGAGGGCACTATGGGACGGAGACACCAGAGAGAGACACTGGAACAGAGGGCACTATGGGACGAGAGACACCAGAGAGAGACACTGGAACAGAGGGCACTATGGGACGGAGACACCAGAGAGAGACACTGGAACAGAGGGCACTATGGGACGGAGAGACACCAGAGAGAGACACTGGAACAGAGGGCACTATGGGACGGAGACACCAGAGAGAGACACTGGAACAGAGGGTGAACTAGGCCTGGGCAATAAGACAATAAATGATGGTATTGTGATCGACTTTTGATCAATATCAATATAAAACATGTTCAACATATCGATAAGAGACTGGACCACTGAATATAGCAGCTGGGTTTGTTACACAAGCACGGTTCAATGGTCATTTACAATATTTCAGTGTTTTTCATAGTTGTGTCGACATTGGAGTATTTATCAATGAAAAACAGTGGAAGGTCATATCAAGTGTTAAACAGAAGTGTTTAAATCCAGCATGGTAATTCCTAGTGTTTTTAGACTCTGATTTTTGACCCAGTCTATAAAATGACTGAGAATTAGTTTGTCTGAATGTACCGTGTGACCTGACGAAGGCCTTTGTAGGCCGCAACGTTATCACCAACCAAACGTCCTCACTATTGGAACTCGGGAGTGTGCGGCAACTTCTTTTCTCGTACTCTCTGCTACGGCTGCACCCCCCCGCGCACACCGGTAGTGCGCTGGGCGCGTGTGGAAGATGTGCCTTTCCTCTCCCTTTTCCCCTGTTGTCCTCCTATTTATCTTGGACTGATTCTGCCAAGAGAAAACCCGAACGCCACCTAAGTCCCCGGGGGAGCCATGACCCCTTTATGTGTATACTTCTAATTTCCTCGCATGCAGGCGAGGGACCGGAGAGGGAAGGGGAGGGGAGGGGAGGGGAGGCGGAATTTCCATATGTTAGAGAAAATCAAAGGATGTGTGTATTTTTACTCGCGGGGGTTAGCCGTGCAGAATATACATATGTATATATGCGTGTCTGCGAGAGGCAGTGTTGGGGGGAAAAAAGGAAGAAAACGAGTACTAACTGCAAGGTGCTGTCATACCCTGCCCGGTGCTTCAGTTTCTTGTCCAGGATGCCGTCTCTGGACACCAGTTTATTAAACACCAGTATGCCGATCACCATGTTGACCTATGGGTAAAGAGAGAGAGAGAGAGAGGGGGGGGGGGAGAGAGAGAGAGAGAGAGAGAGAGAGAGAGGGAGAAAGAGAGAGAGAGAGAGAGCGAACAGGGGATCATCAAAGCATTACCCTTCACAGTTTAATATATTTTTGCACAGAGAAGGTGATAGAACATTGATTTTATTAGCGCGCAGTTATCCGTTTTTTTTCCCCGCTGCGCGTTTCCGGGATTTTAATCTTCATGGAGATTGATCTCCCGGTCTACGTTGCATCTCTCTTTCGCCGCTGAGCTTTATGGAATAGATATTGCGAGGATCCTGACATCTTTCAATTGCGTCATGACAATTACACAGTGGAAGGGCCCCCGGGGGCCGTACGTGAAGATATTAACCACGTCTATAAAAGCTGATGGGGGAGAATCAATCCGGGGGCTAAAAGGATTTCAGCAAAACAAACGCAGGAATAGACCGAAAGGAATGTTCCGTGTCGGCTCGTCCTAATCGGAGCCGCGTCATCCGTTTACGCCTGGAAGGGTGTCGTTTTGTTTTTTGCTTATTCCACCCCGACAACGACAAAAAAAAACACGCATTCATTCATTCAAGACGCCAGTCGTCTTTTGGTTTTGTTCAAAAAAAAAAAAGAAAACAATGATAAAAGGGCATTTCACAACCAAGGTAAATACACAGTGGCTATAATTACCAGAACCACGGCGGCCGCGGGCCCCACGAAGGCGTACAACAGACCCCCTTCCAGAGACAGCCAGCAGCTGCAGAGCGGCACATAGGAGCAGCAGAAAACAGTAGAAATCAGCATTTCCATCCAGCGAGCGGGACTGAGCGCGCGCTGCACGCGGCAGGGCAGGCCTACAGCTGCATCCTGTCCGCCCCCCCCCCCCCGGTACCAGGGGAGCAGGCCGGCATATGCTGTGGTTTAATTTCCACAAAGTTGAAACTAAATCAATGTTTTACTACAGCGAAAAAAATGATAAAAAAAACAACAAATGAATGTAGTGCTAAAGAGAGTTTTTAAGCATTGTTTACTCATTTACCGTCCAGCTGTGATGCTCTTCAAAATAGAGAATTGGGAGCCACCTCGCACAGCTGAATTGAAATTCGAGGAGGCCCGTGTTGATTTTTGAGGCCGTTTTAAACTAGGTAAACGTTTGCTAAAAAAAGGAGCCGATTAACAATTCCTTCCGTCCCGTCGAGTCTCCTTTATCCTGGACTACTTATTCCAGACACGGTTCAGGGTTAGCCCCTAACACACAGGAGATATTTGAGCTGTCACAGCCTGGGTTCATGAAATAAAGTGTGGCATCCGGCAGGTGGGAAGAGACGGAACAGACAGAATCACTATTGGGGGGGGAAGAGACGGAACAGACAGACTCACTATTGGGGGGTCCCGTAGCCCTTTGCTTTAGTGAATCCCATTGATACTGCGACAACCAAGGCCGGTAATCCTTTGAAAAAAAAGAGAGCAAAGAAAGACAGACAAATACATCAACCGCCGCATTAGCCTTTGAAGATGCTTGCAAAATGGCGGATCTTCCTAAAAGCTTAACTCGACACAGAGTAAATACCCCTGTGAGCGATTTGGGGGAGATTGCCCCGAGCGGGCCGCCAGAATACCACAAACCACCACGCTAACAACGGTACGCTATGAGGCATCCATGCATTTCCATAACAACGGCGTCCCCCAATACCGTCTCACAAGACGGCATTAAGGGACACTTCGCCAGGCAACGACGACACTACAGAATACAGCATAAATGCATTCACAAAAAATACCAATAAGGGACCCCACTTTGCTGCCCTCCCACTCCCTCTCACCCTCAGTCTTATCTATAAGACGGGTATTTCCAATCTTTGCCCCCTCGATATTGATTTGTGCAATGGATTGTTGCATTTCCATGCTGGCTACCCGTGTGCCCGGAATATTAACACATTCCCTCTCGGGCCGCTGGGGCAGGTGTTGCAGATGCAATCAGTGCCTGGAGACACATGGCAAGGGCCCCCCTTTGGTCATTCAGTGCCTGTCAGCTGTGTGTGTGTGTGTGTGTGTGTGTGTGTGTCTGTCTGTGTGTGTGTGTGTGTGTGTCTGTGCCTGGAGACACATGGCAAGGGCCCCCCTTTGGTAATTCAGTGCCTGTCAGCTGTGTGTGTGTGTGTGTGTGTGTGTGTGTGTGTGTGTGTGTGCGTGTACGTGTGTGTGTGCGTGTAGGTGTGCGAATGGGGGGGGGGGGGGCTAAAGAGAGCCTAGTGTACACAGGCACCTCATAAATCACCATGTGGTAAACAGCCAAGGTTAACCCGCTGCGTTTCAGCGAGACGCGATTAAGAACACACGTGTGTTCAGAAAGGCGACACTGCGTCAACTGTGCGTGTCCGAGGCGAGCAGGAAAAGACTGCGTGTTCCGACGTTAACGGCAAATACCCCCATCGGGACGTTACATGGCATCAAAGCAAAAAAAAACTATTAACTTTGAGGCTCGACAGAGAGCAGATTAGATTCTTGATCATCCAAAGATGATTTTAATGATATTTGATCAAACGTCCTCGCCATCTGAAATTCAGACTCTGTCTTTTTTTTTCTGTTCCTTCCTTTTACAGCAAGCAGTGGCACTGCAATGACGAGGAGAGCCTTGTTTGTTGCTAGGTAACAAGAAGAATGAGTGTGGGCTCCCTCCTAATCAAATAGATAATTTTTTTCTTTTTATTTTCTCACATATTTCTAAAATCTATAAGTCTGCCCTGTGGACAGGGGTTTCAGAGTGCATTTGAGCCAATCCCATTATAGGAAACTATAGAAGTTATTTGAAAGACGGCATGTTCGCCTCCGATGCTTTTTTCCCACAGAGAGGAGGAGGGTGAGGAGCCAGACAGCAGGCTGGCTTCTCATTATTCTCTGTGCGAATGCTTGCTTACAGGAACATGGGATATTCATAACCCAAGGACGCTCAGACGTGTTGCACACAGAAGGAAGGTGACTCGGTGAGGATGGTGCATAAGAAGATAATATTGAATAAGAAGGATTCTTATTCAGTATTCTTCATAAATATGAAGTAAAAATATTTACACCCCAGGTCATTGCCAGCTATAAATGATGTAAGTTGTGAAAGGCTAAGAGGCAATGAGAGGGCTAGAGGCTATGGAATGGGTAAGAGGCATGTATGCGTTAATTAGAATAAATGCTAAGAAATAAAGATTTACGTGTGTGTGTGTGTGTGTGTGTGTGTGTGTGTGTGTGTGTCTGCATGTGTGTGTTTATCCATTTGTAAGCGTGGAGTCGTGTACCAGGTTAGATTATGTTCTAACAGTGAGCTAAGAATCTGCTTTCAGTCTCTCTGCACTAGCACACACTCTATGGCGGATCTCTACGACTGAGGCATTTCACACCATGCTTGTACATCCCACAGATACACCCCACACTACAGATCCCAGCCATGCCCCGCCCTGCATGGGATTCTCACAAACAAGAGTGCAGCCTCCCGCCATTTTAGAGCCTGCGGCCCAAGCGGTTTTCTCCCCCGCAACCAATCAGACCATCGAGTGCGGAGCGCCCTGGCCTTCACCGCCGACACCAAACAATCCGACGTCACGCCGCAACATTTCAACCAACAAAAAATACGTTTCAGACAGAGATACAACCCCGGGTGGAAGGACGGCTCGCCACCGGAGCAAACGCATGCCGCATTGGAAAACTATAGAAACTATAGAAATTATAGAAAACATAGAAAAGCGTGCGGCACTGAGTCACTCACCCCAGCCCAGACAGAGGAAGCGCTTGCGTATCAGCCGGGTGCGGACCTTCCCCGTCACGGCCATGTAGGACTGCCAGGCCTCCGTCAGCACCCAGCAGAACGACGCCAAGAAGAAGAAGTGCAGGAAGGCCGTGGTCATCGTGCACACGCCCTGGAGGTGTCCAAGTTGGCCGGCACGCACACACACACACACACGCACGCACGCACGCACACACACACACACACAGGACAGAACAGATGAGCATCAGGTTGGAAACGGCATCCGAGTCTGAGTTTTCAATCAAACCTCATCCCGGGGGAAGATGAGGTCCAGCCCTCCGCTGGATGGCCTCGCGGGGCAGACGTGGGGAGGAGGACGCGAGCGTGTAATCGATAGGCGAGGGGGAGACTGTGGCGAGCCGGTAACTGTTGTAACGTCCCCGTCTAATAGCGGCCCGCGCTGTGATTCACCGACGGAGACATTAAGTTCCGTCATTAGAGACTGGCGAGGCGGAAGAGCCCCTGCTGTCATGAGTCAATCCTGTTCGATGTTTGAGTCACAACAACTACAGCAACAAATCGATAAGTCCTATAAAAAGACCCGCTTGTCAAACTATGATTCTGTGAATAATCCGAAATTACAAATCAGACAACTGAACGAACGCGTCGCCAAGCGAAAGTAATGTGACCCAAATGGCGCCGGTGGCCAAGATCTGTGCCAGGGCCCGGCCGGCCCACACGCAACACCACACAAAGCGCACACACACAGACACACACACACGCGCGCGCGCACACAGACGAGACGTGGCGGTGGCTTGCCCCCCCCCCCCCAACCCCCCCGCGGCCCTCTCTCATTAGTATGCTAGAGCGTGCACCTGGAGCATGTGAGCCAAGGTCAATCGCTTTGCACCGCGAGGAGGCTGGCTAACCACGACCGCCGCACGGCTGAACCATACCACCGGAGAGCTGGGAGTGGAGGCGTTTAGCCCTCCACAGTAGGGCGGCCATCTTCTTGCCTCATTAGCCGGGGTATATCACTGTTATCCTTTCCCCCGCCGCCCCCCTCCCACCACCAGCACACCCCCCCCCCCCACCCCCCCCCCGGATAAGCGACTCCCTCCAAATGGTGGATACGATTAAATAACAAAGAAGAATTATTTTGTGAACGCTGCTGACATTTGCAATGGGGTGACAGATTAAACATTCTTCTCCTTCTTCTTCTTCTTGTGATTCGGTGCGGCTCCCGAGCCTGTGCAGTGTGTGTGTGTGTGTGTGTGTGTGTGTGTGTGTGTGTGTGTGTGTGTGTGTGTGTGTGTGTGTGTGTGTGTGTGTGTGTGTGTGAGTGTGGGGGGCCCCGGTGGTGGTAATCTGAAAGCAATACTTCAGCGGCTGAAGAGCCGGTCATGGACCATGGAGTCTGTGGGCTCATCCCGGGGCCTGTGAGGCGTGGGGCTCCTCTGTAGTACACGCTGTGTCCCCCGCCGGGGCTCCACGTGGTCCGGTAATCCCACCCACCCGCGTCGGCTTCAGAAGGCATATCAAACGCCCCCCGACGCCTAAAGCGCCGAGAACTCATCGCGGCGATGTGTGAGATTCGAGGCGAGGGGGCATCAATATATGTATTTGGATGCGGTGAAGCTTGTGTGCTTTCTCAGGCTCGACTCGTGATACTATGCGTCCGACTTTGGGGGGGCTATAGGACGCTGGTCAGGAATGAGAAGCACTCCCCAACTGCGTGGCGTCACTGCAGTATGTGCGGTAGTAAAAATCAATGTCGAAAAGATGTTCTGATCTGGTTGTTGTTGTTGTTATAGAAGGCGCTTGATGAATATCGGTAACAGCTCTGCGCACTTGTAATTACAATGTGTCACTAGCATTTGGGAACAGTTCCTATACGCTCCTCCGTTCCTTCAGGGAAAGCGATGAAATGTGCTTTGACACAGCGTTGTGGAGAAGGAGCCAGGGCCCGGTGCTGTTCTGTATGGGTACGGTGTGATAGGGGAAAACCC
The DNA here is from genome assembly GCF_964030765.1 of Micromesistius poutassou. Lineage (NCBI taxonomy): Eukaryota > Metazoa > Chordata > Actinopteri > Gadiformes > Gadidae > Micromesistius > Micromesistius poutassou. The sequence goes on from NC_140277.1 coordinate 12,987,774, forward strand.
TTCGGTCACGATTTCAGCGCAGTGCTTCTTTTATTCATGCCACACACATACCACAACTTCAGAAAAGTTAGCGTCACAAAATTGAATCAAGGGCCACGAGAAAAAAAAGCATCAAGGGCTGCGAGAAAAAAAAAAAAAGTCCAACGATTGCCTGACAACAACCGTCTAAACGACCTCGGAAAGATCCGAGTCTTAAGAACTGTTGGGTCAAACACAGGGTTGACGGAGCCCTCGACGAACTAGCCTCGCTGCTGTATAAAGACGTGTGTTGTGAAGTCGAAGCAACAGGTCCGATCTTGGGTGTCACGGGAGCCGGGTGTCACTGTGGATACCCCCCCCCCCCCCCCCCCCCACCGCCAACCGACGACGTCCGCGGCGGTCGGGGAGGTGAGCGCGGGGCCGTGCCACCTCCACAACCACGGCGCCGGCGTTCAGGTGGGCCCCCGGCGGTCCGGCAGGGGACCGCTTGAAGCCCGCCGTGTGCATTTGCCCTTTAGAATTGCAAATGCCGTCGAGATGTTATGCTCACTGTGTCCGTATCCATGGAAACAGAGGAGCCGTGGAAAGGAGGAACGGAGGGCCCCTTTAAGGCATAGCGAGGTTGACACAGATAGATGCGCAAGGTAGGTTAGGTGGTCGGTTGGCACGGAAGCAAAAAAAACAAAACATTTTGTAGTGTTTTTTTTTTTTGCGTGTGCTAGCCCAATAAGGGGACTACGGCATCTCATTAGGGCCATAAAGGGTTTCTTTTTTTGCATCTGCTGTCGTGTCCCAGGAGCAGACATCTTAAGTCAGATTTGGTTTCTGTCACCCCGCCACTATAAGCTCTGCCTGCGGGGAGCTCAAACTGTGACATTGTCTAGAATATTCTCAAAGGCTTCCTTCACTTTCTTTCCCTAAATGACTGTTTAAGATGTTCAATGGTGTACAAATCAGGAACGAGAGACACAGTGCGCGCTCAGGGGGCGGGGGAGAGAGAGAAAGCGGGTGATTTCCTGACAGTGTTATTTTAATGTTAATTTAATCATTTAACTTTTTCATGAGGCTGATAATCACACAACCACACCAGCTGTATCTTCTGGAAAAAAAAACATTTAGTCATAGAAATAGGGAGCATCGAGAAACAAATGTGTGAATCAAACTCCCGTCTAATAAAGCTTAGACTTTGCTGGTTCGGAGCTAACATTAGTTGTGCATGGAAGATGCCATCTCATCTCATCCTATTGTACGCGACAAGGTTGAGTTGTCCTTGGTGCCGGCAGATTCATACATTTCTTTTTGCATTTATTCTTGTATGCTGTGAAGTTTCCGAGATGTGGTGTGAAAACTACTTCTTCTACTTCTCATTACTTCTCAAGGAGGCTTGTTAGAGTTGGGGCTTCTTCACATGAATAGCTAACAAACTCTCCAGCCAAGAAAGAGGTGGTCATCACAACCACCTCAGAGACGGAGAGAGGGAGAGGGGTAAAGCACTCTCTGAAGTGTCTATCCTCTGCACAAATTGATTTCCTTGCTACAGTTTCAATGATGGTATCTGCTGCATTGTAGGCAACAGGCTCGTACTGTACTTTAAAGCATTGATTCTTTTTTTGAACATAAAACACTTTTTCCTAATGGTAAACAGTGTATTTTCTTTGATTTATTACAACGGTTACCTATTATATTCATGTGTATTGCACTTTGACTATAACAACGTCATATTATATTAATGGAGGGCTATCACTAAAGGTATTATAGGATATATTCAATGTAGCAACGGGGACTTGAACTCAAGAGATGTAAGCATCTATTTTCAGGTGCATTCTTGTTGACGGTTAACTGTGGTTCTGCCAACACATCTAAGCACACAAATATCCCACAGTGGCTTAATCAAGCATTTCCTTTCTTACCTCCCAAAGGGAATTCTATTAGGGTTCCTACCATGTACCACATTATTCCTGTCGTTAGGCGCCTAAACATCAAACTGTTAATTTGAAGAACCCGTCTGAACGGCTGTCTCTGGGAGTTAGCGTCACTGTCAGAAAACATCCTTTGCAACACAACAAAAGATCGTACTTTGGGGCATGTGCGGAGCTACCACTTAGTATTTCATACAAAAACAAATTGAACAATGGGTTTCAAACCATTATCTCTGGAAGACGGTATAGCAATCAGGCGTCAGTCAGAGTTCAGTGACATATTTCTTTTTCTGGAAGAAGATAATCGTTCTTGTCTATCTTTCCAGTTTGGCTGTATTTCTCTATATTGCCATATTGTCATAAACACTAACCCCGGTGGACTCTCTTTAGGTAAGATAATGGCTTTTCTCTCTCCAAACCAACAAGCCAAACCTCTGTCCCAGAGTCCCATATGTGTTGTTTCTCAGTTCCCTATAAACCAGGGTGACCGAGGATGCAGCAGAACCGGTGCGGACCGGCAGAGGTGACTCACTGCCTCACTTCCTGCTCGTAAAAATGTCCCCTCAGCCCCAAACTCAGGTCCTCTGCTGACTGCCGCCGAGACGCGATGCAACAACACGATGCACGAAGTCAACCATGCAGCCGCCACGGAGCCCATCGCAAAGGATAAAGAACGGAGCCAATTATATAGCCCTGGTGTCAGGGCGGAAACATATGGAAACAGCGTGAAACGCCGTAGCAATTAAACCCTGGCGGGCCGGTGGATGTGGGGGACGGTGTCGGTTTGCTTTCCCCCCCCCCCCACTGTGACTTATGTTAGGCGCTATACCATGAAACGGCATTAACGCGGCATCATCGCCATGTCAGACATGGTTAGGGCGCAGGACCACAGCTAACTCATGTGTTATGCGGGGACTAGTGCGCTACTCCTACGACCGACAAGTGCTGTTTAGTGGGGAACTTGTGGACTGGAGGAGCTGTGGTGGTATTTCGGCGCTGATGGATCTAGCTTAGGCTAGCTTGTTTCTCACCAATCAGGGCATGCATAAGTGCATGCAGTTTAAAAGAAGAGAGGGGGGGGGGGGGGGAAACAATGTGTCACATTGATATACTACAAGCACAACTCATTATTCCTTTTTTTTTTTCACCAAGTGATGAATTGCATGGTCCCATGAATCTAATTTTAACGGATCTTGGCCACTCTTAAAAATAGCATTGCTTCTCTTCTATTTCGCCGGCTTGTGGAACATTTGGAAATGTTTGCCGAAAGCTTCTAGTTTTTCTTCCACATGTCCAGAGACACATATTGTGTTGGGGAGTGTTGACAAATGTCTGGTCCATGTACAGAAGGGGTCCGTATAATGAATAGAGACGATGTCAAGGGCCTCGTCGAAACCTGACATGCCTCAGCACAAGTGTTGGCCCCCAGCCTTGTTTCAGCTATGTTCCAGATACGGTGTCAGATCCCTGGTGCTAACAACAAAACACAGATCCCAGAATGAAGGTTTTCTTGCGATAGACCATGGATGCATCGGTCCCTATGAGCCCCAGCAAGCAGAACGCAGATAAGACCTAAATAACGGATAGTTGACGGCTGCCTCACTGAGGAATTCCTTGCTACCTTTTTAGAAGCAATGATTTTACGTTTGGATCACACAGAGGTTTTGTTTTACGTTATCACAAAAATGGCAAAAGGGCATTTCATTTAACAAGGTTTGCTAACGTATTTCTAACAATCATGTAGGTAGAGGTAAATTCAAAGTCAATCTTAACAGACTTACTTCATGAGAGTAAGTCAGTAAGAAAGTCAGATCAAACTGTACATTAAAAAGACAAAACTAAGAAAGCCTAATGATTTGAGATTAGCCACAGTAGCCAATAGCCACACATGACCAGTGTCCAAAAAACAACAAATACATTAAGTAAGCTTGCAATGACCACACTAAAACACACCAAAATGAGCGATGTCAATGAAACCGCCAAAACAGACAATTTAGTTCAAAGCCCTCTCTCCCAGTAAAGGTGAAGGTATGTTGGGAATATGGCGGTTAAATGAAATGTCTGTGTAATAGGCCGATGTGTCATCCCATAATACTGCCAGCCCACCGAGATGGGATTCTGTGTGGGCAGCTTGTAAATCCCCAGCACTGTTTGCCAAACAATCTCTTACATGAGCCTCTTGTTTATTGGCCAGTTAAAAAAAGCAAAAAGCAAAAAAAAAAGAAAAAGCTTGATACATATTTCCTGGAAGAGTTTGCTGGAGAAATGGTGGTAATACATTTTGGCTTTCAGCGCACACAATGTGGATAGTCTGGACGGGATTGTACTTAAGCTTAATTTGTCGTATGGGCAACAAAGATCTAGTCATCATATGCTTCGGTGATTCTTAAGATTTCAAAGATAGATCGGCTGAGCATGGCGAGACAAAGTAAGCTAGTGTAGTCCGTCTGTTTAGCGGGACACATTTCTTTAACAACAGGCCTCATCATCCCCATTAGCTGACATTTAGAGACTGCTCCACGACGGCTACATTGAGTTTAAGTTAATCTTTGCATCATGACTCTCAATGGAGAGTTGACTCTGTATTCAAGTCCATAACAGAAGTTATTCAGATCCGATGCAGAGTCACGCAACAGGCTAAAGGAGGATGATATGCTAACGTGTGCCCCTGCCATTCATTTCATGAATTGCAATAAAACATGCATCAGTATTTCCCTTCAAAGGGATCTGCCCTTTCCTTTTTTCTTTCTTCTAGCCCATTTGTAGTCTTCTACTGTGGCCTCTCATATCTAATTGCCATTCAAGATCACCGCTGTCTCAATGCCAACACCTTGGGGTGGTTTTCACACTCAGCAGAGGACAATGACGCATGTTTCTGAGGACTAATGGTCCCCAGCTAAAATAAAGTCCAGCCACATCTTATAAAGGCATTACAAACTCTTGATATCTCATTTAGATGAGATATGAATGGCGTATCAGCGCAAGATTAGCACTTGGCTTCAAAACAGGTTCTAACGACACAATGCTATAGGCGCTACCCCCATTGAGTGGCAATGAAGAGCAAAAAGTTTAAATTGTAGGTTGCTGTTTTTCAACCAAACTCCTCCAGCCAGTAGCCATCTTGGTTTCATTTCCTCAGCACACGTCTCACAGTGAAGCAGGATGAATGAACACACTTACCGCATTGTGAGTCTGCGTTTGTCCGACGAGGATCAATATGTTTGAGCAGATTATGGACAGGCAGAAGTTGATCAGGATGATAGATCGTTCAGAACGAATATATCTGAGGAGAGGAGGAGGAGGAAAACACACAAAAGGTTAACGTATTTCATACATTGCACTACTCTTGGATTCACCCTTTAACCACCATCGTAGATTTCAGGTTGAACTCTCATACGCACATTGGGGACCAACAAGTAGAAGTCATGAGTGGACTTATGGGTCGAAATGTTTGAATCTATCTGACTGCGAATATACATTATGTTGCCACGGTTTCTCTTCTATTGGCTTCAGTTTCGTTTCTTATTGAAAAGGTCAGGGTCATTGTGTGGAGGTTCTCCTTGGTCGGTCATGACATATGTATTCACTGAATCCTTCTCACAACGAAATACACATTAAAATATATGAAAATATATCAACCATAACCACACTTAGACTAAATAAAACAACCTGTCGGCCGTGGTCAAACGGGTTGTGGAATTACCTCCAAAGGACGGCATAGATCACTGCCAGTGTGATCAAGGCAAGGCAGGACAGACCACAGCCAACGATCAGTGTTACAGATGGGACCCCAGTGTACTCCATGGCCTGTGGGGAAGACAGAGTGAGACACAGCAGTCAGCAAGGAGTCTGTAGCAGAGGAACACATAAGTCTCACACCGCACAGCACTCCAATCAAAAAACAGCACCAGACATTTCAAATGGACCTAAAGTGGATTGCCTGTTATGTTGCAGGGGTTTAGTCAATATATCGGCTCATCAGTATGCAAGCGAGTCTAGGTACAGCCGCCCAGACCACCTCCTCTGAGCTCTGGTTTATTGTATGTTGTTGCTGATACTGTACTGTCGTGCGTTTCTTAAAACATTATTTGACCAGAACAGGTTATAATCCATTATTAATGACGAGAAATAAATCGGTCCGCCTCACGCCGAGAGGCAGGCCTGTGCAGCACATACACACACCCACGCGTGAAAACGTGCACTCACACAACCAGCGCGAGGGAACATCTGTGCGCACGCGCTCACGCACACCACAGAGTTACCTCAGTCTCTGTGCAAACTAGTTATGAAACGTCCCCCTTATTTAATGACAATAACAACGCATTTACCTTTGATTACTCGTTAAATAACACACCCAATGTCCATCTCTGGGCTGAAAGTAAGCTCCAGTCCAGTGCTCCTTTACGTTTATCAGCAAGTTGCTGTACATAACAAATCGATAGCCGACTTACTATTTCTCTGGGTTGCTGAGCCAAAATGGCGAAGGTAGACACACGATCACATAAGCATTTCGTATGGGATGCATCTGTGAGCACCGTTTTACATCCTTTGGAGGACCAGGTTCCCCAAGAGTCGTTCCTGCGGGAGGAAAGCAAAGGTAATTAGGCTCATTCCAGGTGTAGCACGACTTCAACGCGTGTTTTCGACATCGGCTCTCGCGCTTTAATCAACAACTCGACCGCCTATAATAAACTCGGCGCCAGAGGAAAAGGCGAATAAAGATATCGACGCCGCGGCTTTTTTAGTGGGCAGCAGCAACAACCAGCGTTTAGCTCCAGCAGGGAAGAGAAGGCAGGAGGAGGAGGACAGCAGCTCGGAGCTGTCCGATGACGACTGGTGCTGATTGATTATGGTGAAACACAGCTTTAAAAAGGCAACACTTTGCTATCAAACGCAACACTGTAATGCCCGATATCGCAGGGTATGAGTGATGATAATGTCATATTTACCCGGTGTCGATTGCGTGAAAATATTTCCAATCGAGCGGTGTTTTTTCCTGTGCTTTTTTTTTCAAATTATTTTTTTATCCACGCATACTCTCGTTTACCCGCTTTTGATTTTCTTATTTTAATAATCCTTTCATTGAATCGTTATAATTAGCGGCGTTTGAAAGCTTCCTAAGGGGAATTTTCACCCTGGAAACGGTGGACGGCATCAGATTGATACTCTGTTCCTCTCGCCCGGTGTTCGAGGGGGGAGGCTTATGCGATACGGAAAATAAGCGGTGCTTTGACAAAGACTGTATATTTATTGAAAGGTGGAAATGTAATTCAAGAGTAAAATACTTTGCTTAATCGAAACATTGAAACAGAAAATGAGCCGCAATGCCATCGGAAAACTATAAGCAAAAGATCGTGGCAGAAGCTACAAAATCCAACACCCCTCAGAGGCAGCGCGAATGGTTTCAACCGGTCCCCGCTTCTCACTAATTAGTGAAATTAAATGAAAGGAGCGTGTATCTTCCATGTATCATCCGTTCCAACAAATCTGTGGCGTTCCTTATAAATAATATCTCCTAAACATAATTACAAATTGACCCTTTTAGCTCAACTACAGACACACACACCCACACACGCAAGCACTGTTAAATGTTTTGCAGTTATGGCTGCAAAAGATGACATGACAAAGGTTGAATTCATCCATCCAATAATCACCACCCATGGCTGAACAGACAGATACACCACATCGTGTGACTGATACCTGAAGTGGCATCATATCAAAACAACACAGTAAGGTAGCACCCTCCTCAAACCACTATCCAACAATATGAAACAACCGTAAGAAGCAAGTATCATTACTAAAATGCCAGTGTTGTTCTCCATTGTCTCTCTACACCTTGTAATTTAGTATCTTACTTATTTGTTCAACAATGCATACTTATAGGTAGGTACCGCATGAATCGGAGCAAACTAGGACAGCTAAAACCTACATGGTTTGTCCAACCACTTATCATTTCAGCTGCGTCCAAAAATAAATACAAATAAACGTGAAGACTACAGACTACAGAACCATTAGGATTTATCAGAACATTTGACAATATGCATCTGATTAGATAAATCACAGATTAAGTTGAGCCGAGATAGAATTTCAAAGCTTAGCCTGTCATGCTAATTGAAAAATGCCCTGCTCCACACGTGTGGTATATAAAGGAGACAGCTCCTATAGCCTATATAGGGCTCTATTCTCTGAAGGCTCGCCTACCGCAGCCCAGAATCACGCTCCACAGCCAGTGCTCATTAAGTGCTTGAGTCTGCTGTTTAATTTGAGTGATTACATTGATAATTAATTCCTCAATGGTTAATAAATGAAGGCTGAGGAACTCCTGGCTAAACGATTTTTGAGGGGATGAAAGAGAGTCTGTTCTGTATTGATTGTTCGGATAAAGTTCCCAAATGGAGGGATGTTGGGGCTTATGAAGGTTTTGGAGGAGGCTGTATGGGGGCGGCAGAAGGTTTGAAAGCAGAGTAGACCTTTGTTAAGCCTCTAGCTAACAGGTGAGGGACTGAGCAACTGACAAAGACCCGATGGGAACTAACATTCAAAGGAACACGCACTACAATTCAAAAAACATCACACATACAACTCCAACTCCACGCAACCCCCAGCCATGGACATCCCTATCACAGCGGGTCAAACTGAAGAACTGTGAATTTGCCTTCGAAGATGGAAAAGGGGCCATTCCTTGAGTATGGAGCCATGTGGGGGGAATACATAATGCATTGTTTGAACATCACCCTTTCAAGGCGATGCACATAGCTCATTCCAGTCGCAGATATTGTTCCTCGGATGAAAGGACCCATCTAACAATTCCTCAAATAATGACCAACGATGGGGAAACAAATGACCAGTCAATGACGCTGTCGGTCCGATGTGTGATGCGGAAAGGAGAATGCCTTCACAGCGCTGCTGAGTTTTCTCTTTACAACAGAACTTGACAGCACAATGCAAACTGCCACCCACCACCACCACCACTAACCCCTCCATGGTTTTAGAGCAGTGTCTCTTGGATAACAGATCTGTATCACCAACCTCTGTTCTGTTTGTACATATGGAACCTGATGCTCACCGCTATACCAAATCATACGTCTACTTGTGTGTGTGTGTGTGTGCCAGGAAAACAAGTCAACAGGCGTGCGTCCTCCCTCCCTCTCTCTGGGGGTTTCACAGGAGCCCACGTTTGACTTGTTGTCTGACCTTATCAGGGCAGGGCGGCGGCGGAATGTGGACAGAAATGGCTGAGACGAGGTGACACTGTAACAGTGCTCCCGCCCGCCCCCTCCTCCGCCCACCTGCCCTGTGGCCTTAGTGAGCCTGAACACAATGCTGCCAGACTGGCGTTGATACCTTCCACTGGCCACCTCCCATCCCTGGGTGAAGATGCACAAGAGTGGAAACTCTGACCAGCTGTGTGTGTGTGCGTGTGTCTCTGTGTGTGTGTGTGTGTGTGTGTGTGTGTGTGTGTGTGTGTGTGCGTGTGTGTGTGTGTGAGTTTGCCCCCGGTTGTCATTAGGCCTGAGCAAATGTGTACACATTCTGTTTACACTGGGCCTCTGGGGAGCCATGAACAGGATCACTGCAAACACTGACCCGGCCCTCCTGGAGACGGCCCTAGAGGTAGCTTCTCTGCTAGCCCCTTCATTAGAGGACGTTATTATACTGGGCGCAGGGGCTGCCCAGGTAAAGGGGAAGACAGTAACTTGCCGTCAATACGTTCTGCGTCGTGAGATTGGAGAAGGAATAGAAGCGGTATGACTTTTAATGTAATGCTCAAATTTCAGAAATTTTCTTTCAGCGCCAATCGTGTGGGGAGCAGCCACACCATTTGAAATGTAGTCATTTATAGTATGTTATCTGTAGACATTTCTCAATTCAGACACTCTAATCTGTAAAGAATACCAGTATTGTTCTGTTGGGTGTATAGGCCATAAATGCATTGTTTAAAAGAAACATGTTACCAAGGCTACATGTTAATAATATAGCGTATATATATATGTAAGATGCTGCTGGCGCCTCTGCTCTCTCACAGGGCTATGCTTCATGGATACCGCTGGCACAGAATGCAATTGAACATCCAACGTTAAATCATCCTCCGAGAGGCCAGAGTTGGACTCAACCGACATTTAATTTAGTAAATAGGCTTCCTCCATTTTCTTCTGTCAGCCAGCAGAGCGAATCCGTACCCCTATGTCGCCGGCCTGGGAAAAGAGCGTCTTAATATCCTATAATATATGCTCTGAATGATTGCAAATTTCAGCAATCCCATGTTAAGTGATGGTGCCGGTGAAGAGATCCTTTTCTTTTGTTGAGGAAAACGTGTTCAGGGATGTGCGCAACAAGCACGCTCACACAAGGGCTGTTGCCTAGGAGCAGTGTGTGCATTCAAATGCACCCATAGAAATCACAGAGGACCTCATTAAAACGTCATTATAATGTCAAGTCATACAGCGTAAGAAGTGTTTAAGCATTGTATCATGATATCAGTATACATTATATCACTGTTTCATGAATATTTGATTACCCAAGACCAAATAGTAATCACGCCTCTACCACCCATATCCATGACAAATGTGTGGCAGGGGGTGGATCATTGCACTGTGGTCAACACGCAGTTTTTATGCTGAACAGGCACCCACACACGCGCGCGCACACACACACACACACACACACACACACACACACACACACACACACACACACACACACACACACACACACACACACACAGACACACACACACACACACATACTCACACACAACAACAACAGCCACTACTGCAGCTAAATGTGAAAACAATCACACAAACAGTTTGTAAAGAGGGGGCACCACACTTATAGTATGATCAACATTTTTCATTAAACAAATGATTTCATTGAGCATTCCCTCATCGGGCTATACAGTTTACTGTGAACACTGTTGGGCAGATGGCCTTTTCCTCTGCCAACGAGTCTTGGGTAGAGCAGTGGGTGCTTTACAATAAGGCTGAGCCAAGTATTTGCACCATGGAAACCACAATCACCATAGCATGGCGTCGCCCCGCAATATCATGATTGAAAGGAGTTCAGATATTGCGTATGATGAGGGAATGGCCTCATGTCACTCGTACTGTACATCATTCACGGTGGACACATTATGTGCGATGATTGTCCTTGAACGCTGTGACACAGAGCCACGACCACCGCAGCTGCTCTAGAGCCTGCTGTAAATACATACAGAACCATTTACTAATTGCTATTCAAAGTAGGGATGCAACGATATGTCTGCCACTAATGATTATTGGCTGATGGCCAACAAAATATGTGTATCCTTCAAGCAATGTGCCAGAAAACATTGAATGGGCTTGATAAAGAGACGTCACATCCTTTAACAGATTAGGCTTTCACCATATGTACCTTAAAGGTGCAATGTGTAGGATTTAGTGGCATCTAGTGGTGAGGTTGAAGATTGCAAGCAACTGAATACCCCCTCCCCCAGTGATGAGGTTCCTTGACGTATTTATACATTGTATTTAGTTATTTAGTCTGTTCAACTATAGGTCACGGCTTACAAGTGAAATAGCAATTATGATAAAACATTTAAAACGTGTCCTCTCTGGAACCATTTGTCTGTTCTGGGCTGCTGTAGAAACATGGCAGTGCAACATGGCAGGCTCCATGGAAGACGACGCCCTCCATATGTAGATATTAAGGGCTCATTCACGATTCATGGGATTATACATTAATAAAAACATAATTTTCTTTAATATCCATTTCTGCGAAGGCTGTTCCGCTAGATGCCAGTAAATTCTACACACAGCACCTTTAAATCACACATTTTGTGCGTGATGAACATAATGATTATATGAATATAAATGTCATCCTACAATTCATAATTGATGCATGAAGAGCGATCCTCCCCTTGCAACTAGGCTGTCTATGGTTAGTGTTACGATTAGGTATAGAGCTTGTGGTTAGGGTCAGTACTGACATCACACAGAGGGGGCGGTGTTGAGGAAGTGAGACTCTGGGTAGGGAGTCTCTGGAGGTGGTTCAGCAGGTGAGACTCGGAGTGATTGAACCTAACCCGAGGGACACACACTATGGGAGAACTGAACGACTGGAATCAAGGCGCGGGCTGGTCAACTGGACTGACGGTTCACCCCACAGGGACAAGGTGCCGGTGCAGAGTGTCACTGAGAGAGCTGTTTGCGTATGTTGCTGTGGACCTGTGGTGAGTACCTCTCACCTAACCTCCTAGATAGGTTAGATTGCACTCACCCAGGGAGAGCTAAGGAACATACTTCAAGTTCATCGCACCATGTAGGGACAGACTTTAGGTTAAGGTACGGGCTGACTACCCGGAGGAATAACGAGTGCGGTAGGTCAGCGCGTAACATTAGTGAGATGAAGAGACTAAAGCAAAGAATTTGTGAAAAAAAAATGACAATGTCAAAAACAATTGTCGTTGTTACAGCTGCTGTTTCTGTGGCCATTGAACTCATACATCTGGACAATTAAACATGTAATAAGACAAGCTAAGATCAGACAAGCATGAATGTCACCACTGTGTCTGATCTGCACCAGCCTCAACAACAGGTGTTCTGCTCACCTGCTGAAATCCTTCCACTGTTCTGCGCTAAGACATCCCGCTGTTAACCTTCATCTAGATCTACCTCCACTACCTTACTATTCAACTGATTTAATTAAAAGTATGTTCATATAATGACGCACCACTTTGTCACAACTCAAAGGGAGATTGCTATTAGATCTATGTTATTTGTGGCTAAATACAATCCCCTATATCCAATATCAAACTATACGACCCACACAACTTGGCTCTGCCACTGCTACTGCATGAATGTGGCTTGTTTCCTTTGTTAATTTTTTTCTTTTATAAATATGGGGTTATCCAGAGTACACCAATACAAGAGCAGCTATATTATATATATATATATATATATATATATATATATATATATATATATACTTATACCGCTTTCTACAATAATGATTCAAAAACGTGGTGGTGAATCAGCCAATCATCACATACATATTCAGCGGGAGCCAATCAACAAGAAGCGATCATAACAGACTTTGCAGTGATTGATTGGATCGACGCATTGACAACATGAAACTTTGCATCAAAATGTACAGTTCCATAACAAAGCAGAAACAGTGGTGGTTGCTTTGCATATTTTGAGAGATGAAAAAAATCACAAACCAAAACAACATTTGTCAGTTGGTGCAGTAATAAATATGGACGGGAAATTGTTTCCCTCTGTATCAGTTGTACTTAGTGTCATCTCAACAGGTCCATCACACAGAGCAAATGGGCGAGGAAGATGAATTGTCAGATTTCCCGGTAAAACAATATTTGAAAGCTCTTAATAAAATCTTATGATTCATGAAAATGATACAGCTTTCAGTTCAGCAAATATGGTCACATTTGAAATGCAGAAAACGCAGTGAGACACAACGCAGGAGTGACATGTTCACTTACATGATGCTGCTATCCCATAATGCACAGTACGGATTGAAGGTCCCCTGGAATATACAAAAAAATATGTTGTTGTTATGCGTTGTTAGACAACCCATTGATCATCCTCATCATCCTCATCATTACATCACCATCTTCACTATCATCCTCATTGTCATCATCACCGTCACCTCTATTATTATTATCATGGACAGAATTATAATCCTTGATTACCACTTACATGATGTAAGCCTTTATAAATAGCCAAATGTATAAAAAAAGGGAATGTAGGATTTGTGGCAACAGTTCTGTTTGGTGCTGTGTTGCTTTATGCATATTTAATGTCTATTGGAATACCATGCACATGCATGGAGAGGGAGAGAGGGTGAGGATGAGAGAGAAAGATCGAGGGAGAGTTCGGGAGAGCCTTGGTCATAAATTGGCTGTCCTTCTAATTATCCGCCTATATTATACGTTGTTGTTCCCCCCGACATAGGGTGCCTGCAATTTAATTATCAAGCTAATTAACTGCCATTGTGTTGTTGACAAATGGAAGATTAACTCTCACTTGAGTTGTTTGTCAAACCTTTACCCAGTGGTAATAAGGCACTTGGAGACGAGAACCTAAGGACCTAGGATGGCACCTCTCTGATTGTCTGTCATGTCGGAGAGCTCTTACGTTTGCCAGATGCGCAAGCTCGATTTCCAAGTGAGTGCTTGTGACTCTGGGCTCCGGCCTCACAGTCACCGCGATTATCTTGGAGTTCACGACTGTGTGGTTCCTGTGTCACAGAGAGCGAGAGATGGGGGGGGGGGGGAAGAGAGGGTGAAAATGGGGCAGGAACCTGCAAAGGCCAGACAACTATAGAACAGGCCAAAGGACTAGCCTATGGAAATAATTACAATAAAGACATACTAATGCTACAAAAAATGTAAAACGAGAGAAAACCTGAGAAGTAAAAAATTGACCTAAACTGAAATGTGGCACAATATAAAATGGGGAAGAACGTACTTTGGTGAAGGCAGCATGAGTCCGAGAGTCTTGTAAAGCACTGTTCCTAAAATAAAGACCGGGGATCCATCCATGTCTCCTAGGAACACAAAGGAATGTATTGTTCTTTTTGTATCTGTGATTCCTAAAATTTTGGTCTTATAATAACGCTATAGAAGTGGTTGTTTTGTACTGCAGTAAATAGCACTTGAGTGCCTTTTGGAACAGCTGCCACATTATTTAATTAATTGTCACATAATTGATTATCATTACAGTGTGTTAGTGGAATTTACATTCATGTGCAATATCTCAAACTTGTAATTACACGTTATGTTAGTTAATTAAGTGTGAACGGAAATATTTAACTGAGGACCACATCACACAGTATCAATTTTCCACCAATAACTTAGTGAAAGTTAATCAAGGTTTTCTGAAACATTCATGGAAAACGGTTCCGCTGCAATTAGATCTTGTTCACTGCTCTTGCAGAAGTGCTGAGCTCTCCTCTCGAATATGTTGCTCTTGATGTGTAAAATAATGTGCAGGATCCAGGCGGAGTCCCATGCAAATCAATGCCTCATTCCGTTATCTTAATGAACCAAATTGTCTGGAATTAGAAATGGCAGTATCCTCTGCTGTATGGCCGTTTTTAAAAATATCCCCGGAAACGCTGAGTCAATCGAAAACTGCAACGATCGAAACAGGCAAACCCAAGCCAACACCGGGGCCCTATACAAACAGGGGGCCTCACTGGGGTGACTACTAATGTAAAAGTCTTTAAATCATTTGTCTTCTATTTGATACTACCTTACATTGTGCTCTCTCTGACATGTTTTTGACCGTTATGTTTAAATCTGGGTAGATACAAATGACTCTATCCGCTGTATCTTATGTTTCTCAATGTTCTCAAACTGGACTATATATATAGAACTTGCAAGACAACAATGTTAGTAATCATGACATCAAAAGGCCCTCTTCTACCTCCCGTCCTAAAAACGACCCTATGTGTGCCCTATATCCCATCCAATTGGTCAGCAGTGATAGATTTCTACATCTCTGTGATGCCTCGCTCAGGAGGACGCGTCGCAGCACGCCTTGTGAATTATCTGTTGGTGAGCAGTATCGAGACACATTACCTGCTGACGGCGAAACAAAGAGGCCCTTTGGGATCACCACTTTATCTTCAGAGTTCCTGGCCCAGTCGACCATGCCTTTACGACCCTTCATGGGGAAGTTGATGTCGGTCATCACCGATACCGCAGGAAGTCTCTGGATGCTGGCGACTGCATACATAAAGAGGGGGAGGAATTAGCGCCGCTGTGACCGTGAATCATCAACTTTTTCTCATGACTTCTTGCTTTCAGCTACCCTGGAAATCCACAGTTCTCGCAAGAGCACTATTTGAATTTGCTCAGCGAGTCACTCTGGGAACAAGCAATATACTCACTCCCTAATTCTCCTGGATCCGAACATTAACCAATCACATCGGTGTATCTGATATAGGTGAGCCAAAAGCATTTCTGTTTTACCGACCGGATACAGCAAGAGTCTTATCTATTGGTTAGCTCCGCTGGTCTGGATACATCACCCCTTGTATTCTTCTGATTGGTCGTATTGGGCCATTTTCATTACTCGTTGCCAGACCATACAGCTTTCTAGATGTGGGTCTGGATTTCCAGGCTAGCTTTCAGCGGTTTTCATGCCTCAATGTTTCAACACATGCACTTGTGTATCATACGTGTGCATTCGGCTAAATCAAGAACAACCGTAAGCGGTTTAGATACACTGGGTGTCTTGCCAAATCCGACGACAGTCCCAGTCTGTCTCCTGTCTGAAAGGTGTGTGCAGCTAAGCCCTCTGTGATCTGCTAGCAGACATCACAACGTCAAGGAGGCACTAAGCGACAGGTAGTGTGCAGCCCTGTAACATCCCTAATCACCGCTCCATGCTTTCTGCCTCCCTGTGTAATGTTGCCATAAAGAGACGATCCATGAGGCACTGGCATGGCAAATTCCGGGATCAATTGAAAGGGAGCACTCTGCAATACAAAGGGGGGCTGAGTGTTGGGTAGGGGAATAAAGCCATACTGAAATGTTCTCTAACGGGTCTCCCGTCAAATCCCCGTCAGGTGGTTCTGCAGCAAGGGGGAACCGGAGGCTAATCCTGCCCTTGATGCCAAAGCAGTGCTGGTCCTCATGCTCTTCCATTAATACAATTTGAAACCTGGCAAGACACTGCGTGTAAGACTGTTAACAATGGACACGGCAAGCAGGTCTGCTTGTGTGTGTGTGCGTGTGTGATGTGAGTGTGAGAGCGTGCA
The DNA here is from genome assembly GCF_964030765.1 of Micromesistius poutassou. NCBI lineage: Eukaryota > Metazoa > Chordata > Actinopteri > Gadiformes > Gadidae > Micromesistius > Micromesistius poutassou. Next base: position 13,004,435 of record NC_140277.1, read on the forward strand.
TACACATGTGTGTATATGTGTGTTGGTCCGGGCTGATCCAACAGCAGGCATGAAATCCCAAAGCAATATGACTCCTGCCAGTTGCTGAGACAGTAGGTGGCAGACCAGATGTTTGGAACATGGGTCGGGTAAGGCTATCAGTCGAGTGGCCCTCTGTGAAACGTCGAGGGGGACTGTGAAGTCGTTCTGTCAGGACACGCGCTAAATCTGCAGGTAAACACGGATTTACCTTTCATAGAGGGGCAGCAAAAGCTCACGTGAAGCTACAACAAAGGTTCTAACGCCACTGGGAAAGCAAAGGTTTTCCTAACTCTTAACATGACCCCATTCTTAGCGTAACTTGTATTTTAGCAGTTGTTTCAAGGCAAAACGACTTTCGTTGTTTTCAACGGATCCCCGCAGGTAGACTGTGGACATTTGGGGTTTGAAAGGAAGCCCTTTCGTCAAACACCCCAACCCCAACGTTGGCGCGTAACGAGAAGGCCAAAGTTGCTGAAGCGGACGGCTTTTTCAATCAAGGTTATTTGACTAAAATGGAGGAGGACAGGAGAGGGTTCTTTGGTGACAGCCGGTATTTATATGCGTTGGTGTCAGGGGTCGGCCGTAAATTTGTGACAAAATGATGCTGCAATATCTTACTCAGCCAGATGCCTTCCGCTTGGCTCTGGCCAGAGCGTTCCCACACTACTCTCCGTTCCTCTAATCAAAGTGGGAACGCCGGCCACTGGGTTCTCCGGTGGAATCTCCCTGTATCGTCAAACACTGTTACAGATTTAAACGACTTGTATTTATAATACTATAAAACAGAAAAAAGTAGGGGTTAAGGAGCATGTGCTTTTAACGTAATAACCAAATATTATGATTTAGCTCCTTCAGGTTTTATGGTTGCTTTGTGGTATCTACGTGACTGCCGAGATTGCCGGCGTAAATCTCTCTCACGGCGGGACGTTCTCGGGAAACAAGTGAAAAGGGACGAAGCTTTTCTCCCGCTTGACGCTATCATCACATCATCACGTTGCTGTGAGCAGATTCCCTCTCTACTATTCATTTGGACTTCCACATTTTGTTCCCGAAACATCTGTGTTCAGTGACAGTGAAGCGGGCTTTGTAAGCACAGAAGGCACTTTGTATTCTGTAGTCTGTTTCTGTCATGATACTTTTTGAGCAGGAGAACTATTTATCTTGCGATTGTTTTATCGAGCATCCCAGGGATAAAGAAAAACAGATGTGTGCTCACCAGGGGCCTCATTTATAAAACTCATTGCGTACGCCCAAACCTCAGAATGTGCGTACACACAAAAATATTCAGATTTATAAAACCGTGGGGCGCACACCTGTACACACTCTTCTCGTTATAAATACCAACTTGCGTTGAATTTGGCGTGCGTGCACGAGCGCCATGCTCCTCCCAAGTTCGTCCCATAATAGTCCTTATAAGGTCAATGCTAATTAATCAATGAATATTCTTAGTATATAAGGAGCCTTTGCTGACCTATCATTACACGGGAAATTCTCGAGCAATTCCAAAGCTCCAAAGCCATATTTTAGCCCGTTAGAATACAGAGGCCAACAGGAGCATTATTTATTGGCCTTGTGCCAATATGATAATTAATTACTATGTCATATAGGCTAATTTAATGTAGGCCTACATATATATGTATCAGGAAAATTAATACAACTTAAGTGATACAGTTGGTCTGGCCGAGGATTGTGATTTGAATGGGTTGTAGTGTGTTGAACATAATATTGCCTTAATTCATATTTCATAATGGGTGCTTTTTATAAAATGAATAAATAAATCCCAAGTCATAGTAGCCTATGTGGTGCGCAATGTGCGTTGGGTATCGGGAGGCATAGACATCTTATATCAGATGTCTATGTCGGGAGGTAGCGTGTTCTTCTTCTTTTGGCGGATTGCAAACCGATATGGTGCATTACCGCCACCAACTTTCTGTTGTCGTCTCCGGAGATCACTGTTTGAAAAACTTTGCGGGACCTTTACTCCAGGGTGAAAGGATGCGTAGAACTGCGCACTCTTTTCCGCAAGGATTTTTTCTATAAATCACGATGTTGGCGGTGAAAGATGCGTACGCACATTTCATCCCTGTACCTTTATAAATTAGGCCCCAGGTCCTTCACGTTTAATGGAAGGGAAATTCTCCCTTCGAGTACGTATCTGTGTCATTGACGACGACAAAAAACGTTCAACTTCAAAAAATTTTCTATTTTTGCGTTTTTGTTTCCAAAAAATACAAAAACCTCAGAAACGCACTTGAGATCAACTCAACTCAATCAATTGCACTTATTGTGGAAATAAAACCAAAAAAACATCCACAGGGAGCGAGCACCAGAATGAATTTGGGTGTTCTTTGCAAAGAAATGGGTCAAGGGTTGGCTCCCCTATCTCTGAGAGCGACGGTTGGAAGCGCTGATCCTCGGGGGAGATGGCCTACTGTCCCCCCTGCGTGGGCTTCTGCATGAATAAGTACAGTGCGGGGCTGCTTTATTACACGCCGGCCAGGCACCGTTTGTGGATGAGTAAGGAACGAAATGCCACTGAGACCGTGGCTCATCCAGGAGGCCCGCCGAACGAAAAAAACTAAAAGGACCCACGAGAACATTAGAAAGAAGAAATATGTCGGGAAAAAACCTATACTTGGACACATTCTAGAAGAAGGACAGCCATAATGTAGGGCCCCGAACAGCGGTCAGCATCTATGTTGGCAGGATTGTTCTGTGTGTAAAGTCAACTGACGCTCATGAATTCCAATTAAAAAGCCAATTTATTTTGTTTGATTGATCATCTTTCGACTGACAAACAATATTTCTAATGGCGCCCTTTTGCTGAATGTGCTTTCAGATATATATTGCCAATCAAAACTTGGCCGGGGCGATGGGACATTTTTAAAAACTGCACAAACATGTATTATTGCATTCTTATCGCAATTACTCAACCTTAAAATTGTACATTACATGAAGAGATGGAATCCCACCATGATATGCTAGGCTTGTCCCGATGGCTGGCAAATATTAACATAATACACTAGTACTTATATGAACTAATATAAGTATTAATATGAAATACAACCCTGATCCAACCAAGGAAAGTGTCCAGCATTTCTCCATTGTTTGTTCATTCTTCTTTTCTTCGTGGATGAGAATTCAAATGTGACGTAAGGTTGCTTAACAACTAGCACCGTTCTCTTGATACTTGAGTACATTCCATGCTTCGAGTTTTATACCATAACTCGACTATAATGTGTAATGGAGGACACATTTAAAGTTAACTGAGCTGAGTTTTGACCAGGTATTTTGTATATGCCTACATCAGCTGTTGTAAAAACCAATTCCTAGAATTTGTTTTCTTAGTTAGGAGTAAATTCTCCTGCATGGTTTATTATGCCACACACACACACACACACACACACACACGCACACACTTGTTATTGGATTGGAGGTGGGCTCCTTTGCTGGGATTAAGCTCCATTTTAATTGCCATCATTGATCTACAGCCATTCCCCTCCCTTATACTGCAGCGTTTACCCTAATTCACCAATGTCGGGGTAATAGAGGCGAGAGTAGGGGGCCCAGCGTGCTGAGATTACGTGTCTGTGTGAGTGAGCGAGACAAAAATGACAAACAGCCGTGCCCCAGGGGCTGGGAAATAGGAGGGGAGGAGAGAGTAGC